>NW_021604657.1:4160677-4167102 GCF_004785775.1 Grammomys surdaster
TCTCCTTCTCCTTCTCCTTCTCCTTCTCCTTCTCCTTCTCCTTCTCCTTCTTCTTCTCTTTTTTTTTGTTTTTTGTTTTTTTTTTTGAGATAGGGATTTTTCTGTATATCCCTGGTTGTCCTGGAACTTGCTCTGTAGACCAGGCTGGCCTCAAACTCAGAGATTCACCACCACCTCCAGGCTCAGAAAGATATTTCTATTTCAGTATAAAAAGCCTCTTATCAGGCAAAAAAACCAAATACACAGAAAATGGTATCTTTAGCAATAACTTTCTAGAAGAACTTCCATCCCTGTGGTGGGAAATGGAAGTTCACACCCACTGCAGCGGAAAGGTGACAAAAGTTGAATTGTGAGCTTAAGAAGCTAATTTGCTGCTATTTACCATAGATACAATTTTCTACATAGAAAGTCCAAAACTGTGCAGATGAAACACAATACTTAGTAAGAATCTCCAGTTGGCTTTTGGAATAAAAGGTTAAGAATAAAAAGTCATTATTATATTATCATTATTAGTAAATCAATGTAGCACGTTACTCTGTATTATCATAGTATCTACAATCTTCTACTTAATATTCAACAATGAATCAAGACTCTCCCAAATTTATACATGAAAGAGATTGAATAAATAAGACCCTAATTGTAGATTGAGACAATTTTCGAAAAATGGAGAATACTCAAGGGCTTTTTACAGTAGTATAAATGTAATCTTAAAGGCATTATACCTAAAATGGTGCTGTTTTGGCATAGGTCTGTGATTTAAGTAATAGGAAAAGAATAAAGAATCAAGAAGCAGCCCTAGGTGCATATACAGGTTATACATAATAGAGTTCAAGTTAAGTACAGAGGAAAAGCCTGGATGATTCAGTGAGCAGCTTGAGAGTTCAGCCCTGGTGACTTTGTCCTTCTTTGAACCTCCAGAGCATCGTCAAGCCTGTGCACCAGGAAAGCTATTTTTGAGTTTCATCCCTGGAAATAGAAGAAAAAACCAGCAAACTTACTAGGAACTTACTCAACGAGAGAGTACGGAATGCAGCTTTGAGATCTTGGTAGAATTCTTGAATTTTTGAGTACTTTATATATTTATTTATTTTGGCTTTTCTACTCCCCCTGTTTATTCTCTCAGTCAACACCAGGCATGTCTCTAGAAAGAGAATAACAATGTGCTGGCCTTAGGCAGGCAATAAAACGATGTTGGGTTCCTAAGAGAGAGGGGAGATTGATGGAGGACTAGTGATGTGGCTACTTCTGGATGAGGCCTGGGTTTGTCCCCAGAGGCCAGAGCCAGGACTTTCTACCCATGTGACCCATAGCACCATGCAGTGCTGTATGGTGGGGAGAAGGCAGGCAAGCATATCCATCAACCGCCTCTGCACTGAGCTAGTGTCATTCTGAGGCATTCTAATGAGGACAAACAGATGGCGGCTGGCAGGGTATTCTCTTCAGTATGATATTTCACTTATGTCTGATATCCATGGTGCATCACTCCTGGACAAAAATCAATTTCCTTTCTGTTTACGTCAAAACTCATGTTCTCTCCTTAGTGTCTAAAAACCACTGGGGCTGACTTTTCATACTGAGATCTCATTTTGTTTAGAGAAATGAAACAGCATAAAAATGCACTCTATTCAGGTGCAGTTTTGAACACATTCTAGGAAGCAAAATTTTTTAGATTTGACAGATTGCATCAGAGAGTCAAGCATAAGATGGGCAAAATACAGGCCCCAAGCATCACTAATCCTAAGGTAAAACAATGTGTAGCAAATATCAACTGAAAATAAGCAGAATTTATATGCATTTCTTAAATTGTTAATTTCCTCTCAAAAATTGTTAGCAAAGCAGAAAACAGCTTCATCTGAGTCTCAATAGCAATAATAGAAATAATATTGAGTAAAAATAAAGAGGACTCAAATGCATTTAAATCCTGTGGAACTGTGATACAAAAGTCCACCTTGAGTTTAACCCTATAAGATGATTACTCCACTCATTACAATAAGTGACAGGTTGGCACCTAAAGTTGAATTTGCCCTTAACATTGGTAGAGGAAAGGATGCCAGGCTGGTGTGCCTTAAGTAGTGACTGCTGCTATGCCTGAAAAGAAATGTGTATCCATGTGGTGAAGGTGGGTGTACCAGGGAAGTTGACAAACTCACAGTTCACTTGGGAACCACCAACTGGCAGTAAGGTCCTACATCGGCTGCCTAGAGGCAGAAACATCGCAGCCTCTGAAGTGATGTTTTCATTCTGGGGATCAAATCCCTGATGAGAATCATATAGGCTGTAGAGCAGTGGTCCCCAGCTTTCCTAATACTGTGACCCTTTAATATAGTTCGTCATGTTGTGGTGACCCCAACCATAAAATTATTTTCATCCATACTTCATAATTGTAATGTTGATCCTATTATAAATCATAATGTAAATATCTGATTGCAGGATATCTGAAATACAACCTCCGTGAAAGGGTCATGATCCTTAGGTTGAGAACCACTGTTGTAGAGCAAACTATAGTATGATGAAGTAGGTCCTCAAGAAAACCACTTGGGCTCCTGAATGCTAAGCTAGGCCCAGGTATCAACCCAGATACCAGGCAAGTCTTGAATAAGGTTAGCAGGCTACCTTCAGGGCCAGGCTGGTAATTAAGATCAAGGACAGAGTAGCTGACATGGCAGAGAGGGAGGCAGCAATGGGAAATGACTGAACTGCCAATTATTCTAGTTACAAATGGTATAAGATTGAGGTGAATTTTGGGGGTGGGAGCTAGAGGCTAGGAGCCATTCAGAACTTAATAGTCAGCAGCTACATGAGCTGATCTAGCTTAGAGATAGGTAGGAGGATGAATTCCTCTTATCTCTAAATGTATCAGTCTGACTAAAAAAAATCCCAGCATGTGCTTAGGTTATTTGTTCACGTTATCTGTATTTGGAAGCTGTCTGGGAGATTTTGTCTGGGGGTTGGGGGACAAAAATATTTCAGGAGAGATGAGGGTGTTAGATTGCTCATTCTTTCAGCTGCCTTATTTATCATTGTGGGTAGGAGTTAGATTATAGTCCCAAGAGGTGTGCAAAAAGGTGGAGTCTCTTGAGTTATCTATGACTAGTGCTGGTGAGTCTCTCAGTTGCAAAATACTAAGTCAATATTTCTTTGGTGAACTATGGTAACAAACTTCTATTTGTTACGCGTAGGACATAAATGGAATGCCAGAAACAGCCACATTTAGCTATTCTTATTTCATGATTGAGCTATGCTGGGTTCCTGTCTGCAAACATAACAGAGTATCAGTAATAGTGTGAGGGATTCGTGCTTGCCCATGGACTGGGTCTCTAAATTGAGCCAGTTTTGTCTTGGTCACTCCCTTAGTCACTGCTCCAACCCTCTGTTCTTGTATTTCTTGTAGACAGAATAAATTTTGGGTTGAAAGTTTTGTGGGTGAGTTGGTGCCCCTTATCGTTCCACTGGGACTCTTGCCTGGCTACAGAAGGTGACCCGGTTCCATATCCCCACTGTTGTGAGTCTCAGCTAAGGTCATCCCCATTGATTCTTGGGAGACTCTGCTATCTCAGGTTACTAGAGTGGGCCTTCAACCAATGAGCTGCCACCTAATCTCCCATGGGAAGACCTCTCTACATTCCAGCCACGGAGGTTCACCAACTCAAGCAAGCTAGCTGAGCCAGCTATGACCCAGCCAAGCTAGTCTCCTACAGCTGCGGTCCGGTCCAGCCCATATGCTCCCCATCTCAGTTCTTCTGCAGTCCCCAGCGGCACCTCGGAGCCCAAGGGCTGAGACCAGCCAGTCTCCTGCCAGCCGCCTTGGCCTGGAGATCCCTGACCCAAGAGCTCTGCCCCTGTGGGACCTCAGACTGGGATCTCCCCACGCCTGGAGTGGAACTCAGTGGCTTCTCCTAGCCTGGGACCATTTAGAGTGAATTCAATCAAATTCCTGTGTTTCTGCCCCCCTTACCCGCCTGGGATGGCTGACACAAGGGACTCACAACTCATCCCAACAGTACCCACACCTATGCACAGGCACCACAGACCTACACAGACTGAACAGCAATAATGATCAAAACTGAATGGAATTGGTACAGAAACGGAAAGGTTGATCAATGGAATCAAATTGAAGACCCAGAAATAAACCCATTATCTATGGACACTTGATTTTTGATAAAGAAGACAAAACCATACAATGGCATAAAGAAAGCATTTTAACAAATTGTACTGGTCTAACTGGATGTCTATACATATAAGAATACAAATAGATCCAAATTTATCACCCTGCACAAAACTCAAGTCCAACTGGATCAAAGACCTTAACATAAAACCAGATACACTAAATCTCCTAGAAGAGAAAGTGGGAAATAGCCTGGAATGCATTCATACAGGAGACAATTTCCTGAATAGAACACTAATGGTTTGGATTCTAAGATCAACAATTAATGCGATCTCATGAAACTGAAAAGCTCCTGTAAGGCAAAGCAGACTCTTAATAGGACAAAATGGAAGCCTATAGATTGGAAAAGGGTCTTCACCAACCCTATATCTGACAGAGGGCTAATGTCTAAAATTTATGAAAAACTCAAGAAGTTAGACAACAATAACTCAAATAACCCAATTAAAAATGTTATACAGAGCTAAACAGAATTCTCAACAGAGGAAACTCAAATGGGAGAGAAGCACTTAAAGAAGTGTTCAACATCCTTAGTCATCAGGGAAATACAAATCAAAACCACACTGAGGTTCCACTTCACACCAGTCAGAATGGCTAAAATCAAAAACTCAGGTGACAGCAGATGCTGGCAAGGATGTGAAGAAAGGAACACTCCTCCATTGCGGGTAGGGTTGCAAGCTGGTACAACCACTCTTGAAATCAGTCTGGCAGTTCCTCAGAAAAATTGGACATAGTACTCCCTGAGGACCCAGCTATTGCACTTCTGGGCCTATACCCAAAAGATGTTCGATCATATAACAAGGACACATGCTCTACTATGTTCATAGCAGCCTCATTTATAATAGCCAGAAGCTGGAAAGAACCCAGACATCCTTCAACAGAGGAATGCATACAGAAAATATACATGTACACAATGGAGTATTACTCAGCTATTAAAACAATGAATTCGAGAAATTCTTAGGCAAATGGATGGAACTAAAAAATATCATCCTGAGTGAGGTAACCCATTCACAAAAGAACACTCATGGTATGCACTCACTGATAAGTGGATATTAGCCCCAAAGCTCTCAATACTCAAGATACAATTCACAGACCACATGAAGCTCAAGAAGGAAGACCAAAGTGTGGGTGCTTCAATCCTTCTTAGAAGAGAGAACAAAATATGGAGGAAATATGTAGACAAAGTGTAAAGCAGAAACTGAAGGGAAAGTCATCCAGAGAATGCTCCACCTGGGGCTCCATCCCATATACAGACACCAAACCCAGACACTATTGTGGATGCCAAAAAGTTCATGCTGACAGGAGTCTGATATAGCTCGTTTGAAAGATGAAATTTGTTCTACCAGATAGTAAATTGTATTTCACTAGTAACTGACACACTCTATTGGTTTAATAATAAAATCAGCTAAGAGAGAGAATAATGAGCTTAGAATCAGAGACAAATATTTATAGAAACATGATGCATCATAGGGTTGGAAACACTGGTTATTTTTTAAAATGATGGAATATTCAATGAATGCAGCTTGGGGAATTAGTCATCAAACAAGCAAAAGAAAGTTGAAATTGTATTTCTGCATTTTTGATGTAGTGTGCTCACTTGATCCTCAACAAATGAACAAATCAACTCTAGGGAGATTAAAGATTTTATTATGAATGGGAAAACTAAAAGTTTATAAAAGAATCAAGAAGTCTATATTTATAAAAGGAAGCTTATGTTTGTTAAAAGGGACATTCTGATATAGCCAAAAACTGATAAGGTAAAACAATTCATTTACTTTATTTCTCAGAAGAAAACCAAACAGACAAGTTACAACGTGAATAATAAATATTCATATACTTAATTGGAAATAATAATACTGCAAGTACATCTGAGAAATCTTCTATTAACAAGGATATGACAAAAATAAAATAGATATGATGAACAAGAGGCATGAACAGTCTTGCCATAGGTGATATATTAATAAAATACAGAAAGCTATTCACTGTTGATAAGAAAAATTCAAATTAAAACCACAGTGCTAAGCTGCTTTCTTCCAATTACATAGGTTGATTTAGAAGTGTGATAGATGTCAAAGGATGCTGAGGAATGTCCACCCATATACATATAAAGAAGAAAAGGGTGTGATTGCTATGGACAGGATTCACCACATCACAACTCTTTTCTTTTTCTCCTTCCTTCCTTCCTTCTTTCCTCCCTCCCTCCCTCCCTTCCTTCCTTCCTTCCTTCCTTCCTTCCTTCCTTCCTTCCTTCCTTCCTTCCTTC
>NW_021604657.1:4167112-4314055 GCF_004785775.1 Grammomys surdaster
TTCCTTCCTTCCTTCCTTCCTTCCTTCCTTCCTTCCTTCCTTCCTTCTTTGCTGAGTCCCCTGAGTTGCAACTTACCAGAAAGTCTCCTTTCTGAGGACTACCTGTCATAATATTATAAGCCACCAAAGCCCTAAAGGTGGGAAACAAAGAACAGTCCAACCCAGTTATAATACTTATTTACCACAGCAAAGACAAGCATGTCAAAATAACCCTAAGGGTACAATGCCTTGGTGGTAACCAAGAGATCTCTAATTGGACTTAAGACCAGTAAACAGTAGAACAGTCATGCCTACCACTGGAAATCAATCCAACTACCCAGAGCTAGTGAAGTAATGGATCTTGGAGGAGAACCAGTAAACTCTACTTTCCTAAACTAGCATAATTTTTCACTAGTATTTGTCATTATATCCACAGATACGTGTAGATCTCACCCCTTATTAAAGACATTTCATTTTGCAACAGGTAGAGACCATTTCTGAAAACTAATGGCTAACCAAAATGCTATGGTTGCCAGCCCTAACAGACAGATCTACAAAACTGCTCCTGCTCCTTTGTCTCAGGGAATATTGCAGAAGGGAAGAAGAAAGATTATAAAAGCTGTGAGACTGTGTCAATTAGGAAATGTCAGAATCTGTCCTTATAAAGTATTACATGAATGTCTAAAGAGGACCTGATAGACATTCTAAAGTGGATGAGGAGAAGGATTGTGAGGCCTCAATCACATACAAAGAGCTATGGCAACTAAGGAATGCTGAAGTGAGGAGAAACAATCTTCTCTAGACTATTGATTAATTTTACAACACCAAATAGTCTGCCTTGAAAACATATATGCAATATTATACAGATTGAATATAGTATATTTACGTAAAAAGAAGTCATGAGTCAGAAAGAGTGTAAGGATGGATATATGGAAGGATTTAGAGGGAAGAATAGAAACGGAAAATACTGTAATTATATTATAATCTCAGAAATGATATACATTATTTTTAAAATTTATTTGTTGCCAAGGTGGGATAGTACATCACTGTCATCTCAGCATTTGAGATTCTGAAGGCCAACTTGAGCTATATAACAATGTCCAGGATAACCTGTTTCATTAAATAGTCAGAGTCCGATATTTTGCAAAACTCTGTTTTTCTTTAAAAAATCTGATAGAAATTATTTTTGGTATAGGATAAAATTTCTCTTTGAGTTATAAGAAAACAAAATATAGTTGTGTTTTAAATAATGTATATTTATGTTATATGTATATATATATATATTTGTGTGTGTGTGTGTGTAAGTAGTGTCCAAGATTAGACTGATGGGCAATTATGTGAATAGTCTCCAAACATTATCTTTGTGGTTCTTGTAAGAGACCACTTTTGACAATTTCACTTTATCCTACTTCATGCTACTCTAACTGTAAGTAGAGCAACAGCAACAACAAAAAGAAAGAAAGAAAGAAAGAAAGAAAGAAAGTAAGTAAGTTGAAACTATGACATGCTCGCAGCCATAATTAGAGTCATGTCTAATTTCCAAGGAGACTGACAGTGCAATCTTCATTTAAGATAGAGGATTGTAAGTTAAAGACCAACCTGGGCTACACCCTGTGTTACTAACCTTTCCAAATTGTTAGGTACACTAACTTAGATATACTAACATCCCTTTAAATGAAGGAGATAATTTCTCTTATAGCAATATTCACCAAAGTAGTATCCTTAGAGAGGACAGTTCTTGGAATCATTTCCATTCTTAGATCATTCTAATTCAAAACCATATAAATCAAATATAAATTTCAAAACTTTCAGACTTTACAATTAAATCTTTGCATTAGAGTCACATACATCATTTAAAAAGTATTTTTATTAATTCTTTGAGTGTTTCACACAACTTATTTTGATTACATTCATTCTAACACCTCCTCTTAATTCCTTTTATACCCATTCCTATCTCCCTAACTCTCCAATTTGTGTCTGTTTTCAAAAAATATATTAAATTTTTTCTTAAAAGCCAACCATTTTTTAATAATGCTGTCCATATACTCCCAGATATGAGGTCATTCATTGGAGCATGGTTGACCTACCAGAATCCACATCCTTAGGGAAAAATAAACCCTGACTTTCCCTCTAACATAAGACATCAACTGTCCATAACTCTTCAGTTAAGTTGTGGGCTCATGAATGATCCCAACCATGCTTGAATGGCTTGATTTTGTAGAGATATTTTACAGGCAACCACATCTGTTTCATGTTCATGGTAGAGTGGCTCTGTCATGTTCAGAGGCACTGGTGTGCTTTGGTCATTCCTGACCTCATGCTTTTACAATCTTTCTGTCCTATCATATGAGATGGTGCTTGAGCCTTGAGAAGGAAGGTGATATAGCTGTCTTATTTGTATCTGAGCACTCGAGAGACACTTATTCTGTGCACTTGAACCAGTTGTACATTTCTATGTCGATCATAATCAACGGCATAAAAATAGTACTCTGATGAAGAACTGGACTAACTATGGATAGAGAAATACAAATTTAAAATGCAGTTTGTTAGAGTTGTTTTGCATTTTGCAAAAGAGCAGTAGTTGGTTTTCCCCTAGTGCTGGAGAGTTCCCTTACCATGGGTTCTAGACCACATTTATAATACCAGGTATGTATTTCTTCCTGTGGTGTGGACCTTAAGTCCAATCAAAAGGTAGTTGGTTACCAGTGTCACATTTCTGTCACCACCAGAGTTGTTAATCAGAGTTGTTCAGACTCCATAACTAATATATGGTATTGATATTGCTCTTTGTTAACACCAGAACTTAATGGTAAGATCATATTGCTGAAAGCATATCTATCTATCTATCTATCTATCTATCTATCTATCTATCTATCTATGGATATATTTCTTTAACACAATACATGCTGACTATAGTTTCCACTCTTTTCACTACTCACAGTTCCCTTACTCTCTCTTCTCCCTCAGACCCACTTCTCCTCTGGTTCTCTTCAGAATGGAGCAGGTTTCTCAGGGATATCAACTGAAAACAGTAAAACAAGATACAATACGAATAGGTACAAACTTCCTGTCTGTGCCTGTGCTCAGAGCAGTCCTAGGGAGCCAGCTCTGTACCTAATCATTCAAAACCCAGGGGAGGCTGGACTTTCAGGAGCTCTAACACACCCAGGAGTGTAGGATGCTGAAGGAGCATGGTGGCTGCCAGAGCAACGGGTGAGATATGCTGTTGCCAGGACAAAGAATGATGCTGACCTGTGAGCTTGCTGAGTGCCCTGACAATGGTGACTGGTAAGCTGTATTGGACATATGTTCCCGGCCCACCTTTGCTTACTTATACCCCTGATGGGACAAGCTGCCTTGCCTCAAGCATTTAGACCTTGTGGAACAGAGAATCAAAAAGAGAAGTTATAATGATTCTTGTATTTTTCTTAAATGTGACCAGTTATTCAGATTCAATCATATACTGCTCTAGAAATCAATCCAATATTGGAAATAACAGTTTTCATTTGGAAGGCTGGATCTGGACTTTTTCAGAGACATATTTGGAAGTTTGCTGCAGTTCTCTATGATGTTATGTTAACAAGAGATTAGGATCTGGATTTCAAACAAGTTTTAGTACATGTGTTAAGGCTCTTTTAATTGCTAAGTTAAAACTACTTTTGTTTCTTCTACAGTATTTAATGTAAGCTACATTCATTGTACACTTTCTAGTCATGTCAGTGTGATGAAACCTGGCATGTCTGTTATGGAGGTCTATCATCCAGCTTTTGTTTTATTGCCCTGAGTATCAAAGATCCTTGGTCTTCTGAAGAAAGCTTGCAAGTACTAGAAGAAGTGAGTCAGGCTTTAAGCAGAAGCAAGAGGTTAGTGGGCTTGATTATTGCTGGTATAACAGTGTTAATTATATTAATTGCTAGTACCACTGCTTCTGCAATTGGTTGGAGGCAAGAAGTTAAGACAGCTACTTTTTTAAATCATTTAGCAAAAAATGTTACTGTGTTGAATATACAAGAGGATTTAGATAGGCATTTGGAACAATGGATTGATGCTCTTTATATAGTCAAATTATTAGAAGGAGGTTCAGAGTTTAAGAGTAAGGAACATGTCATACCAAATACCATTGGATTCATGTTAGTTCTAAAATTTACAGTGGTAGTCATTATAATTAGGAAAAAGTTTAAAGACATTTGTAGTGTATTTGTCATAATTCTAACACCTCTCTGTATGTTTTAACTTTGCATAGTGAGCTTATAAATTTCACAAATGCTGCTCTGCTGAGTATTGATGTGACAGATACTGCTGATAAAATTACCCATGGTCTGATGTCAGTATTTCTATTCTGGTCAGGCTTCAAGAATCACATATAGAGCTTGATCATGCTAGCCCTTTTTGTCCTGGGAATACTTTTGTTCCTGCCCATTGTGTTAAAGCTTGTCTTTAACAACATCAACATGCTGGTAGCCAAAGTACATGGCTTGAACCTGAAAACAGATCCCCAGACAGAGTTATTAAATTAATAGGCTGGCAAGTCAAGGACGGGTAAGATTCTGCCCAGAGCCTTATCAACCTAAGACAGAAGTGCATTGCTTTGATAATGCATATTCCATGATGGGTAATGAAGAAAGTCTTTCCAGCACAATCTAAGACAGGCGGAGAGCTTTTGGGACTGCTTGGCAAAAAACTGACATGGGTCAAGAACAAGGAAATGGGATGCTTGGCAGGAATACGACATTGGCCAAGGACAAGGAAGTAGGCTTTAGGCAGGAATCTGACATTAGGCTGGAACAAAGAATTAATTTCAGGCAGGCATCTAAATCTTAGGCTAGAACAAGGAAGTAGGCTTCAGACATGAAAATGACTTTGGGCTAGAACTGGGAAGTAGGCTCAGATATTTTGGTCATCATTATAAGCCCCTAGAAAGAGTGATCATGACAGTGTTCACAGAATTTTATTGCCTTGCTTGTTAGTTGACTATTGGTGTTTATTGTCATACTTGTTCTTTGACTATTTGCATCTTTTGTATTCCTCAGCCTAGAACTGACCTTAACACTTTCATGTAATTAAAATGTTATAAAAGCCAAAAGGAGGAGGAGGGATGGGTTAGGAGTTTTCTAGGGAGGGGAAATGGGGAAAGGGAAAGGCATCTGAAATGTAAATAAAATATCCAATTAAAAAAAGAATAGGTACAAACCCTCATATCAAGACTGGATGAGACAACCCAGTAAGAGTAAGAGAGTCCCAAAAGACTATAGCAGCAATCATGGAGAACACATGGGTTTGCACTAGGCTCTCTCTCTCTCTCTCTCTCTCTCTCTCTCTCTCTCTCTCTCTCTCTCTCTCTTTCTCTCTCTCTGTGTGTGTGTGTGTTTGTGTGTGTGTTTTAAAAGAACTTTCCTTTTCATGTTCATAAAAGTCATTCCAAAATTTACTTACGAGTAAAGAGTAAAACTCTTTACTAAGAGTTGCTTATTAAGTGTGGCCAGACTTACAAATCTATCTTGTTAAATGTGTCTCTGTTTTTGAACCTCATGTTTACTGAAATGAAATATAACCATATATTTTATCTTTATTGTTAAAAAATCAATATTGAGTTGAAAAAATTATATGAGTAGCCTATTTTATCTGCCTCAATATATATTGATGTGGTAAAGCAGGGGTCAATCACACAGATCAGTTACTGGAGGTGTAATTTAAAATTTTTGAGAACTTTATGTAAGAACTGTATTTACATCATACAACCCCTTTTCCTCTTTCTAACTTCTTGGGAAGTGAGAAAGAGAAGAAGGAAATGTAGCCACAAGCATGTTTGAAAACCTCACTGCAAACAGTACTTCTTATTTATTTAATGTTTACTTACATATAGACACATGGTTTGGTGACTTTACACTATTCGTAGTGATAATGTTCCTCCCCAAAACAATACACTATCTAACAAAAACCTCAGTGTGTGATGGGAAACTTCCTTTTGAATTGGTGGTCAAGAGAGTTCAAAAGACTCCCAAATAAGTTAGAGTATCACCATGGTTTTTCATTGCCTTTAACATGAAGTCATCACATACATTAGACAAAGTGCTTTAAAGATATGGTACTTAGAAAGAAAATATCTTGTTCTGAAAAGACTGTTAAACCTTAAAACATCAATGGCTGACCTCTGTTCCTGAGATACGGACACAGGGTGATGTCATTTTAATATCACAGATCAGTCCACAACCGTAAAATCTCTCACATCTTGTGAAAGTTAAATTTCTTCACTGGATATTTATTTCCCTTAAATACTTCAAAGTTTCACTGAATATAATTTGAAAAATGAAACAAAACAGTCTCTTGAATTGACCAAATCTTTGATACTTACAGTAGTATAATTCTAATGATTCTTTTTCCTAGTTGTGAGGCAGAGGTTGAACAAGTTTTGCCTCTGCTAAGTAAGGGTTCTACCAGAATATTGTACATCCTTGGGCCTTTCATTTTATTTTGTGACAAGGTCTCACAGAGTTAAGTAGTCTTGCCTTAAGTCATTGTGTTTTTCAAACATTCTGGAACATGCCATGCTCCTGCCTCAGCATACCAGATATTTGGTTTTACAGGCTCATATGCCAGCAGGCCTGACTTCTCAACCAGTTTCTCAAGTATTTCTTTGCACTCAAAGTAATATTTAATTTTCAAGGTGATCCCTAGTGAATACTTTCAATTTCCTGGTTCTTTTTCATCTACAGTAGATTGACCTATATCTAAGACACATGACACAATGATATTTATCTGAAAGTCAATTTTCCCAGTTAATTCTAAAACACACCTGATTCAGGTGAGGGAAGTTAGGTTGCACTGTTACCTTTTAACTCCAGCTACTATTTGTACTTATAGCACACCTCTGAAGTTTTTCCTCAACTCTGCATGATCTTTTGTTAATTGTCATTGTGAGTAACTTGATACTAATGTCGCCACTTTTTCTTACCCTAGTGGAAGCATCAATTGATATTTTAAACAAATAAGATCTGTGCTCTTGACAAGCATCAATCATACCCTACCAGTATTGACTACAACTAATCACAGCCTTCATGCCTACTGTGGCAAAGGTGACATTTCCATTTTCCTCACTTTGGTCAGCCCTGCCTATCTCAAGCCTTAATGTTAGGTTATTATAAACAGAAGAAGAGAGAAAATAGGGAAGAGATAAAGAGAAAGAAAAAATAGTATCATATTGCTTAATATTTACAAAATTATCTGATAATGGAAAAAATGGATCCAAGAAAATATTCAAAGACTTGATAAACTGTCCCATGATTAATAGATTTTTGCTAGAATTTATTTAATATATGAGTTGACTGTTAAATGTAGTTGTTGAAACATAACAGAAACAAAGAGAGTCTTGCCTAGTTTCTTGGTATGTGCCCCATTGAATCAAGGAAGGACTATTATTTGTACAAAGGCACATAGTATGTTTTTTTTTCTGGGAACCTGGAACTAGCCTCTAGGGAATAGTACCAGAGAACTCATTGCCAACACTTGTCACAAGGCATCAAGTTGAGAGAAGTATCTGTCTTTGTTGAGGTTATTGCTCTGATGAAACACCATGACTAAATCTACTTAAGTAGGAAAGGATTTATTTGTCTTACACGTCTGTATCACTGTTAGTCATCAAAGAAAGCAAGGACAGGAACTCAAAGAGGGGGGTAAACTGAAGGGAGAAGCTGAAGAGAAGGCTATGGAGGGCTGCTGCTTACTGGCTTGCTCTCTATGGCTTGCCCAGACTACTTTCTTATAGGATCTAGCACAAGCAGCTCAGGGATGGCTGTATCCACAATGGGCTAGGCCTTCCCCCATCAATCACTAATTAAGAAAATGCCCCACAGGGTTGCCTACAGCCTAATCTTATGGAGGCATTTTCCCAACTGGGGTTCCCTCTTTTTAGATGACTCTAGCCTGCTTCAAGTTTACAGAAAATTAATCAGCACAATTGACCAGTTACCAGCTTGACAGCCAATGCTTTTAAATAAGTAACCTTTCCATTTTTTTGGTTCATCCCCAAGATATAAGATTAATAAATATCACAAATATAAAACACATTACAAACTTGTAAGTCCCACAGTCTTTACCAATTCAAATACTTTAAATTTTCATTTTCTGTAAAAAATCTAAAATCTCTTTTAAAATTCAAAATCTCTTTTAAAAATTCAGTCTCTCAAACTGTGGCCTCCCATAAAATGAAAAATAGTGAGATATTTTCTTAATTCAAGAGAGAAGAAACAAGGCACAGTAATAATCTGAAGGAAACCATATTACAAGCTTCTAAATAATTCATTGTTCAATGTCTGGAATCCACTTTCATCTTTCACAGGTCACTTCTCCAGCTCTGCTCTCTGCAGCACACACAGCTTGTCCTCTAAGCTCAGGCAAGCTCTACTTCACAGCTGCTGCTGTTCTTGATGATCATCCCATGCTATTGGCATTTCCAAAGCACTGGAGTCTTCTATTGTAAGTTGGCTGCAGTTTCACCAATAGCCTCTCCTGACTTGATCATTATGACTTGCTCAGCTTACTTTCTTTTATAGAAGCCAATACCAACAGCCCATGATGGTACCCTCTCCATCAATCACTAATTTAAGAAATATTCTACAATCCAATCTTATGGAGACATTTTCTCAACTTGGGCTCCCTCCTCTCAGATGACTGTAGCTTGTTTTCTAGTTGACATAAAATTAGCCAGCACAGTCTCCAACAATGTCTTAGGAAAGGGCTTCTCTCTGCATCAGCAGCTTGGGAGCCCCAGGGGCCTTTCCTTTAGGAAGAGGTATAATTCCCCCACCTGAACCCCATTTACAGCCCACAGGTGACACTTCCTTAGACTTTTAGACTGTTATTCAAAACATTATTTTCCATCCATCTTCTACTTCTGGTTTCAGGTTCATAATGTAATTTAGTTTGTATTGAAGAGTGATGAGCACACCTCTGGTTTACAAATGTTATTTGTGCAAGTACTAATATTGTAAGATGCAGTAGAGGTATCATGAGGCCTGGGTTGACCTGACAATTGCAGTTGTTATATGTTTTCTGGATATTTCTTCACCTGTACCTCTTAGTGGGTAAAGTGGATACCCACCTGTGATAGGCCACCAGTATACAAATGCTTTAGTGTTTGGCTGGGTGGTTCTAGAAAGATTGTAGGCTTAGAGACAGTTGTCAGTATTGTGTGGCCTCTCACATTGGCTCCCAAAGACTAGAAACATGTTAGCACCATTCTATCTTGGCAAGCAATGTAAAGAAAGATACTTGGTGTCTGTGGTACTCTAGTTAGAAACTGTCAGGACCAAAAGGGTCATCATAAATGGTGTTGGAATAGGGTGCACACAGGTGACACCTTGTTCACAAACATTGCTGCTTAGTATCTGTTCCCTGTGTCACCAAGGGTGCTTTTGATTTAGTATCTCTCTATGATGGACTGAGGGTAAACATCTCCCAGGGAGCACTGTGAGAATGAAGATCTTGGCAAATGATGGGAAAAATATGAACCAACCTCCAAATATTGAATTATCAAAATTATATTAGGAGATTTGTGTTGGACCACATAGATTTATCATAGCCACATGCATTCTTATTTTCAAGTTATTAGACAAGCAAATGCAAAGTACAGAGTATAACTTTTGCTAGAGGACTAGCAGATAGCACATGCATTCTATCTTTGTAATTGGTCTACTTCCTGCCATGACACATGCTGGGCTGCCAATGTGTGTTTGTTTCACTAACTTAAACTAATAGCAATCTTTCTACCTGATAATACACAGTAATAATTAGGGAAGATTTTGTCAGAATGATCGGTGGCTATTTCTAGAAATAAAGAGATCTGAACCAGGATACAAAAAGAACTGTCTGCAAAGCTCAGTTTTGATTACTTTGAAAACTACCTCTAATGAAGTACAAAAGATAGGAGGAAAACAGAGAGCAAATTACAAGTTGACAGACAGGCCCAGCATTGGTGTGAAGACAGCTTAATTGGAAAGCAATCCCTGCAGCCGAGGTAAGAAATTAGAAGATGAATCAGGCAGGAAGCAGGGGTAAGGGAAGAACCTATACAGTTGTCTGGTGGTCCAAGCATGTCTATGGATCATGGGCACTTAGACTTACCTTGACCCTTGGAGGCTGCTAAGTCCATCACAGATGTGCTAGACCTACAGGATAGATAAACTACATCTCTTTTTCTTATTGGGCACTTATCTGTAGTAGTCATTAGTCTCCTGACATTTTTCTGTTTGTCCCATCTATAAGACCAATTGCCAGAGCATGCTCTCTTTGTCTTTGTCTCTGTCTCATCACTCTCTCTCTCTCTCTCTCTCTCAATCTCTCAGTCTCTGTCTCTGTCTCTCTCAGTCTCTCTGTTTCTATCTCTCTGTCTGCTGCCTCTCTCTCTATAGCTCTCTCCCTGTCCTCCCTCCTTTCTTCTTTCCCTCCTTCCTTCCTCCCTCCCTTCCTTCCTCCCTCCCTTCCTTCCTTCCTTCCTTCCTTCCTTCCTTTCCTTCCTTTCCTTCCTTCATTCTTTCCCCTTCCCTTACTCATTTTCCTTTCTTTAACAGAGTTTTAACATGTAGTCACAGGCTGGCATCCAACTGTTAATCTGATTGCTGGCATTATAGGTGTGATCCGCCCTGCCCAGCAGACAATTCTTGATTACACCATCTGGGATGCTTTCAGGAAAATACAGTCACTTTTTAAAAGGAAGATGCAGATAAGGTATTAAAATACCTGATTCAGAGCTTAAACTAGTGTAGACTTGACTCCATCTAGAGTTTTGAGACCTTGACCACATTATCTTTATTGACTTGGAGTTGTTTTCTTCACCATCAACAGGGTAGAAATTTATCTCAAGTCTCTAAGCTCAGTGATGCTGTGTTGATCAAGTACAGTGGAGAATGTGAGATATTCTCAGAAAATCTTGAGGAGAATTTCCTTAGGCAAAGTCATCATTAAGTAAAACTAATATAAATGAATAAAGAACACAAATTGGGCAAAAGTCCTATTTAAGAATGTCTGGCAAGTTGGCCAGTGAAAAGTTATCTAGAGAAATGAAAAAGATAAAGGGCTAGAAAAAAATCAGAAAGAGATTGGCATATCTTGTGGGGGCAGAATTAATATTTTAAGAGACAGAGGGACAAGGGAAAATACTGAGACTGATATCTTCAGCAGGGCAGGGAGGGATTGAGGGGGATGGAAAAGAGAGAGGAAAGAGAGAGAGCACTTTGGCATTGGCTCATAGATGAGACAAACAGAAAATGCAATATCTTGTGTGTGTGTGTGTGTGTGTATGTATGTGTGTGTGTGTGTGGTCTTATGTGTGCATTTGTGGGGCTACACACAGGTGTGCACCTGTGTGTGGAAGCCCGAGGTTGATGTCAAGAATCTTCACTGATCACTCTCTGCGTTTTAGATGAAGACAGGGCTTCTGGGGTCCTGACCTCTGCTCCTCACATGGTGGGGCACTTCATCCATTGAGTCCCTTCCACAACTCTGTTTTTTGGTCTTTTGTTGAGATGAAGTTTCACTAAGCAACTGGCTGGCTTTGAAACCTGCTGTGTGAATGAGGAGGCTGGTTTCAAACTTGATTCCTCCTGTGTCTGCTTCCTGTGTGTTGGGGTTACAGGCGTGTACCACCATGGCCAGCTGAGACACTGATATTGGTTGATGTTTTTAATTCTGCACAGGAGGACATATTTATAGTGAGCAGACCTTTTCTTTCCTGCTTATTATCCAGGTGGTAAATTGCTTTAGAGTTCCATGGATTCATTGTGCAGGCACAATCAATCATAGATCTTTCTTCTCTCTAAAGTTCCCTACAGAGAAGTCCCACAGTGGCTGCAGTTTTGGAAGTAGACATTAAATCACATTTCCCTTAAAGGGAGAGCAGAAATTGTCTCAGAGCACCCGTGAACCATCCACAAATGCTGAGATGAGTCTAACCGTGTAGATCGGCTGAACGTGAGAGTCATGATTTCTTTCTAGTCATTTCTTCTCTGGGAAAGGGGCATGCTCATATCCACAGAAAAGCAGGCCTGCTGTCCAAGTCATGAGTGAATTTCAGAAGAAACAGTGCAAACTTTCACAGCCTGGAGAGAAAACCCCAGCTGTAAGGAAGTGGAACTATGACTTGATACTCGTATTTCTAGAACTATTTTCTTTAAATTTTTTTTCTAAGTCACTAAAATAAACACTTACTTTGTGAAAGTGTGAAAAACAGAAATCAATGCTGGGAACACTCTTTGTATATTTGGTGCAACTTTCTGTAGGAAAATGAGTATAGTAAATAAACACCACAGCACAGATGAAAGATCCAAACAACAAGGTGGTTTCCCAGTGTTGTATTCAAGAAGCTGATGCTGAAGTGAGTTTCTCTGGCCACAAATATGCAAATCTGGTATGTCTGGATGGAGGCTCTTGCCTTCTGAATTTCAGTTCAAACATTAAAGTCCTGGCTGTTGTTGTCAGAGAGACATCTTGGAAGCCAGTTTTATCACTCTGGCCTTGAATATACTTTACCAGAACACTCTTAGCAGTTTTCTTAGTTTTTTTTTTTTTCTATTTCTATAGCAGATACCAGAAAGCCTTGATTCTTCATTTATGAATGTGCTACGTGTTTCTCCTACTGAAGGATTTGGGTCAGGGGAGAGCAGGGGAGAGTTGGAATCACATCAACATGTTCAAAAAATAGGTTTTCATATTCATTAGTTATGCAACCCATTGAGTCTCTTGTGCCTTTTTTCACACATGAGTTGTTAATAACATGTGCCTTAAATTTATAATTTTTCTAGCCCACTGGTTTTCAACCTTCCTAATTCTGACAACCGTTAATACAGTACCTCATGTTGTAGTGACCCCCAGCCACAAAATTATTTTTTGCTGCTATTTCATAGCTGTAATTTTACTACTATCATGAATCATACTGTTAAAGTATCTGTGTTCTCTGATGGTTAGGTGACTCCCAGGGCCTCATGATCCACAGGGTGAGAACTGGAGCTCTACAGCCTAGTGAGCAGGGCACAGGTAGTCAACAGCAGCTGCCACTTTTATTTCTATCCCAAGGCATGTGTGTACAAACCGTGTGCACACCAAAAGTTGTTAAAACAGAGTTGCACACACAAGATGAGACACCAGAAGGAAGACAAGGGGAAGGTGCTAGAGAAACAGCCACAAGTCACAGTTTTGCCAAAGCTCTTATCCCCAGCTTTCTGGAAGCCAGGAAGATTAATAGCCAGCATCCCCTTCACTGGACAAATGGCCTCACCTCCAGCATACTGAACTTCTCCCTTTGCCCTCCACATGCTTAGGGAGACATGTAGCATCAAGATTAAAATTTTCTGAGTGTATAAAGAGCTCTTTAAAATTGATTTTGATTTTTAAAATTAGCAGTAGAAGAAAAAAGGCAAATGATTGACATAGACAATTTAAAAATATATCAGTAAAAACAGTGAATGAATAGGTCTACATGAATTATAATACAAATTAATGACAGTACATGTATTATACTGTAATTGTCCCTGTTTGTTATCAAAACACATATTTAAACAACGTTGCAAAGGGCAAGGTAGCAGTGCAAATAGCATGTACTGATGTTTATGGCTTGGAAAGCTTCTGCTGATGAAGGAAGGTTGAAATGTCTTTCAGAAAATAAGAGGAGAGGATGGAAAGATGGCTCAGAGGCTAAGAGTCCTTCTTACTCTTTCAGAGGACACACGCTAGGTTCTCAGCATCCATATGCTGGCTCCAAACCACTTGGAACTTCAATTTGAGATGGTGTTGTGCTCTCTTCTGACCTCTTCAGGCTCTTAGAGGAATGTGGTACACATAATCTTACACAGGCAAAACACACACACACATACACACACACACACACACACACACACACAGAGAGAGAGAGAGAGAGAGAGAGAGAGAGAGAGAGAGAGAGAGGGGAAAGTTTTTTTAAAAGATGAAGATGTGTTCACTGAGAATATTGGAGCAACATGCTTTGCACAGTGGGGATCATTTCAAATACGTAGGTTATATATTGAATAGGTAAGGATGCAACTAGTGTTAGAATATTGTGTTCAGGGCCATGGTAGGAATACTGTTTGTAAGGTTAGTTAGAGGAAGAATAGAGATCCTACATCAGGTAGTAAGCTGTTTTGTATGATTTTCCTAGGAGATACGGAACATTTTGAGTTATTGTGATAGTACTTAAAAGTAACACAGTGATATTTGTGAAGCTAACAGTGTAGTGGCAAATGAACTGGATGGGCACTTAAGAAAAAAATTTTAAAAATATTTATGTGAATATGTGTGTTCTGCTGTTGTTGTTGTTGTTATTGTTGTTGTTGGTGGTGATTAATTTAGATGAGGTCTGATGGAGGAGGTGTCCATTCAGACACTGACAAGGATAATAGAGAAGACAGAATTGGATAAACAGCTTACTATATAGGTGGACTGAGGCACATGATAACGTTTATCTAATGTGAAATCAGTAAAATTTAAATCTGAGTTTCTATAGTAGTAAGGAAAGCTAGAAGACAGAGTGCCTTTGGATGAAAGCCTATACTGCCATCCCAGTTTAGGAGACTTTAAAAAACACAACAAAAATAACATATACACTCATTTTGTTACTCAAAGGGCAGATGGAAATATATGTCTCAAAAAGAAAAAAAAATGACACTGATCTGTTTTTTTAATCTTTGTCCAGGGTTAGCATTTATTTTTAATTGATTGATTGACAGATTAATTAGTTAACTAATTTACATCCCAAATGCTGACCCTCCTCCCAGTTCCCCCTCACTGGGTTCTTCCTCCTTGTCCCCTCCCTTTGCCTCTGAGAGGGTGGGCCCCTCCTGGGTATCCCCTCATCTTGGTGCATCAAGCCTCTGCAGGATTAGGTGCATCTTCTGCCATTGAGGACAAAGCAGCCCTCTCTTACGTATGTGCTGGGGCTTCCAACCAGCCTGTGTATGCTCTTTGGTTGGTGACTTAGTCTCTGGGAGCTCCCAGGGTCTATATTAGTTGACACTGTTTGTCTTTCTGTGGGATTGCCATCTCCTTGAGAGCCTTTAATTTTTCCACTAGCTCTTCCCTAGAGGTCCCCGACCTCTGGTCAATGTTTGGCTGTAAATATCTGCATCTGTCTCTCTGTCAGCTACTGGGTAGAGGCTCTCAAAGGACAGTTATGCTAGGCTTCTATCTGTAAGCATAGAAGAGTATCACAAATAATGTCAGAGATTGATGCCTGCCTATGGGATCGGTCTTGAGTTGGGCTGGTCACTCACTAGTCAGCCATTCCTTCAGCCTCTGCTCCATCTTCGTCCATGCATTTCTTTTAGAGAGGGACAATTTTGGGTCAAAAGTTTTGTAGGTGGGTTGGTGTCCCCATCCATCCACTGGCGATCCTGTCTGGCTATTGGAGGTGGTGTCTTCAGGTTCCATGTCCCCACTGTTGGGCATTTTGGTTAAGGTCACTCACTCTCATTGATTCCTGGGAGCCTCCCTCATCTCAAGTCTCTAGGACTTTCCTTATTTCAACAATAATGAGCAAGTGACAGGCAGTGATGCCAGGAGATTTAAAGAACTTGGTTACCCATATTACAAATTCCGTGAGACAACCTGCCATTAGAATAGTTTTCTGGGCTTTTGAATGAAAGGATTTATATTATACAGACATTGAAAGTTATTTTGTAAACTCAGACCCTTGTAAATTCTTTTCTGATATGTCTCCATCGACCAACTAACTTTCATGTTTCTTTATTTGTTGAACCTGTAATTAATATTTTCCATTCTTACCATTTAAGCTAGTTATGACTCGTTATTCCATGACTGGTGGATATTGTTATGTTGTAAAGATAAAATACCCGAATATATGAGCTGTTCACTCTGTGTCAAATACATCAACTTCCATATATCTTAATTTATTTAACACCTAGAAAATGAGTGGGCTGGTTGTAGATGATGAAAATGAGATACAGGAAGGTGAAATGATAGCTCCAAGATCAGAATCTCAAGTGAACAGTAAATGAGTTTCAATGGCAAAATACGTACTTAGTTTGCACAGAAATGTGGGTTCTACTAGAAGCACCATTTAACAGAAACACAATAAAAGGTTTCACAAAGTAGTAAGATTTAAGTACAAGATCAAAACCCCAGCTTTTAATCACTATTTTATGCTTTCTTTAGTTATTAATGATCTCAAAAAAAAAACTTAGGAGGGTGAGAGTACTGGATCCCTAGAAAAAGTAAACAAAAGTTAATTAATAACTGAGAAATTGAGAAATTTGAGAAACTGGGGATTCCATTTTACCCAAATTAGAATGTAAAAGCAGCAGTGAAAAATCCCAATAGCATTGGACCTGTGAGATTGTGTCTATGCACTCTGCCACTTTCTCTTGGATGGCTGATTACTGCAATATAGAATGATTGTATATAGGTATGAGGATGTACAGGTTTTCTTGTACCTGAAAAAGACATGACAATGGATATAGGAGCTTGGAAAGCTAGAAAAGGATACTTTCTTTCAATAGCTTGGTCATCCATCTCAAATTCAGAGAACTCTAGAATCTCTCAATCTCCCTGGTAACTGAATGAGAAAAGATTAGAGAACAGCAAGTCATGTCAGTCTGATAGCTCTCACATAGGACAGGGTCCAAGAGACAGGGCATCAATAACAGATTATTTCCTTGCTCTTAATATTCCTATTCTTTTTCCAGCAACAGCAGCAGCAGCAACAACAACAATAACAACAACAGAACAGAACAGAACAGAACAGAACAGAACAGAACAGAACAGAACAGAACAGAACAGTACAGAACAGAACAGAACAAGTCTCAACAACCAAAACCTCAATGGGAGTGAGCAGTCATTGTGTATTCACAAACCAATAGACAACTTTGTCTTTCTAAAGGACAGGTTAAATTATAGACATACAGAACATAACTTTGATATTGCAATAATCAAAATACTACCTGGCCTGAATCTCACAGAATAGAAACTCCACCCAGGATAGGAAGCCTGAGCTACAAGCAGCTAAGTGATTTTGATCTTAATTATGGGACATGGTGCATAAATATTCCAAACATAAACACAAAATTACACTCAGTGGTATTAATTGCCTGATATTTGTATTCACTAGATTTTTTTTTCATTGAAATCCAAGAGGTCCCCCAAATAATATACTATTTTACTATTGTTCTTTATTGCCCACCAGAACTTGATGCTAAGATCTTATTGTTGAAGACATGAAGCACACACTTTGATTACAGAACACAGAGAAACCAAGCTAGAATTGGGCTTCTTTATTGCTGTCTTTTATAATGCCAGAACATGTTATGCTCCTGGAGGTAGAAAGCCATCAGTAATATTTCTTCTGCGCTATAATATTGATCTGCCCAGGCAAGAAGTGCCCACTAGAGCAATAGTGGCTTGATTACGATAGGGAGAATTCAACTGGTCTCTGATTGTGGCTTGCCCTACTATAAGGAAGCCAGTACTTTAAATCTGGTCAAGAGCCCATGGCTAGTGACTTGTTACTTTTTTAATTGCTGTGACAATACACCATGACCAAGATGAGTTACACAAGGTATTATTAATCAGGGCTTACGAGAGGGTGAGTCTATGACCATTATATTGGAAGCAGAACAGTAGGCAGGGAAGGACATTTCTGGAGCAGCAGTTGAGAGCTTGCATCTTATCCACAAGTAGGTGGCAGTGGGGAGGCATGCATGGGCTTTTGAAACTTTAAAGCTTTCCCACTGTGATATACCTCCTCCAATAAGACCACACCTTCTAATCCTTCCCAAACAGTTCCACCAACTGAGGACCAAGCATTCTAACACCTAAGTATATGGGGTTCAATCTCATTAAGATCACCATAGCAGGAGAGATCAATGGCTCTAGAAAGGTACCTACTAATACTGTTTTGCTAAATGGACATGTTATTAAACTGACTTCTAATGTTTGTATTTATACCTATAGATCCACGCCTCTCCCCATCCTCCTCAGAAAAGCTTCTTACAAATGCAGTTAAGGTAGGGTCTTAGAATTAGAAAAAGTACCAAAGCTAATTGGTGATGAAATGTTCAGCCCCAAACAGGATATTTATACCGCTCCTCTCAAAGCTCATGAAAGGAATTCCACAGAAGAAGGGTCAAAAAGAGTGTAAGAGCCCGAGGACAAGATAGTGTACCAGGAATGGATACCTTCTGGACACCACAAAACTGTTGCCCTCAGGAAATTCTGAGGCTGTGGATATTTGCATGAGATCTGCACCAGCAACACCCTGTTATTTTCTTGTTGATAGAAAAGGTCACAGAAGGCCTGTCCCTTTCTGAGAGATTAGTGACAGCTAATGGTTGATGGGGAAGGGTGTCACTTCATTGGTGGTGTAGCTGCTGAAAAGTTGTCTGTGCTCCAGTAAGTAATCTCTCACCAGTGATTACGTAAGCAATCTTAATTCAAATCAGTAGTTCTCTTCCTGAAAACATGAAAGGTGGAATTGGGAGAGGATTTATTGAGAATTATGATGGCTGCAGTGGAATAGGTTGAGAATGATACAGGATGACTGAGGAAGGAATGACTAAAACAAGCAATAGACATTCATAAAAAAGATTTTTTTTAAGTTTAGTGGTCTTTATCTGAAAGCTATAGTTATGTATCTATGTATAGATTGCTTCCATTGCAATTATATGTGATATAATCAAGTAAGAATTATTTAAATTTTAATTTTAATTGAAAATAAGTCAGTTTGAAACCAATTTATGTCATTACTACTTCTAGAGAAGTGTTGAAAATTTCTTGCACACGATAATAGTGAAATTGTTTTCTTTAAGCAAGCTTACATTTTGATCTTGAATCCCTCATGCTTTACACTCTAATGGACTCTAGTAACTTACACATTCACCTCAGGATCCTACTCAGCATGAAGCTTGTCTTTGAAGACTTTCTCAGTAACATTCTCTTTTCTTATGAACCAGTAAAATACCTCCTCCATCCAAAAACCTTTCTCTCCCCAGCACCTTTTCCTCTAACATCTCGTATCTATGACAGGATACATCAAAGTCAAACATAGGTCTCTTGTTATGATTTCCTGACTACCAGTATGTCTCTTTTTCTTCCTCAGTGTAGAGCTTAGATTACAGAAAGTGGTATTTGTTCAATGAGCATTTGGTAGATGACACTGAATTGTCCACTGTTGTCAGAAAACAATGGTAAATGATATAGAGTGCACAAAGCTTGAAATTGCAGTGTCTGTCTTCAGATCTTCCCTTCATTGCAGGACTCTGAAACCCAACAAGAGTCAGTGAATGTTGCTGAGCTTCATTTTGCATGTGCAAAATCTGGGTAAAACATTTATTTGGCAGATTTATGGTTCAAACGAGTCAAGCTGACACCTTCATAAAAATATGCTATAAACTGTAAAGTTCTGTGTAAATCTTTGATGTGAAAAGCTCCTTTTAGATTTGGGGCCATGTTTGATCAAGAATGTTTGTTTCACAGGCAAATATGGAACTTTATGCTGTTATTTCAAACTAAACAAGCTGGCTGGCTTTGCTTCCCCTAACACAGACCCCCCACACCACATCACAGCTGGAAAGGGCATGCTTTCTAATTCAGTGCCTTTTTGTATCCACTTTCCTTACAAGCCAACTAAACAGAACACACTCTTCTTACTGCTAATCAATGCCACATGTAGTACAATGAGCAATTAAGCCAAGAAAAGGGAAGAGGGCATTGATAATAGAATGCACGATTATGCAGAGATTAGAACCGAGTTTGTGTTTGCCTGCTCTGTTGGAAGGTTTAATTTAATTAGCCAGTTTAGGAAGGTTTCTATGTGACAGAAAACTAATTTCCCCCTCTGCAATTTCACTTTCCCCATTTATTCTTAGGAGTCAGAAATATGTTCAAAATGAGGTTTTTAAACATGCAGATTGCCGTCATCAACTCAGGAGGATCACCTCTCCTCTTTCTGAAACATGCATCTCCTCCATATCAAGGCCATAAGTAATCACAAAAGCCTCCATTCATCCCTGTTCTTTTTGTTCTATTTTTCTCCATAGCTGAATGCACTACAAAGGTAGATAGGCCAGATGCCAACCTTAGGGAAATGTTCTGAGAGCTTAAAGCTTTTACAATGTAGGCCAAAGAAGAACCCCAGCCGAATTTAACTTACTTTGTCTAGCCTATGTTAATTGAACAATACAACACCAATGTAGTCTAATTGCAACAAGTTTACTTCAACTTTCCAATTCTAAGAGCATTTGTGAAACTTAATTTAGCTGTAAACATGCTAGAAGAGGTTAATGTGAAAGGCATTATGGCATAACTATGAGAAAGATATGAATGTCTCTTTAATGACTCAACTTATTAGCCAACCTAGGAAGCTATGAACACTAAAAACATTTTCTTTTGTCTTTTCATGAAATATGAATAGATGATTCAGTGACCTTCACTGAAATGATCCCAGCCTGAGGATTTTATTCTGCTTGAGGTTACAGATTCATCTTGTTTTCCTTTCATCTAGCTGCCTGCATGCAATCTGTAGCCTGAACATGTTGTGTTATCATTTATATGTTCCTTTTTCATATCTGAAAATAAGCAGGTACGGTCTTTGTGATTTAAAGCATTTTAAATTACTCTTTAAAACAGTGACATAATAGAATCATGACAGCTCTATGTAATCATTTGAGCATCAGAAATGACAGACACAATTTGGATCTGCTTCAGGGTTTAAGATTGCCAGTCTCTGATGTAGCACTAGTTGACCAGTTAGCCAACTTGAGCCTCAATTTGTCTGACTGCAAAAAGACAATAATATTCCTGGCATCTCATGGGTAGTTTATGAAATTCTAATCAAATCATACATGTGGAACAATTATGTAAACTATTAAAAACACCAAGAAGCTGTTTTTATTGTTATTAACTTTCACAGTCAGTGAGAGACAGAAGCTTTGTGTGAGAGACATTACCATATGTTTCCACACACTAGAATTGGTTCATTATTCATTGTAAGAGGAACAGTCAAATTAAAATGTTAAATTCAAGTGTACTGCACTGTGTCTGAATCAAATATTTTTATTTCTGTGATGTGAGTGAAATCAGGCTGTCACCCTTGAAAGAAAGTGACTTCCTCTGAGTTCTCCTGACTCATACACTCAGACATTACTGCCAAATTGTGGCTGAGGTCTATGGAATTGCAAAAAGATACCCTAGTACACTCTCAGAATGTATACAGGGATAATATTTTAATTTCATAGGGACAGGAATGCTAGAAAAATAAGTAGAACTAAATAAAAATAATACCCCAAGACAAAGTTTAACTTCAATTCATTGACCTTGTTTACCCAAGTCAAAAAAAAAATCCCCCGACTCAAAGCTTGCGTGACAGACTCCAGAAGGGCTTGTTTAAAGCAGGTGGACCTTTATAAAAATGTATAATGATTAACTTGGGTTGGGAGCATCAACTTAACTAGGCTGTGGTTTCCAGTTGTTTACTCAAACATTTGTCTATCTGTTGTTTTGGTTGGTTGGTTTAAAGATGTGATTAACTCTGAAGTCAGTAGATACTGAGTAAAACAGATTATGTTCTATAGTGTGAGTGAGGCTCAATTACACAAATAAAAGACTTGAGGAGAAAACACTGAAGATCCGCAGGAAGAAGGGATTCTACCTCCAGAATATACATAGGCCTAAACTCCAAGTTCAGCTTTTCCGTGGGTCCTTAGCCTGCTGATCTATCCTGAAAGTTAGGACTTAAAGGCCCCCAAATTACCCAATAAAGGGTTTCTGTTGTAACAGTTTCACATTTTGGTCTTTAAAATACAAGTCATTTAATTGAAATTAAAATTCAATGAAATTAAAGTTTTAACCCTTGGAAGACCTGAAAACACGGCAGTGGACTCACATGGCTTGAAGAAGGGAGGTGTTTAATTGGATTAAATACCAACAATATTTGGGACATTCTATTTTTTGTTGGTTGTCCTTGGTTGGTTGTACACATTGGTTTCAGAGTCTGAAAATGTGAAGGTGTAGAGAAATTGGCTCTGTGTTAGGCTAATGTCAAGGACATAATGCTCTATTCTGGGGTTTAATATATATTTGTTTCTACAGATACCAGAGTAAAAAGGCTAATTACACAAACATCTCTTCCAAATGTATTCCAATTCAATTTCTGATTTGGTGAACCTTGTAACATCTTATTCAACTGTTTCGTTTCTTTTTTAATAATATATAAATGCTTTATCAAGTCTTTAACAAGGATTTGAATGAATAAAAATTTGGTATTCTATTAATATAGAGATGTAGATATGTATGTACTTTTGTATAGTCAGTAGTTTTGAACACATGAAAACACATAAAGAAACTTTCTTGAATTTTCAGGGCTATTTACAAATAAAAACAAAATCAGGTCTTGAAATCCGGATACCCAGAAATGTTGCACTGTATGTTTCATAAAGGGCTAAATACATTGGTATGGCTATAAATATTATATAATTTTAATTTTATGGTATATGTGTGTGCTTTGGAAGGGTTGGTGTGTATGTATATGTAGATGCCATGAACCAAAGGAGAACTTCACATACCTGCTACTTTATTATTCTCTGGAAGTCATACCTGGCATCTATGAAGGTACTGGTAATACAAACTCACTTCATGCTAATGCAGCAAATATTTTTACCCAGTGAACCATTCCTGTAGCTCCAAAGTTGTGAGTAATTCATTTCTATCATAATATTCTCAAACCTCTCAGAGTTTTAGGCATAGAGATATATGAATGAAATAAGGAATATGTGTGGACAGATTCACAACACACACACAAACCCACCCTGAATCCCACTCATTTTTCCTCTTCCATTTTATTTATTTTGAAAGTTGGATTCCTCTCAGGTACACTTCTAAATAATTTGTGTATTATCTCAAAATAGTTTTTTTTTTATTTGCTGATAAATACTAATTTCTATAATATAAAGAGTAAGCTTTTAATCATCTCACCAATATTAATTTCTTGTCCATTTATATATTAAACTCATACCAAATTAGTAGGCACCATTTTTGACATTTATTACATAGTTAAGCAACTATGCAATTATTTACCTATAATTGTCATTAGATAACCATAAATACTTGCATGTTGATTTCAAAATAAACAGTTTTAAATATTTAAAAGAAGAAAAAACTAGCAAGCAAATAGGCATTTCTTTGTAAGATAATGACATCTCAGAAAATGTTCAAGAGATTCTGAGTCCAAAATTGTTCAATAAAATTCACTGCCGGGAAGACATTATTCAATTAGTTCCTTTTTTTAACATGTGTTTTTTCAACATGTGGGTTACAATTCTTTTGGGGTCCCCCTCAAGCATCCCTTTCACAGTTGTAACCTAAGACCATTGAAAATACAGATCTTCACATTATGAATTATGATTCATAACAATTACAAAATTGCAGTTATGAAGTATCAACAAAAATAATTTTATGTTTGATATGTCACAGAACATATATTAAACAGGCACAGCGTTTAGATGGCTAAGAACCACTGCTTTACAGGATGACATAGCATAGCTAACAATGATAGTAGAGCTTCCAGCATCCTAGTGATCATAACACTAATTTTTCCTTAGTACCCAGAAATTCCTCATCTTTTAGGAGCCCATATGATGATAATAAGTGAAATTCAACCACCTCAAAATGTTAAATATAGATACTCCTACAATTCTGATTCTTCATCACATCACTAATTTTAGTCCTCTCTCTATGTCTCTGTCTCTGTCTCTCTCTCTCTCTCTCTGTATGTGTGTGTATATGCAAGTTCATGCATATTTAGAACAGAGATTAAACCCACTTGTGATTCTTAAAGATATAATCAACTTTGGTTTTTGAGTCAGGGTTTCTCATATTACCAGAACTCACTAATTGAGCTATGGGTTTGTTGTCCAGTGAGCCCAGAGATCAATAAGTCTCTATTTCCTGAAATTATTCCCTTTTAATTAATCAATTCATGCTATTTTAATGGTTGAGTCGTATCTCACTTACTCTCAACTTATCCATTACTTAGCATCTATGTTAATTCCATACCTTATCTACCATAAATTGTGCAACAATTAGTATGAATATACAGATGTCTCTCCTTTTGCTGATATAAATTTTTGTTTTCATGAACCAAGAAATAGGGTTCATGGATACTAATACAGTCCTCAAGGTGTTAAGACATAATAATAAAAAATGCTTTATTATATCAAAGACTATTAATCCCAAAGATGGGAAGAGAAAGTCCACCAACCCAAACTAATTAATTAAAGCAAGACATTAATTAGAGTGAGCTTTTTTATTCATGTACATAGGCTGACTCCTCCTAAGGCTGTGTTTGAGAGGTCAGTACTGGATGTGAGGAAGACAAGGCTTTTATAGTTCAGGAGTGGTAGGTTTCCAAATGGAGACCTTTGTGGGCAGAATAGGTGGGAGTACAGGAGCAGAACATCATAACAAACTAGCCCAAATGACTTCCTGAAACAAAGACACAGTTGCAAGGTAAGAATAGCAGGGTAGTCTTAAAAACAGGTATTCATAATAACAGGTTGTCATAACAAGGTAGTTATAGGTGGTCATTGAAACAAAGGTAAGTTTATATGATTATAAACAACTAAAAAAACAAAACAAAGACATGATTGCCATTCCTGGAAAAGGCAGAGCAAAAACAGTTGCAGTTAAGGTTACAGATGGGGCATAACCCAGTCCTTGAGAAACAGAGGTTTAATTATAAACAGGAATGAACCTATTTTGTTTTTACTATAAGATGACTTTTAAGCCTAAGATGGAGACAGGCTCATTATGCGATAGTAAGTAGCTTTTGTACACCAAAGAAAAAAATGAACAGAGAGAAGGGAAAATCTCTGAAATGGAAAATATGGGTTTTTATTGAAAACTATGAAGATTCTCCAACATGTAATAAAAGTACATGCTCCACTATGTTCATGGCAGCCTTACATATAATAGCCAGAAGTTTGGATGAAACCAGATGTCCCTCAACAGAGGAATGGATACAGAAAATGTAGTACATTTGCATAACGGAGAACTACTCGACTATTACAAACAATGAATTCATGAAATTCTTAGGCAAATGGATAGAGCTAAAAAATATCATCCTAAATGAGGTAACCCAATCACAAAAGAACACACATGGTATGCACTCACTGATAAGTGAATATTAACCCAAATGCTCGGAATACCCAAGATACAATTCACAGACCACATAAAGCTCAAGAAGAAGAAAGACTAAAGTGTGGGTGCTTCAGTCCTTTTTAGAAAGGGGAACAAAGTACTCATAGGATCAAATATGTAGGCAAAGTGTAGAACAGAGATTGAAAGAAAGACCATCCAAAGACTGCCCCACCTGAGAATCCACCCCCTATACAGTTACCAAACCCAGACACTATGTGAATGCCAAGAAGTTCAAGCTGATAGGAGCCTGATATAGCCGTCTCCTGAGAGGCTCTGCCAGAGTCTGACAAATACAGGGAGGATGCTGGCAGCCAACCATTGAACTGAGCATGGGGTCCCCAATGGGGTCCCATAATGGCAGAGTTAGAGAAAGGACTGAAGGAGCTGAAGGGATTTGCAACCCCATAGGAAGAACAATAATATCAACCAACCTGGACCCCCCTCCCCAGAGCTCCAGAGACTAAACCACCAACCAGAGTACACATGAAGGGACCTATAGCTCCAAGTGCATATGTAGCAAAGGATGACCTTGTTGGGCAACAATAGGAGAAGAAGTCTTTGATCCTGTCAAGGTTCGATGACCCAGTATAGGGAAATTCAATGGCAGGGAGATAGGAGTGGAGAAATACCCTCATTGAAGCAGGGGAGGGAGGATGAAATGTAAATTAAGAAAATATTAAAAAAAAACTCAAAAAAGGGGAAAAACTATGCATCCAACAAAGAACAAGGAGGCTACATAGAAATTTAAAAATTCAATAAAAGAAGTCAATATTCTTGAATGTCTTTTAACTAATCAATAAACTGATTGAGGAATTATACTTACCATCCTTAAACCACAATTGATCATTTGACTTCTTGTTGCCTACTTGTCAATAATAAAACCCTCAGATAATCTAATTAAAAATGAGCCTAGGACATGAATATATATTCATTACCAGGGAAATTTTAATTGTCCAGCAAATTTAGGAAGAAATTTAGCCACTGGAGAAATTCAAGTCAAAAGCATAATGTGGTTTCAACTCACCCAGTTAAAATGGTTATTATAAAAAATGAATTAATAACTTGTAGATGAGGATATGAGAAAGGACAACTCTTATGCATGTCTTGTTGCTAAGAACTCACTGCAGCTATAGGGTAGGATGGTGAGGGTTTCTCAAATATCTGAAAATTGGAATGAATTGATTTGAGTATTTTTGCCTTGATGTCTTTATATGTAAATTAGAGATAGTACAGATTTCAACAAGTTCCTATACTGATGGAATGAGTTGACTAAAATGTTCATTTGCCTAAACCCCAGGCAGCTTGTCAAATTATTTCATGTTTATCCAAGAGCTGAGCAGCCAGAGAACAGAATATGTGATTTGTCTTTTCTTGTTTCTTTGAGAAGAAATTGGTAAATATTAAACAAAAACATGCTGGGTGGTAAACATCACATGATGTGGCTTTTTTTGGAAATCTTTCCTCATTCTGCCAAAACGTTTACCTCCCCTCTCTGCTTCTGAAGTCAGGAAGTGGTTCTTCTTAGAAGATAAGTCCTGAGATTTTGAGTAAGCTTAGCTAATTTTTATACTAACTCGTATAAATTTGGCATTTCATATTCAAGTTTGTTAGTCCAAAAGGAAGTGAAACTGAACCCCTCCATCATAACCCTCCTCCAACATACACACACATACACACACACACACACACACACACACACACACACACACACGTATGTAGTATGTATGTATGTATGTATGTATGTATATACACATACAGGGACTGGGGAAGCTTGCAGATTGACTTTTGTTCAATCATAAAAATTCACACTAAAATGTTAATTATCTGTGGTGGGTCTTCTATTGGTCAGCTGATAATTTGATTGAGAAGATGTATCTATTCTCAAAACACAATTAATCATTTGCTTTCTTGTGTTTTGCCACACTTGAATTTCTATTTTTGTTTCCTTTGGGAGATGACATTGGCCTTTGAGAACTAAGAAAGTTCACGTGGAAATGTGTGGACAGGATTTTGTTTCCAATTTTATTTATTTTTGTTTGTGCAGTGTGATATATGTGTGTTTGGAAGCTTGGTGTCACATGTACAGGCAAGTATATAGACTAAATGATGCTGTCCAGTATCTGCTGTAGCTTTCCATTTTATTTGTTGAGGCAGGGTTCATTACCCAAACAATTCCTGCTAGGTAAGCTGGCTAGCTTGCCCCAGGGATCCCTTGTCTTTGATTTCCAGGTGAACACTGAGATTATAGGCTGGCACACCTATCCTGCTTTTACATGGTTTGGAGATCCAAACTCTGGATTCCATGCTTATGTTCAGCAAGCACTTTAACCCCTCAACTCTTTCCTTAGTCCAAAGAACAAAGTTTTCGGAACATTAGTAAACAATTATAACCTTTAGGTCTAGATGGAGTGAAACAGAAAAGAAAGAAAAGAAATGAAGGAGGGAAGAAGGGACTGAAAGTGAGTTACTCCTGCCAGTGAAAATGTGTTTCAATATACCAGAAGATGGCATTGGAACAAAGTGTCCTGCTTTTCTGCACGAAAGATGAGGTCATCTTGACCCTGGAGTACAAAGCCAGATTTTATTAAACAAGTGGTCTTGGCGGTCTACAGTGCTTAGGGAAATTGGTCTGTGAGAGATAGCAAGATAGCATAGAGGCATTTTGCTATACACCGAGTTTATCTTTCCTCCACTTTTTCTTATCTTCTTTAAAAGAAACAATGCCTACCTATCTCCCTTCCCAACATTTTATTTTCTTTTGGCGGGGGAGGCATTTCAACAGGACTTCACCATTTCCCAGGTGTCCCATTCTCTCTGTGATAATTAAGCATTGGATTGGTGGCCTCCTGCCAGGGCTTAAGTGCTCCCATGCCCACATCTGTTCTGGGGTTTTGAGAGCTATCTGGGTTGGAAAGGACGGAGGGCTGGTCAGTAGGTATATATAATGAATCATTCTAGTTTGTGCATTCTTACTGGGGAGGCTATGGAATAGGACTCTACACACAGGGTTGGGAGTGGAGATCCCAGGTTTTTTTAAATGACAGTCACCTGTTACCTGTTGCTGATCTGTACATTGACTGAGGGGCATTTCGCCAGTACTCATCTTACAATGTTGCTGTTTGCCACTCAGTTAAACCCAAGCATGGTCTATAGTGTTGGAAGTCTCAAGGAAAGCACACAAATGAATTGTAAAGATGGCATTTCCAGAGGTAAAATGTGAGTGTATGTGTGTACACGTACATGTGTATGACACTTCTATATCCAGGGTTTCATGTTTCTGCACAGGAATAAAATTCTATGGATCTACTCTTATTTGCTGGATGTATAAGTCAAGTGCTTCATTTATTTATTCAATTATGTGCACTGAAATATATAAGGAAGATCAGAAAGTCTCAAATACACTATTTCCAGAAAGGGGACACTTATAAAGCTTTTTGGTGCTGTCCTAAGTGTCCTTTCATCACAAATATAATCACACAGCTTGCTTGCCTGACATTGGGTGATTTACAAAGTATGGCCACAGTCCCCTTCTGGCCAGAACACTAAGGTCATAGTAGGAGGCCAACACCAGGAGGTGTATTAATTTCCAGCTTTTCTCTCACTCCAGCAATTCCAGTTACCACAGCTGAGAAACTGATGACCCAGAACACCCATGTGTGAAGAGAACTGCATTCTCTCTGCTTTGAAACCTCACAGGGAGCCCTCAGAAAGAGTAGACTGTCACTGCACCTATGTTTGTTGGATTTTGTTAAATAATACTCTTTTCATCTTCTGCACTGGACAGGGAGAACAACATAGCAAAAGCTATGTGTGTACCTTGAACACATGGTGGGTCTTTGTCAAAGATCCATTTGTATTTGTAATTTATTTCTGTAGAAGGAGCTAAGGTGGGAGGAGTAAGGAGAGGAAGAAGAAAAGGAAGAGGAGGAACTAGGGAGAGCAGAGATGTAGAAGCGGTGAAGAGCCATGCAGGTATGGAGAGCAGTCACAGGTAACAACTTCTATTTAGGTTAGCTAATTGGAAACAACTCTCTTTGTATGGGCATATTGTATGGAACATTATCAAACATATAAAGCCTTTGATTAACCTTTAAGCATTAGAGTTTCATTTTCTAACTGGGCCTGCATGGATGGCAGGATGGTCTGGGCAATGCCCAGTCTTGCAGAGACAGTGTGGAAGATTGGCAGAGCCATCTCCCACACTGGCATCTCGTGGGTGGTAGGACTGGTGTTTCTGACTGGCCTTTTCTGGCTGTGATGTGCACATGGCCTGTGGTCACGGAACATGGCAGCTGAGCTAGGCAGAGCCGCCGCAGCTTAGATAGTCAGCTTGACCAGTGGCTGGTTATTAAATAATTACTTCAACATATTTCTTGTTCAGAACACCAAAAAATGTAAAGTTTAAATGGATAAATGTGGAAGGGATGCTCTTTGCTGAGAGTGTCATGAGTTTCGGAACAGATAACACTGATATGATTTCCAGCTCTGCAATTTACCATATTGTGACTCAGATAGGTCACACCATCCCTGTAAGCCCCCTTCTCTAAAATACCCATTCTGTGCTCCATTTCCTAACTGTAAAGCAGGAGGGAAGCCTATATGTTGTCTTTTCCATATCCGCATATCATTTTACAGCATCCATGTCTTTTAACCATTACAGAAATGTAAAGGTAAAGAAGTTTTATTTTCTTGTGTATGTGTATTTGGTGTGCTTCTCTGTATGCGTATTTGCATGGATTAGGTGCATGTATATGTTGAGGGCCAAATGTGACCTTGGGTGTCTTCCTTGACCATTCTCTATTTATTATTTATCAATGCAGGGTCTTTTTCTGAACTCAGAAGTCACCAGTTTCAGTTAGTTAGTTGCCTTGTTAGATGAATCTGCCTCTACTCCCCAGTGCTGGGGACAAGCAGCTGCCAATCAACTTGGCTTTCACATGAGAATTGGTGATTTGGACTCGAGCTCTCAAGACTGCATGGTAAGCAGTTTATCACCAAGTTGAGAACATTTTTTCCTCTTCCTTAGAAAGATATTCCTGTTTCAATCTTATTGGTTGTTATAGACTGCTTAAGTGGTTTAAAGCCTTTTATTTGATTTTGGCAGGTCATATGGGTATAGGAATTTATCTACTTTGAATAGATTTCCTAGTTTTTAGAATATGACTCTCAAGTGTGCCATGATATTCTCTGATATCCATCATTAATGTTCCCATTTCATGTCTAATTTTATAAATTACACACAACCAACTTTTTAGTTATTTTAGCTAGGGATTTATCAATCTATTTTCTTTTTTCTAAAAAATCAATTCTTTGACTCTAATTTATTTGTAATATATAATGTGGTCTTCTTTATGTAAATTTTCATGGCTTGCTGAGAAAATTGCCTATTCTTTATCCATTGGATGAGATATTTAGTATATATATATATATATATATATATATATATATATATGTATATATATATATATATATATGCATATCTACCCTTCACTCATCCCTTTTGTTGACTGTTCCCCCAACTTGGTCATCCCCTGCCCCATGTTGTTGACTTTTCTACTTCCTGCATTATTAACTTTACTGGTTGTATCCTCTTTTAGGTCATAGTTCATTTTACCAGCAAACTTCTGAAATCTTCATCTCGTGCTTTCACGTCATAGTTGAGAAGCTGTACTTTTCAGAGGGATCATACCACCTTTCTTCATGTTTCTGTGTTATAACTTACACAGCTGTGGTTTGGACAGCTCTTTTGGACATGTATGTCTGTGGGCTTCTTCAGTGTAACTGGCTGACTCTGCCATGACACAAAGCAAGAAGGAAAACAAACTGCTTTAGAAGTTGCATCCAGTCAGTCCTCTTGCCAGGGAACTGTTTAGCTCATGTTGAGTTTAGTTCATCTATTTGCATTTTATTTCCTTTCTTTCCCTGCCATCTCATATTCACAAATTTTAATCCTGGTATTTAGCTCTTCACTTACTGTCCTCTTTGCCTATATCTTAATTAATGCTTGAGGGAGAACTTCAACAGAGGAAGGGGCATTTTTAATTCTCATAAAACCTGAAAACATGTTCATTCTTAATGATTATTAAATCATTATAACCTAGGTACACTGCTTCTGCATCTGTTAAAGCAAGACAACAAAACTAACCTACATAGTTCTGAGAATTAACTGTGATAATAAACCATATATTTTCAGTAGGAGTGGTGTTACCCACTTCCTTGCTGCTCATAGCTAGCTTTAGTCAGCTTGACTACCTAAGTGCAAGATGAATATGTCAACATCATTGTAGCTGAGAGACAGAGCCAAAGTAAAGAATGTGTAGAGCTATAGGCAAAGGGTTCTTCAAAGTTTGTTAAGAGAATGGTCAGTAAAGCATTTCATAACACTTCTTAACAGGCAAAACATGGTCCAATTTAAGGAAGTAGATTTTCTGTTGTGCTAGACAAAAGGAGGCATCAGACTAAGACATCAGACTAGCTTGTGATGTCTATAGAAGCTCATCAAATTATAAAGGGGAAATGTTAATACCCATCTACAAAGAACATGTAGTCTTTGCTAGAATGATGTTATCTGCGCCAACACTGTAGACTCCATGGGCTTCATGAGGATAAAATTGTATTTGTAGGTGTTTTGGGGTAAGCTGTCCCTATTGTTAGTGCTTCACTCCTGAAAGATAAAAGCAGATAACTATTCTGCTGAGCCTTGTGATTGTCTATTATATAACAGTAGATAGTGGATACAGAAGTCTATTAGTAATCAAAGGAACAACAAAAGTTATAGAGCTCACAAGCAAACTAGAGCTAGGCTTTCTAGCAGATGCTTCCACTTCAAGGCTGTTATTTTTAACCTCTATACCATAACAGTGCAGAAGCCATTATGAAGGACAAAATTTGTCACTGAGGCCAGATCCCAGGACAATAATGTCACTTGCACACATGAAAAACAGACTTTTGAATTTCTTAGCATTTTGGGCACTACAAGGAGGGAGGCTATTTTGTTGTGTTTATTGAACAGCTACCACAAAGGCTGCTTAGAATTAAATGCCCAGTAAATGTATGTTGAGTTTATTAATGAATTCCACTATTCACTATATAACTTTTACTTGTCTTAGAATTTCAATGAAAATGGCCGGTCTACTTGGTGTAGGTATTATGAGATTCAACACAAACTGTAATAACATTATTTTATGCTAACTCATCTTTCAAGAATCCTCCAAAGAAGTTAAATGGTTTGTAATATCAGGCCTTTACTTCAGGCTCTTGGAGATGAAAGTGCTCTCTCTGAGCACACTTATCTGTAAACACTGAGGGACTGCCTGAATTAATTCTAAATTACGTTTTCTGAGGCTGTTCATGGGATTATTGCTTTGGACTTGCCTGGAACAGATGGGAGGGTTGTTCCACACAGACTCTTCTTTCCAACCTGTCCTCAGACATCCTCTTGTCCTAATTTGTGTACTGAATATCTTCGATTTAAACTTTCACAAAAGACAAAAGAAAAGGCTAAGCAAAGATGAAAAGAGATTGTGCTTAATTTTTTCTTTCTTTTATATGTGCTTCTTCTGTCTTATGTCCCTCTGATAAAATCCTAAGAGTCAAAGCTACTTAAAAACTTAATGAGTTTTGTGGCTAAGTAGCTGTTTCATCTTAGGGCAGTCATTGAGTGTGCCTATACCTCAGCCTTTTAATTTTCTAAATCATAAAGTATACTGTAGTATATTAAATCCAAAATCATTTTCCTCTCAAAAAGCTAAAATTCTGACTCTATATCCATCCGGAAGGATACTGACTAAGTTTGCCTGAAGACTGAGTAATCTTTCCTGTGTTTCTCTTTGAATAATCATGCGCTTAGTACTGTGCTAGAAAAGAAAATGTGAAACGCATGCAGAGGGGCCCACAGGGACCTAGAATATATCCAAAAAAGGATGAAGGAACTGAACATTGCTGATTCTTTCAAGTTGGAAAACAGCCGAATAGTATTTCTAGATGTTAGGAGGGTTATTTAGAAAACTGTGCCCGGTCTGGCTTGTTTCGGGGGCAGCCAGCGTGTTCCCCTGCTCCTCAGCTCTGATTGTGGCTCTGGCTAGCTACATGCGCAGGCTCTGGCACCCATGAGATGCCAGCATGGTGGAAAGGCTCTGTCAGTTCACCACACTGCATCCACAAAGCTCGGCTGAACCCCAGACAATATCTGCCATCCTTGCAGTACCTGGTAGAAATGAGAATCTTAAAGTTTAATGATTGTCTAAAGGATTTATATATTTAGAACTGCTCAATCAACAAGATGCCCACATAATTAGAGTTGTTACCCAATATCTAACCTTTTGATAGAAGTTGCTACCCAGGACAGCTTTCGACCCATCCATGGTTCTCCATAGCTGATAGCCTCCTTCTTCTCCTCCCTTTCCTCTATTTCATTACTCCCCTCCCCTTCTTCTTTTTCTCCCCTCCCCTTCTTCTCTTTCTCTCCCAGCTCCACCTCCTCTTCTACTGCCTAATCACTGAGCTCCACTGCAAATATAGTGTAACAGAATAAATATCCTGCTATACTAGACCCAAATATTCTAATGTGTTCCAAAGAGGAGGGAAACGGAGAACTTTCTTAGCTAAGTGCCTACAAGTTGCTTGGAATAAGGGTAAACTTGGTTTACCTCAGAAAATGGAGATCCATTGTCACGGTTCAACAAGGGCAGAGAAGCAATAAATTCTGTTATGAGCAATAAAGCTATGTTGTGTAGGGACCCCTGAATAACAATGTATTAGTTACTCTTAGCTAGTGATTTTCAGTGAATGCAAGACTAAAGAGGATGCTGGAAGGAAACAGATGAGATCACCAGTCTGACTTATTTTATTCTTTATTATCATTTTATTCTTGTTAACGTTAACTGGCTTTCAAATAACATTAATATATTATCAGGACAGATGTAGCATTTGTTTTGTAGAAACAGAGAACAAGGATTACCAAATATTGCTCTCATATTTTTCCCTTTCAAGTACTTTTAAGTAGATCCACGTGACTCTCTTAGGAATAACAATTGGCCACTTGTGATGGTCATTTCCAGGCTAATGCTATGAAGCCCATGTATGAGTTTTCAGTCTAGATCAATCCAGAACATAACTGAAAATTAGGCATTTCCTATTTGCTATAGCCACAAAGTAGAAAAAAAAAATCCATGGATTTGGGTCTTCAGGTAATAACTCAGCAAAGAACTACATATAAGACATTAAATAAGCTTTTGTTAGACTAAACCAACAAAACTCCTAACTAATGCAGGGTGCCAACGGAAAGCATTGCTTTCTTTTGCTTTTTTATTTTTAATAAAATGAGCAAATATGATTTTCTACACTCTTAAGTTTTTTCCTAACAATTCCTCATTTTATGATCCCAACAGGTATATCTGGAAGGTAGATGTGTATTTATTTATGTTTAGTTCATTTTTTTGCTTTTGTGGCCAGACTATCAAGCATATGCTGTGAGAGAGGTACAAGATGTAGTTGGTCATTTCTGCCATGAGAACGAAGGTCATTTTTCACAGGAGACCTGGGCCATTTAAAAAAAATGCAAACTTTTCAAGGCCTCAAGAGACATCAAATCAAGTGTCAGAAGCTACCAGTCATGTGTTTTAGGGCATTCTGCCAGTTCTTCATTCCTGTTTCACAAGAATTTTAACCCACACAGAGGCAGTTAGTAAGGGACTCATGAATGACTCACAAGCCCATGATAAAAAAAAATATGCTAGAGGTGCTGGCTTTTGTAAGGAAAAGGTAACAAAGAATTATGTACAAGGAAATTGCCTTTGGCAGAAAGCCAGTCCTCTGGGAATGACATCTTCTTTATAGAGAATTCTGAAAACATTTCAATTCACACGTTCCTTCAAAAAATACCTATTGTGAGCCCTCTCTGTTCTCAGGTCACTTTGCAGAAATAACTGCAAAGGCAACCTTTTCTACTTTCTCTTCCCTGTCTAGAAAGCTCTATATTAAAGAATAAGCTTATGTATTAAGCAACGCTTTTTGCAGCAGTCACGAACTCAGGCATTTGGTCCAGGCTGTGCTAGGAGGAGAATGGGTAATGATTCTACCAGAGCCTGCTATAAATGCCTACCCATTCTTTTGCAAGCAACTAATCTTAGGTCTTAGCCACGCAGTATTCCGCAGAGTAGAGGAGGAAAACTAAGTGAAAGGTGAAATACTGCCAACAGAAAAACACTGAAAATAGCTTGATTCTCAAAGACCACTTACTGATGTCAACTTGGGTCAGATGATATCACAGTGGCCTAATTATTGATGGGTATGACCCTGACACCTCATCCAAGGAGATGGAATGATAGTAGATACTGTTAGTTCTTAATATCTGAGATAAGCAATTTACCTTAAGTTTAAAAATAAAATTGGGGAGAATAATTTCAAATTTGTCTGGAATCATGAAGTGCTAAGTTTTTTATACTGGATTCTTATGGGTTAACTACAGTAATTCATCAATCCTGAGATATTCTATCCACTAGATAAATTTCAGAGGGAAAGTAGCATAGATCTTTTTCTTTAAAGGATTGATACTTTTCTGGGGAGACAAGAATACTCTACAGAAAAAATGATCAATGAGAATAAAGATTATGAACGAAAATACAATAGTATTGACATTCAGAAAAGTTTAGTGGTCTGGGAGAAAGTCTGTGTAGCCAGGAAGACTGGATTCAGACATCAACTCTTACATCTTATAGTATTAGGCAGTTTATTTACAAATTGTACAGTTTCTTAATTTAAAATGTGATAGTAATGGCATTTAAAAGTGTTTAATGTGAAGTGCCTACAGCAATGACTAGATGTCACAACTGATAGTGTTGTAGCTATTATTTTAGGCAACTGAGAAGAATAAGTTCATTTAATTTTGTGGGTCACTTTTGTCAAAACTACTTTCTGCTTCCTTATGTCCCTATTGTGATTGTTTTACAATGGCAACACTGGCTATGTAAGTATGACCAGTTTTGACAAACTCAGAACGCTGGTCTAGAATCTAGGGAGCTATAACACATATCTGTTCCCATCAAGTCCCTGTAGTATCTCCTTGATTCATATTAATGAATCTAAATATTTAGGGTTTCCTCTGAGATATTAAGTGCTTTCTCTTTAAACTATATCCTTTTGTGTATCATATCTTATTCTAGTTCCTCAAAATAAAATTAATCTTTCTTCTCTGCCAACATAAATCATACAGGACTCAGATTCATAGTGAACTGCAGGATCTTTGTGTACATCAGGGTTATGTGTAAATCAAGATTGGACTTACTAAGTTGTGACTTGTCTCTAGTCAGTCTCTATTTGTCTACACTTCAAGGACTTATCTATAAGCGAAAAATTATTTCATTTAGAAACTGGTAACATGGCCGGGTGGTGGCGGCGCACACCTTTAATCCCAGCACTTGGGAGGCAGAGGCAGGTGAATTTCTCAGTTTGAGTCCAGCCTGGTATACAGAGTGAGTTCCAGGACAGCCAGTGCTACACAGAGAAACCCTGTCTCCAAAAACCACAAAAAAAAAAAAAAAAGAGAAAAGAAACTGGCAGCAGTTGGAGCAGCCAGTTACCACTTTCTGAGTTTCATAGTCAGATATATAAGAAGGAAGCCCTCATGAAGACCTCATCCCTGATCTAGCCCCAAATATAAACCATTTCTCATTCTTCTTCTTTTTTTTCCAAGAGTGTTTCTCTGAGTAGCCCTAGCTGTCCTGGTTCTCACTCTAGACCAGACTGGTCTTGAACTAACAGAAGTCTGCCTACCTCTGCCTCCTGAGTGTTGGGATTAAAGTCTTGTGCCACAATCACCTGGCCCATTTCTCCTTTTAAGACTTTTGATCACTGACTTTGACTTCTGAAACCAAAGTTCACTCATATATAGAAGTTCCCTCACTATGATGTGATGATCACAGCATCTTTTAATCCACTGTCATCTTTGTTGTCACCAAAGGCAAGAACCACTGCATCCTTCATGGAAGCACATTGTAGTATATTAGCACATATCTTTGTCTGATCAATTCAGAGCCAAACTTCAATCTCTGCTAGCAAAGTCTCAATACCATGGTGAAGCCATGACCAAGATAAAGAAGACAAAAGGGAAAAAAGTGAGAATCTAAGAGATATTTCTTTCAGTTAATCCTCCCCTGTCTCAGAGAACAGCCATACCAGGCTCCTGTCAGCAAGCACATCTTGTCATCAGTAATAGTGTTGGGGTTTGGCGTCTGAAAATGGGATGGATCCCTAGGTGGGATGCTCTCTGGATGGCCTTTCCTTCAGTTTCTTTTTCATTTTTGTCCCTGTCTTTCCTTTGGACAGGAGCATTTCTGGGTTAACAATTTTGAGATGGGTGGGTGGCCCCATCCCTCAACTGAGGGTCATGCCTATCTATTGGAAATGTTCTCTACAGGTTCTCTCTCCCCTTTGTTGCGTATTCTGGTTAAAGTCATCCCCATTGGGTCCTGGGAACCTCTTGCTTCCCTGGCATCTGGGATTCCCTATTGGCTACCTCATCCCCCACTGCTACATATTTTTATTAGATTTCCTGACCCTCTGAACTTCTTTCCTGCCCCTTCCAATACCTGATCTTTCCCCTCCTTTTTCTACTCCCCATCCTCTCTCCCTTCCAGGCCCCTCTCTCTTTATACCTCCTGTGACTATTTTGTTACCCCTTCTATGTAGGATTAAAGCATTCACACTTTGGTCTTCCTTCTTCTTAATTTCCATATGGTTTGTGGGTTGTATCGTGGATATTCTGAGCTTTTGGGCTAATATTCACTTATCAGTGAGTACATACTATGTGTGTTCTTTTGTATCTGGGTTACCTCACACAGGATGATATTTTCTAGTTCCATCCATTTGCCTGAAAATGTTATGACATCATTGTTTTTAATAGCTGAATAGTTCTCCATTGTGTAAATATACCATATTTTCTGTATTCATTCTTCTGTTGAGGAACATCTGAGTTGTTTTCAGCTTCTGGCTTTTATAAATAAGGCTGCTATAAACATAGTGGACCATGTGACTTTGTTATATGTTGGAGCATCTATTGGACACATGCACACATGCACACACGTGCGCGCGTGCACGCGCACACACACACACACACACACACACACACACACACACACAGGCACACACACACAGTAGTGGTATAGTTGTGTCTTCCGGTAGAAATATTTTCAATTTTCTGAGGAACCACCAGATTGATTTTCAAAGTGGTTTTACCAATTACCACCCAGTTGTCACAGTTGATGGTTCAAAAGACTTGCCTTCTCTTTACAAAACAATCGTGAAAGTAGCACTAAATATTTTCACCTCTCTCCTCTGTTTTCAGAACTTTGTTTACAGCATAGACTAATCATTTCCCAATATCCATTTTGTCCTTACTGTTCTAACGAGGGATCTATCCAAGTTTAATAGGGAAATGGAAGAGACTACAAGTCAGTATTTTTTTTTTTTACAACTGGGTTTAGTTAGGAGTATATTCTGGAAGACATCTATGGTATACTTCTGGGTAAAGAAATGAAGGTAAATCCTGTTCAATATCCAGTGTCTTTTCATCTACTGGCTGTCTTGACTCTATAAGCAGAGGCACATATCAAGCAAGGCAGCTGTGTCTTTTCTCTGGCTCTGAACTATGCACTGTCTGAATTTGATAAATTAAAGAGATACAGTCCATTTGATGTAAACCAATTCTTTCTAAAAAGCCTTTTCTTATGACAAATATCTTAAATTATATTAAATATAACATTGTCTTGAATAACAAGATATTCTCTGATTTTGTTATTAGACTTCTAATCTATCAATGAGATAGTCTCAACAGAGAATCTATAAGGGTATCTCAAGATTCAATACTGTAGGATTTGTATTTTGGAAATTTTCAGGGATGAAAAGATCATGCATGATGGTTCCCTTTCATGAAACTTACCACCTATTCTGAAAGAAAGAATATAAAAATGTGTTCTGACTAGACAAATTGTATTCTTGTTTCTTAAGCAACTTATCTAGATTTCTTAATTCTTTTCTACAGAAACTAGTAATCTAGAATCCTAAACAATGCTATAAGCACATGTTTTACCTTTAGAGATTTAAGACCCTGACAGTTGTCCTAGTTCTCATGGTCTTGAACTCTAAGCTACCTAGTATATAGACTCAGAGTACTGGAGACTTAGATTAAAAAGATCCCTTGGAAACTTCTGTACGTTCTGTATCCAAAATTTGACCTTAACATCCAATAACCTTTCATCAGACTTGGCCCATTACCATTTGGGCCCATTCTCAAGAAATCCACCATCAAGTTGACATAAAGAAGAGAATAACATGCTACAGAATTTTAGAGTATACCTCATAGAACAGAAAATAAAAGATGCTATTTTTAAACAACAAAAAATATATTTTAGATAAGGCATTTGATGTACAGTTCGAGTAATATAAGCAAGATAGTACAGCCTCTATGGTTATGCAGGTTATAGGTTATAGGTTATAAGTTATAGCCTATAGGTCATTAACTAAAGGTCTTTCTCCTTGGTAATTTCTTGAATGTTCCCTGACTACTGTTGAGAACCAATGGCTTATCGCAGATTTCTTTAGATTTTAAATGGGAAGATAAGGAATGGTTGAAAGGATTAACGACTTGTTCAAATCTACCTTGTGGAGTCCCAGTGTTGCCCTTGTCCCTTTCTTGCTTATAGTTGTTAGAATGACCACAGAATGAACTCTGAGTAGTGTCCAAAATATGGAGTGAGTTTCTGATACCATGAGAAAATATATTCCCTGAGTTCGAAGTGAATTGCCTTAGACTTCAAGACTAAGATCTTCCTACTAATCAAGATGTTACCATCTCTTCTTTATCAGTTTAATTATATCTATAGTATAAGACTCTGGAAACTTTCTCAGGGAGAAATACTTTGGAAACAAAAGTAAACCTCTTGATGGGTATTTTCCTCCATGGGTCATCTAAGGTCAACAGAATGCAATCCTTCAAATATAGCCACTGAGTCAGCACAGTTTATTTTCAACACCAGTGAAATTATTCTATCTGACATCTTTCTTCAGAGCATTCAGGAGATGGTATCTGATGACTTTTCCACTCTTCTAGGTCAGGTGAAGTTTTAACTAAAGTCTGGGAAATAGACATAAGCCCTTATACTGTCATATCATTACAGCCAGTACTGTTCAAGCTCTGGTTTCTTTTTCCTTTACCTTTCTTAGCAGATGCTCTTTCTGTGGTAAGGATGACTGAGAAGCTTAGTGAAAACACTGAAGCCCTAGTGTCACTCTCAAGGCATTGCAGAGTTCTACTGACTTATCCTAAAATAATCCATCTTTTGGGCCGGAGGTAGCTCTTTTTATTTCTATAAAATTAGTAATTAATTTAGGCTTGTGAGTAGTATATATCTTCTATTACACAGTATCATTTTCTCTCAAAAAAATCACCTGCCTATGTGACAGTTCCCTAGATTGCTATGTGGAGACCCAGTTTTTCCTCCTCTCTTTCTTATGTTTACATGTAAACATGTTTACATGTAAGTTGTTAGCATGATCATAGAATGAACTGGGGATGCAGTGTTTGAGATATGGAGTGATTTCTTGGTACTATGAAAAAAAATACATCAGTTGTGTCAGAGATGAACTACCTGGGAGAGTCTAGGTTGTTATTTTCCTTACCCTGAAAGAAGAATCTCTTTCAAAATTTTGCCCAGTGAGCCAGTAGGTGCTGGGTAGACATGGGTCCCCAATCCCTTGGACCATGCACAGACTATCTATGCCAGAATTTTTCCTGAATCTAAGAGGAAAACTCATGATGGATTTGCATCTCTTCTTCCTTGCTGTCTATCGGTGATATGCCCACTTGACATTATCTTATTTGTGTGTACATATAATGCCTCATGACTTTACACAATTAATAAATAGTAGCCACAGATAAGTGGGTGTAAGTGCTTGAACTCTGGTTTGTGCTGCTAGGCATGGTAATGATCTTAGCATTCCTTCTGTGCCACTGGAGCTCTCTCGGGGGATCTGTAAGTAATTACAAGGACTTGCTGCAGAACTCCTAGAAAAATGCAAAGCATTCTTACCCTCCAAACTGTGGGAAACCTGCTGTGGACCACTTCTCAGAATTATAATATTCCATATTGTATTTGTAACAGTTCTCTCAATTTAGTTCACATTTTGTGCTTTTCTATGAAGAACAAGAAAAAACAGGAGCAGCTTGGTCAACTCCATTGTTAAGGACCACATCCATGAAGGACAATGCCCAGTTTTTATGCGTTCAGCTTGTACAGAGATGCAGGAGACAATTTCACTATACTAACCTTCTCTCCACTGTACAACACCTTGTATTTTCCTTCCCAAGCTTTTCTAAGCCCATCAAAGAGACCATTTTTCTACTAACAACTGTTTAAGGCAGCTAAAGCTTTTTTTGCACTCTGCTCTCATGTCTACCCACTATCATCTCATGATAAAGGCACTGCTATATCCTTGGGTTCTAGTTACAGCAGTATCTGACTTTTAGTCACCAAAATTTGTGTTCATTATCTGTTTCTGAAAAAATACATCATCATAAATTTAACAGGAAACACAACATCTTCTAGCTGTCTTGTGATACCTATGGCATGGCTTATGGATTTCTAACAGAGTATCAGGCCTACTGTCTATCTCTTGTGATGCTCAGGGTCCTCATCCAACCTCACATGAATGTTGGAAAAATTTGTTTCCTTGAATATGTAGAGCTCATCATGGCTTTGCTCCTTTGAGACAAACAAATGAGTCTCCCTTTGGATCTCCAGCTTCTTTAAGCAATTCACTTGATTTGCTATGCTCAACTAGGAAAATCTCCCTTTTCATTAACTCAAAGCCAAAGCCAGTCAGTTGATTATAACCATAATTACATCTGCAAAATCCCATAGGCTTTATCATATGAAGTAAGCTAATCATTGCAGTTATATTACATGTTGTTCATGCCCACGTCCAAAAAGCAAGGAGTATAGGTGGAAACTTCACTGGGTGGGGATGGGACTCTGTAGACCACCAGAAAAATTCTACCTTCCACAATGTAAATCAAAGGTCTAACATGTACATTCTCATTTTATCCTTCCTTGAATATATATATATATATATATATATATATATATAAATTTTTATTGGTTCTTTGTGAGTTTCACATTATGTATTTCAATTCAACTTATCTTCCCTTCCCTTCATACCTGCCCTCCATCCTTGCAATCTTCCACATCAGAGAAAATGTAAAAATCCTTTTGTGGAAGCTGTACTGTCACATCTACCCCACTGCACACCCTTTTGTCCACACTCTTTACTTGCAATGTCTTTTTGGTCTGTCACAAGGCCCCTGGCTTCTGCTACTCTATCAATACTGGAACCTCACTAGGAGTCCTTTCAGATATCCTGTTGATACCCTATATCATAGAGATCCTGTAATTTTGGATCTGTAGGACCAGCCACTTTAGGAACTCCAGTAATTCACTGATGGGGCAGAACTTGGAGTAGACCAATTCAAAGTCCTGGATCTAGGTCTGATAGGTATCTGAACTAGTCAAAGAGACAATTCCTGGCTCACCAGCAAACCCTCCCTTTCTTCTGGAATCAGGGCCAGCTCTACCCTGGTGTTCACTGAGGCACAGAACTTGCTCGCCTAAGTTTTTCAGCTGGTAAGGAAAAGTTTTACAGTTCCTCCACTATTACTGCCCAGCAGACAGGAGACAGGGCTGGCTCTTCTCCTCTCATGCTCCTGGAGTCAGTTCTCCAACTTGCCATAGGTGGCAAAGGCCAAGGGTTGGGAGGGCATCTCTCCCTTGCCCAGGCTGGTGAATGATCGACAAGTTGAGGAACCCAGCTCTCCCATGCTCACAGCCTTGGGACTGAATAACCCCTACTTCCACCATCAGGGTCATCTGTACTGTACTGTCCAGATGAAGTACAGGACTTATTCTTTTCAGTGCTGCATCAGGTGTGGTGAAGAGACAGTTCTCCTGCTTTAATGACTCCATTGGGGCCAACTCTTCCTTCTTCTCACAAAGAGTGTTGAGGGCAAAGGGGAGGTGAGAGGATTTCCCCTCACTGACACCATATACAGTAGATAAGAGGCAAGGCTGGCTTTCTCATACTCATGTTCTTGGGTCAGCTCACCTGCAACCCCCACATTCAGGGCCAGCCCTGACTGTGCTGCCCAGGTGAGGTGCGGGGCCTGTTCTGAGTGTTACAGCTGACAAGGAGTGGGGTCAGGTCTCCTGCTCTCATGCCTCCAGGGACAGCTCTCCCACAAAGCTCAAGTGAGGGGTTGGGCTCATTTTACAGAGCCCTCAGACATTAACATGTTCCCTGTAGCAGCCCAGACCAAGGACATCTACCTGGTTTTTGGTAGTAACAAACCTCTGCTTCTGCAGGGCCATGGACCCAGATGACTCCTGGTGGCATCACTGGCTACTCACATCAGGTTGTTCCTCTCTATTCCTGAGTTTCCAGTTCTGCCTCTCTACATTGTGCCTACATCCTTCTGTCTCTTTTTTTCTATCATTTCGCTACCACTAGCTAGCTCCTCTTAGTGATGCCCGAGGTCTCTGAATGTCTGGAGTCCTCTCAGGAGTGCTATAACTTGCTCGTGCATAATGGCACCAGGCATGGGTCATGCTCATTTCAGACTCACATCTTGTTCAAGTGGCCCCTTGTAAAGGTTGCCTCTCTTACTTTTACTCCTGCCTAGGGCTGGAAGCCCAGGGTAGAGTTCTTCTAGTCTCAGGCTTGCTCCCTGTCCTCAAAGCCCATCCAGGCCTGCTTGATCCTGGACTTGTGGTCGTCTCATACTTGCTGGATTTTTTTCTTCCCAGGGGATGTTGGGCTACTGATCATTCAGATGTTTATAGGTCAGAACACTGAGCATAGACACAGCCTCTCTCCTTTCTGCTACCTACTTAGGCACATGTAAGATACCAGCCACACCTGCAATTCCTCTAGGGCTGGCTTTTTTTTTTTAAGGTTTTCACTTCATTATGCAAATTATAATTGGTTTGGTGTATGGACTTAATTAAGCCTCATTTATACTGTTTTAAATGTCAGCCTGAATTCAGAGTCCTGGTCTAGGACTCAAATTTGGGATCTTTTCTTTTTATTTACAAGCTGAAGAGTCACAAGACGTAGACTTCATCTTACTTAGTTTCTATTTCTCTTTAGTATGTTCACTGCTAGTTTTTCTTTTTAAACCTGACTTCCATTTACAGATCTGTGTTTTTGAAGACAGCTTGTTGGCAGAATACTCTTATTTTCTTTCAGAAATTTTTTTTTTATAGAAAATAAGAGTATTGTAGATCAGAGTAAGAGCAGAAGGCCAAGAAAAGTTAGAATAACATGAAGGAAGAAGAGGAGAAAGTTAACTATCCTTTGTTTCCCAGATAAAGCAGAGTCTTGCTTCACTTGTATCCAGGGCATCTTTCCTAGAGACTACATACTTTTTTCCCACCAGGCTGCAGGCAGGAACTACCATCATCTGGATAGAAAGTGACAGGTCAGCTATGCTATTTTCATGTGGTTTTAATGAGATAAAAAAAGGCAATTCAAAAAGCTAGAAGTGTAAAAGAGGACTGCAGAAATCAAATTTCAAACCAATGAGGATATTCCTAGTTCCTGCATCTTATATGGTTTTCAGGAAGCAGAAAAAGTTCTTCATCAGCTGTCTGCTGCAGCATCTCTAACAGATACAGCAGCCATGTGCACGGCTAAAGATTTCTTTCCAAAGAGTCTGTCAGGAAGATGACCAGCACAGAGTTCATTTCAATGAGTTGCAGCACTGGCTTCCAGTTAGGAGGCTGTGTGGAGCTGAGGTTATTAGATATGCCTGCTATGGGTCTGAGATGGACTTACCAGGCTCTTTTCTGGTTTGAAAATACATTATTGGGAATGATAAGCATCAGCTGGGGTTGGCTGAACGGCTGAATCTCAGGCACATTTGACTCCTCTTTACAGACAGATGTCAAAGAGATATTATTGAGGGAGCAAAGAGTTTTATGTGCCACTAATAGATTTCTTCATAGCAAGCTACTTTGCTCTTACTGGTATTATAGGAAAACCATGGCTAAAGCTTCAGTGTACTACACCCACTGGTAGTGTAGTCATGAACTTCTACACTATAAAGAAGACAGCTCTTGTCATATTGGAAACAAATCAAGCAATTTCTTCATCTGTATAGTTTTCTCTTAGGTTAAGGCAGACGACAAGGTGAAGAAAGGCAAACAGACAGAAGTAAAAAAAGCTTCATCTCAGTTCTCAAAAGTGTAATGATGTACTTACTACAGAGATATGTGCCTGGAAATCTTTCCTTAAATCAAGTTCTCAGAGACTCTCTAACGAGGTAATAGTCAAAATAGAAACAGAATGACTTAAAATCTCAGGCACACAGAGATCCAGTACATATAGCTCCAGTCACTGAAGTATCACAGGTTAGTACTGAGATCCTCATGAACAGAAAGAAACAGCAAGAGGTGGGGAATCAAAGAACTTGGAAAGTAGTCAGGGGCTGTTAGGCTACTGCGTGGAGTTTGTGTTGTTTTTCTGAGTGTTTATAAACATCATCGAAACATTTTACATGAGAATCTGTTTGATGGGAGGGAAAAGAGATAAGGGGCAGATGGATGAGTGGTGACATGGGGTTCATAAGTATGCTTCCAAGTTCTGGACCAGGGATTATTTGTAGTTTTGCTCTACTCATTTAACTGTAGGTAGATTCTTTAGAGAAAGTCAATTTATTCATTGTCATAACACGTCTCCTACGCTGAAATATTAGGTAATTATGCTCTCTGAGAGAACTGCCTCCTCTGCTTTGTGTTTATGCCTTAGGAAGAGAAGTCAGTATCATCTTGCAATATTATAAACAATTGTGCACACAGAGGCATCGGGCTTCCCATCTCTACAGGGCATGGTTGGATAGTGCAGCACAGGGCATTCCTCCCTTTAGGGTCCTGGTGAAGAGCTAGGAATACTAATTAGGGTTGCATCTCCTGGAGCTTCTTCAGACTTCAGCCTTTGGAATACCTGCTGACTTTTGTTTGGTAAACACAGTGATTAGCCCCTAGTTGCTCTTAGGCAGAGCTTTATTTAATGTTCTCATAATGTTCACCATACAATATCCAGCTGACTCTCTGCTCCAAATACAGAGGTGGCAGCAAAATGAAGACACAGCTGTACTCTGACCCTCACAGGGCTACATCCCTGCTTATGCCTCCTGGACATTTGCTAACTTTCAAGTTTCTCAAGGAGTCAAATATCACACCACGTTCTTTACAGTCCAACTGCAGTCATCTTATAAACTCATCATTCTCAGAGAAACTGAAGACATTTGTTGTACCTTTTTATTATGAGAGATAACACAGTATGCACACACTCACACACAAAACACACACACACACACACAAACACACACACACCCCAAAGGGTATAACTTTTTGACACTGACTTTTTAACCACAACTTAGGTCAGTAAAGAGAGTTCTGTCCAATTCTGATACCCCTGCATGGCCCATATCCCAAAAAGAACCCAGTTATTTTTCATAAAAGTTACTCATAACTTTATTCTTATAGTAGTCATTTTCACAGCATTTTATCACCTTAGAGTAAAGTCTTGCACTCTACAATTGAAGCTCTCAGTTTAAAAATAGGTTATGCTTTAAATCTCTTTCACCTACAGATACCCAACCCTCCTCTTGTTTTCTTATACTGGTTGGAGATACAGAGCTTCCAAAAGCTTGTCAAAGCTTTCCACAATCCAGGTATTGCTGATTGCTCATTAAAGCTTAACTCAATATCTTCATCTGTATTTAGTATCTTTTTGTATTCTTTATACCTAGGTATACAGTTGTTTGTTCTTTTTTATTAACAATTTAGTAACCAGGAAATTACTTTGCAGTTTGCTAGATTCTTTCCACATATAAGAGTATTAATTTGTTAATTTAGGAATTATAAAGTACCTACATGCTATGATTTAAATGTTTGTTAATTCTGAAACTTACTTTCAATGACTAGGTAAAGAAACCTATAACCTCAGGGATGGAGTTTCTATTATTCTAAAAAACTGAATTAAGCCTCACTTTTTTCTCTTGCCTTTATACCTTTTGTTATGAAATGATAGAGTTAAAAAGGCCCTATTTTGAGTTTGTCCCTAGGCCTTGGGTCTAGATTAACGGTCATACAAAGCCCTGCCAAGGTCATTATCTTTTTCTGAGAACTGAGTAAATATAAAAGAGACAGCCATGAAAATATGAGACTCTGGAATTTTAGAAGCAAAAGGAGAACTGACTTAAGGTTTACCATTAGGATGACTTTTATAGGAAAGCAGGCAGTGTGGTTAGGAGTGTGTGTGTGTGTGTGTGTGTGTAGGGTGACTTGAAGTCAGTGCCATTGTAGATAGAGTGTGCTTGCTTTTCATTGTTGTAGTTGTTGTAGAAAAATATATAAAATAACCAATTTAAAAAGGAGTTCACCCTGACACGCTTTTGTGGATGTTTCCACTCATGGTTAGTTGGCCTCCCTGCTTTGGGGTTGGTAAGAAAGCAGTACAACATAGTGGGGAGTATATGGTAGAAACAGACACGCACCTCTCTGTACATGGAAAGCAAAGTAAAAGGAAAGAACATGGAGATGTGTGATAATTAATTTGAATTATCAACATGATTATGTTAAGAAAAAACTGGGAAGGGGGCTGGAGAGATGGCTTAGCATTTAAGAGCACTTGCTGCTTTTGTAGAGGCCCTGAGTTTAGTTCCCAGTATCTCTAACTAAGGAATGCACATTGGCGTGTAATTATAGTTTTAGGTGGTCCAACTCCCTCTTTTTATTTCTGCAGGAACCTACATGTTCATGCATATGCACACAGTTATGCACACCACAAACACACAAATAAAATTAATAGATAAATATAAAAAAATGATAAAGTAAAACCTAGGGTATTAATGATGCATACTTCTATGTATGTCCATGAGGACATTCTACAAAATTTAGGGGAAGTCCCACACTGAATATCTGTGGCACCAGTATTTGGGTATCCCTTCTGCTCTTTGAAGGACTAGATATCCTAAGAAGTAAACCAAAATAAATCTTCCTTCCCTTAAGGTGTTTTTTAGTTATTTGATCACAGTGAAAGGAAAGGCAAAGAATATAGACTTTTACCATTCCTACCATCAATGACCTAAAACATTACACTAGGACCTATATCTTAGAGACTCTGATTCTGTAGCACAAGGTCCTTTGGAACATTCTATATCCAAAATATATAGAAAGAGGAAACTTGTATTAGATAGCAGGGGATTTATATTCTAGGTGAAGTTGGATATTTTAAAAAGAAATTAATAAATAGTTAAATATTAATGAAATTACTGCTGGAGTCCAGATAAGATTTGGCAAAGGAAGAGAAAAGAAACAAAAAAAAAAGAGAGAGAGAGAGGAAAAAGAGAAAAAACATAATCCATATTAGGAATAGTTCAGGTTATGAATAAGGACAAAGATAAGATACATTCTAGTGACCTAGATTAGAGGTATAATAGTAACAAAAATGGTGAACTATTAGCAGAATGTGTCGGAAGTAGGACCAAGGTAGAGTCCCTAAGTAATGTTTACTTTCAATGATGTCACCAAGAACAAAGCCAAGGTTTTGGGTTAATTTGGAAAGAGTGGGAAATCTCACTGGGCTAAGAAAGATGTGATGGATAAAAATACCTGCTTTTGAGTAGGTGGGAGTAGTGTTACACAATTAATCTAGAGTTTTGTTTCAAATAGATTAATTTTAAGTTGATCTTTCAGCATTTAAAGGGATCTATCAGGGATATCTTAGACATACAAATTGTAGTGTTTCCTGGAAGAGGTCCAGACTGAGATGTAAGCATAATGTCCTTGACACACAGCTATTAGTTAGCATTAAGAGAATTTTAGAAATTACCCAGGGAAAGCGCATTAAAGAAGAAGCTTATTGATTGAATTGGGAAGTGAGAGGAAAGGGGAAAGAGGGAAGATTGAGAAAGAGAAATTAGGGAATTAGAAGTAGAGATCACAATAGTGCCCCAGGGCCAGGAGAATCTTGGATTTTGATAAACTTGGACTGGTCAACATGGAATGTGTCAGGGAGTTAGAGTTGATTAAGGATATCAGGGTCACAATGCTATCTTTCTTTTTTTAGCCTGAATCAACTCTTTGACCTCTAATCAGAATAATAGGTAAAAGCAGAAACATTTTGTGTCAGAGCCATAATTGGACAAGCTAATAACTCACAGGTGATCTTCCTGATATGATCTGTTTCATATTATTATATAATCGTGACAGGTTCTCTCTTATTAGGCAAGGCCATAAGAGAATTCATTTTATGAAAGATTCCTGCTATTAATATGCTTCTCCTGTTATTATTAAACATATATAACAATAACTAGGTATTATCCCACCCCTTTGGAGCAGATCTCTGCAGATCTATGAAGATGTACTGTCTAGTAGTGGATGTTATATAGACAAAAAATGACTTTTTAAGTCTTGATGATACTATAAGAATTCCTAAAATTATATCAGAGATTATTAAGCTCTTTTATAGTGGGACTGATATTAGATCCTTTTCTGATAGTCAAAACTGCAATGAGAACTCTGTCAGTCTCCCAAGTGTTTCCAGTTAATTGCTCTTATATAGTAACTAGACTTTCTCCTACTCAGAGCACATTTCAAGAGGTTGTAAAACAATTAACTAAAGGTCATAAAAAAGAAACTAATGACTTATAGGTATTAGAACAGAAGATAAATTATTGACTGGGTTTATCTATACAAAACTTTGCAAATAACTTAGTTATGGTTTTAAACCTTCGGTGAACCTGTGGAGGTGTGATTGGTGATGGATGTTTAGCCAGATAATTACTCCTAATGAATATGCATGTAAACATTCTCTGTTGTAAACTTCTATTTCAATTTATGATTTGATTTTGTGTGTGAACTTATGATGAACTTTTTATCATGTGATCATGTATTCTGAAAGTACTGAGGACAAAAAGATAAGAAAGAATAGAGAGAGCAATTTTTTTTTTGCCTTACCTGTCTATCATCTTTCTGTTTTTCTCCTTCTGTCTTAGATAGCTTTAATAGAAAACTTTTTACAATTTAGTAATACACTCTATAATCACTCCTCAAAGTGTCCCTTTTTCTTCCTGTGATGTCCTTCCTACTAGCAGGCTGTGGAGTTCCTGCTGAGATAGAACAAAGACCACACTACTTAATCCCTCACTGTTAAGCTACAGGTGTCAATTGCCTAAGCCAGCAACTTTTTATCCTTGGAAAGAGCAAGAAACTTTTTAGGACTTTTTAGCAGTTATCATCAGCATTTCTGTACAGTTAGAGAACTAGAACATCCTGAGACCCTCAGATTTCTGTACCCCCACCACTATCCTCTCTGGGCCAGGAGGCTCCTGGAAATTTGGTAAGAGACTCTAGTAGGTTATACCAGGTGATGTCCTGAAAAATAAATTTCTGAAATGCATGAATGATTGGAACTAGTATTTAAGATTAAAAGACTCTTTAAGATTTATTAAATTTGGAACTTAGTTACAGGTTGGTGACAAAATCTTTGTCTACCATGAGAAGATCAGTTAATTTTATATAGCTGGGATAGAACACCATGACCAAGGAAAGTGATAGGAGGAAGAATTTATTTGGTCTTATGGTTCCAGAGTGGTAGAATCTATGATAGAGAAGCAGAGGCAGCAGATAGCACACATGGCAGCTTGAGAAGCTGAGGGCTCACATCTTAGACTACAAGCACAAAACCAGGGGAGAAAACTAAAAGTAGGGAGACTTTAACTTCTTGAATCCAACCTAGTAACACATTTCTTCCAACAAGGCCACGCCCTCGAGTCTCCTTAAAACAGTACCACCAACTGGACATTAAATATTCAAATACATGAGTCTTCCAGGCACATATAAAGTGACATATATCTGAGGCTCATCTTTGTGACTCTCTATGGTAGGCAGAATAATCTCATTGCCATCATAAATATCCACACCTTAACTTGCTGAAACTAATGAATGTGACATGACAAGAGTGAATTAGATGGAATAGGGTTTTTGGTTACAAACCCTTAAAAATATTGCCCTGTTTGATTCAATGGATCAGTATAATCTCAAACATACTTTTGATATGACAGGATAGAAGGATGTCAGAGGGTGTTTAAGCTTCTGTTTGGGTTTCAAGATGGTGAAAGAGGATAAAAGACAAGAAATGAAGGCCATTTCTTGAGTTAGTATAGCTAAGGAAACATCCTTGCCATCAAGTCACATCGTGGGTCTTCCAAGACCATCAGTCCTCATGATAAAATGGCACAGGGATGGCTCCTTTACTGTAAAGGAAGGGTACATTATTTTCTAGTATAATTTCATCATCTTTCTCAAAATGAAGCACACTGGATTTGCATAACAATCAATCATACTGCCCCCTATTTTCATGGGACCTAACTGCTGGTCCCTAAGTGGCTACAACCACAGTGATATTTTCATTTTATCCCATGAGATCCAGACTACATTTCTGACCTCCAGGACTATGAAACACTAAATTTGTATTGTTGATTAGACACTAAACCTGTGACTATTGTTCTAACAGCAACAGAAACTAATATATCTCCTTATCCCATCTCTTTTAGGCTTATGGGAAGGAACCAAATGGAGATTTGCACTACAAGGGTATCTACCCTGGTTGCAGGGAACTGGAGCTAACTAATGTCCTCTAGAATTGAGCTAGAAGCTCTGCAAGCCTATGCTGGTAGAGTAAGGCTTCATATTCAGAAGAGAAACTGGGGACTTTAATGAAGCTATGTAGACAACAGTAAGTCATATAGGTCCATTAATTCTTGCTTAATTAAATTTTTTTACAATATAAATTTATATTCATGATTCAAAAATTGAAAAAATAGAATACAAAAGGTGAAAATGTTTCCACCCTTATCTCCATTAGACGCACTTCTTAATTCCTTGGCTCAGCTATCAGTTTTAAATGAAAGTCAGTATTTGGTGGGGATTGCTTTGAGTGGGCCTAGGCAGGTTCTCTCTTGAGATATGAGCTGTGCAGAGGTCTGAATGAGAGAAGCTATAGTGTATGGAGGTTCCCAGGGGGAAAGCCATTTAAATGGCAGAGACATCATGTGGTGACACATTTAATGATGTACTTGAAACTAACAAAGCACTTCAAAGTTTTTGTTTTCTAAGAGGTAAAAAACTGGAGAAGAAATATAGACCTCCATGATTAAAAGTGGTGGCATTAGCAGCACAGAATACTCTATGATCATTGAAAGAAAAAGAAAAGCTCAACTGATTCTTTATTAATAACTTAGTAGGGATAAGAAGCATCCTCCTGCAGAGGCTAAGAAATACTCTGCTGGAGAGATTTCAAGGGGGCCTGAACACCAACATCCCCAGTACTTGCCATATCCCAGACTAAAACCCATCTAGGCTGTAAAGATAGAAGAGAATGTAACAATGACATCTGGATGCATAGTCACGGATTCTACAAGAGCCAGTGGCAGCTTAGACTCCTCTTCTTCAACTGTTGCTGGACCACTGTTCCTAACAGTCCTTCAAGATTTTCACTTTGCAGTATCAAACAATATGCCAATGAAGATGGTGGACAATTGGCCTATATTCAGTGTAAAATCAGTATGTTTCACTCTTCAAAAGATGATGTGATTGTACAAAAACCAAACCAAACCAAAACTAAATCAAAAAATAAAACAGTGTAGCAGTCCAGAAAAGAGTCTTTTCTGGTCCATTTTATCATGTAGACTGATGGGCATGGAGGAACCCTCTGGAAAAATAGCTATATGAGTTCCATGATAATTTTCTATTCTGAAAACAGCATCAGGCACTCCAAGCACTAGAGAAAATGAGGCCCTTACAATGGGTTAAAAGTCTCACGAGTCTATGCTCAGATTCACAGCAATCAAGTGAAAAAGACAGTTCACACTCAAATGGCTGTAAGGAAACCATTAGTGATGTAGAAATATGAACTATGTAAATATTGCTCTTGGAAAGAAAACAATAGCATTATCCATGCCCTGATGGGATGCTGTTAAAAGCCCCAGGAAAACAGAGAAGTAACACATGCTTTAGAAATTGAGTTTGCAGCTGGAAATAGGGGAGAATTAGGAATTTGTTGGGAATACAGGCCAGGACTATGAGCTTGGAATGCTTGTTTCTAAACACTGCAGCCAGCAAGGAAACATGACCCCATTGCCATCATTATGTCATATGTGCCAGACAGACAAGATAAGGGATTTCTATCCTTCCTTCATGGCACAAAAAACCCAGACCATGTAGCTAATCAAGAAAGTCCCTGTGGCTCTTTGGGTTCTGCAGTGTATAGCCAAGATGCAGTCTTCTTACAAAAGTACCTGCACAAGCAATGGCCTGGATTGTTCCAGATGTTTCTTACATGAGGAAGTTGGAGACTTGTTAATCTCCTGCAGGGCTTTTTTCATGGCACATCAGGTTGGCCTAGAATATTATGATTCGGCTTAGAAAGACTTGGGCTTCATAATGAAGAAGTATATATAAGATCTAAGAGAATTCTTGCAAAAGAATCTGTCTGCATGAATGTGCTGCACAGTTCATGTCAATAATGTCAATAAAACCAGCACGAATGAGCCCATGAATGATAGCCTCACCCATGAGTTTATGGGATTAAAGGTTAGTTCCACAAACTAGTTCCCAGGGTGTGATCTAAACTCAGGCCAGGTCTCTGAAATTTATTTTGTGTTGATAGTCCTAACAGATCAATTGTTTTTTGATATGTAAATAAAAATTCTTAAAGAGATGGATGTATGTAACATAGCCTTCCTGGAAATGTATCTCATAGCCCTCCTCCTAGGATGGTACTAAAGAAGCACATAAGCACTCCACATAAGCAGAGCAGTGGCTTCTTCATGTTTTCAGCATTTATCTCTACACACTATAAAAGGAAACTCATGAACATGAGAAACCTGGGGATCCACCTTTTAAAAAGCTTGATTATCTTGTTTTTGTAGAGGGCTTATTGTTATTTTGCCTAAGGGATAAATCAAAGGGGGGAAAAAAGAGAAATTCTGAAACAGACTTCTTCAGCAGCTCTTCTCTAAGAATGGAGGCCATGGAAATTGCATACATATCTGACTTAGTTCATTCTGTGTTGCTCTAACAAAATATTTGAGGGTTAGAACTTTATAGCTAAAGGTGTTTATTTACTCTTGAGTCTGGTAGTTATCTATTCATAGAGCATGGTGCCAGCATCCTGGCAAGGTTCATAATATAGTCATGGCATTATTACATAGTGTCATAACATAGTGGAGAAGAGAAAAGAGAAACAAGAATAGATCCGTCAATTATATTTTAACAACCAGAAATGATTTATTCTGTAAGACGCAAATATTCTATAGGACCATCTATTTATGAGGATGGGTCTTCTAAGACTAAATCAGGCTAGACTAAAATATACTAGGTTGTCAATGATAACCTCTGTCCTAGTTTGTTTTCTGCTGCTGGAATAAAACACTGATCAAAAAGCAACTTGGCGGAGGAATGAAATTACTTGACTTATATATTCAAATCACAGGTAATCGTTAAAGTAGCCAGGGCATGAGCTCAAGGGAAAAAATGAAGCAGAGAGAGTGGAGGAATGCTGCTTCCTGGGATACTTCCAGGCTTATGTTCAGCTAGTTTTCTGATATAGCCCATACCAATCAGTTTTGGAATGGTACCACCCACAATGGGCTGGGCCTTCCAACATCAATTACAACTAATAAAATGTTCTACTTACATGTCATAGGCAAATCTGATAGAGGCAAAAGTTCAGCTGAGGTTCCCACTTCTCAGGTGACTCTAGATTGATGTCAAGTTGATCATTGATAGTAATTATGACAGTCTTGTATCCATGATCTCCTACCTGCACATTCCAAATGCATACATATGTCACCATGCCCCATTGACCTAACTATACCCTTCTACCCACTTCCTCTTTAAGGTACCCTCATTTCTGTACTACAGTGTTAGAGGCCAAACTTCTAGCGGCTGAATCTTTGGATGTCTAACTGAATATAAGCCGCAACAGCATTGAGAAAGGCAATTTCACACTTAGGAAGAGGTTATGAGCACAGGCTCTGAAGTTGGCATTTATTAGCAAGTTACTGCATCCCTCTGGGTTTTTCATCACTCATTTGTAGTTAGGGAAAGATGAAGCACTTTTGTGAGGATAAAAAGCATATAAAATATTTACCACACAAGTGGACATTAGCAAGCGAAATATCAAGTGTTTGACTTGTTATAGGAGAGTCCCTAAAGGAATTTGTTATTAATTTGGAGCAACGGAATTGCCTTTCTTCAGTCAGTATGCTAGTCCAGGTCTGCAAGCCTAATTCTGCTTTCTGCATATTTCCCTACCCTTTATGTGGTATATCTAATTTAAAGTACATGTTCATATATCTTGAAAGTTAGGATTTGTAAGATCCTTCAGTAAGAGCTTTCTCACTTAACATGCATTAAAATTTGATTATATACTTAGCACTGTGAAGTTATAGCAAGGAGACAGATGGTTATTAAGTCATGGTTTGATATTGTGTTGAGAATGCCTTAACTCTTTGTTTGTTTGGTTTATTTTACTTGGAAATTGCCCATATAAACCAATGCCCATTGTTTATTGGAAAATGTAACTTCTTATTGATTGTAAGAGTTTTTAATATATTCTGGATACAAATTGATTGTTACTTATATAATTCATAAATCATATATGTTTGTTAATTTGTATTATTATAAATTACAAACTTTTACATTTTGCATGATTACAAATTAAAAAAAAATACAAATTGCAAGTACTTTTTTCATTCCGTATACTGTCTTTAAGTTTTAAGAAGTCAATTAAAAAAATTGTCTTTTTTTTGTGTTCCACTGAAGAATGTTCTGCTGGGACTTGAGTCATGAGGATTTGTTCATATTGTCTCCTAAAAATTGTTGTTTTAGTCTTACACTTGGGGCTTTGTTGGTTCATCAGTTGGTGAATGCTTGTGGATGTTATGAGTTACCAGCACAGATTGATTCCCTGTATCGTGAAAACCGGTATCCTCATTGTCATTTGTTGAAAATTCTGTTGAATTTGTCTGGCATCATTAATGAATATTATTTCATGACAAAATGACAAGGTTATATTTTTATTTGTTTGTATACTTATTTTTATACTATGCTCTAATTATCGTAGTTTTGCAGTTAGGTTTTTTAAAATGGAAAAACTGTGACTCCTCCAACTTTTTAAAAATATTGTTTCCAATTTTTGTTTCAAAGGTCCTGAGAGAATTACTGTTGCCTGACCAAATTTTTCTTAATTTCCTTGAGTGCTTCTTGGCATACAGATGCAGATGTTCCAATGTCTTCCTTTTTTATATTCCTAATGTGTCCAATTTCTGCTTTATGAATCCAGTTATAGCCTTCTCATGTTGTTTTGCATGTTTTTTGTGCACTCTCTCAGCTGATGGCTTTGACAGATAATGCAGACTGTCTCATGGTACTGCAGCACCTTGCATAGACTGATATTCTGCTGAGAGTCTTGGATTTTATAGAGCAGAGCTACATAGTCTTTATCCTGAGCCTGTAAGAGCATTTATTTTTCTGAGCTGTAACATCCTTTTCTTTAAGCTCTCTTTCTGAGAATTGTACTCTTCTCTTTAAGCATTCATCCTTAAATATGTGTGCATTGTATGGATGCATCATATGAGTCTCTATTTTGTACAGCTGGCCACTCATGTGATTCTAACTGAAAAATAAAGGGACTTTGCTTTGTTGAACCACGACTATTACCGATTTTTTCCAATATTTCTTCCCCTAAGGTACCTCCATTTGCACATGATTTTGTGTTGTTTTACCATGTTCTGGTGTCTCTATTTGGTATCCAGTCCCAATCCCAACTTGCCCTCAGAGATCTCTGCACTAACTTCTTATATATTCTACAAGGATGTCTCAATCTAAAGTTATGGTGGGAGGGAAAAAAGACCACTAGAATTCATATGTGCAGACTTACAGGATCCAGAAAAGGACATCAAATCTGTATGGTCTTTTTGAGCTCTGAAACAGGTATAGGGAATCAAAGGATCCTTAGACAACAGATCAGTTGCTAATTTAAAAGAGCAGAGTGGTGAGTCTTGAGGGCGATAGATAGATAGATAGATAGATAGATAGATAGATAGATAGATAGATAGACAGAAAGACAGAGAATGTTCTAGAAAAATCTGTCTAAATTAGGACATGAAAAAAATAAAGATGTAATCCATGGGATAAGGCATGAGGCATGGCAGGATGAGCCAAGCAGATTGCTAAGTGTCAGATGAGCTCTGATTCTGGTGCCTACACAATGACATTTGCTTTCCTAAGACCTGATAGATCATTTCCCTTTGGGGTTTAGTGTCCTGGATATATAGTACCAAGCAGAGGAACTCAGATATGCTTCCCCCTGGTACATTTATGTCATTTGGTGACAACGAAGAAGCTCCAGGACTTTCTACTTTTGATCGCTACCATTTCAAAACCTTTTTGGGCTTAGAGTAATAAGAGCAACTCAAAGCTTGTCTCTTTGTGATCTCCTCTTAGTTCAAAAGTAGCCGCTGTGACTACTATGTTCATCTAGTTCCATACAGTCTTCCATTAATCTGTCTTTGCTATAAGAATGTGGTTTGTCAGAAAGGGTGGAAGAGAAAACCTATCTGTTAATAGAAATCACTCAGAGTCTCCTCTGTTCTGTTACTTGACAGTTTCAAATGCTTGACTGAGTCTGTTCCCAGTGGAGAGAATCAAACCTGCCCAATAAATTCTGGTGCTGGGCTTGTGATGGTCTAGATTTCCCGATATGGTATTTGTTTAATATGTCAAACAGGGTTGATTTATAAGTTCCTTTTGGATATTTGGTGTGTTTCAGGAAAAAACATATTCTAAATTTGGATCACAATTACCACATCAGGCAAGACAGCCAGTCTGACTGAGGGACAGATCTGATCCTCAAGGCTAGGAACAGACAGACTTCCACAGCTAAGATGATCTCACAAGATCTCACTATAGGAACAGATGATAAAATGCAATGCATTTGATGGAGCCAACTATTATATATGATGTTTGCTCCTTTGCCTATAATAGAAGATAAGATGGTACAATAACTATAGGCTTCATTGAAAGCTACCTTAAGCAGAAATTTACTCAGAAGGATATGTAAAGCTTTAAAGAAAATAAACTATTCATTTTTTTTCTCTGAGAAAGGAGAGCATAGGAACCTGAGGTCAAATTTTTGAAGCTCACCATCAATAAAAGCTCAGTGGAATTTTCCTTACTTATGAATTTTAGTTTTTGTAATAAGTAAAAGCATTGGAATTTTCTAACTTTTTAGTTGGTTGGAGGATTTAAAAAATTGATCTGTTTAACTAAAAGCAATCTTTACAACATAAGAACATGGGATTTTCCCCACAGTCCTTTAGCATGAAAGAGTTGGGTTTGGTAAATCAGTTGTATCATTCAGGTGAATTCTCTGGTTAGTTGATGTTTACTTCATTAGATACCAGAGCATTTAAATTATGTATATGTGTGGGGCTGGAGAGATGGCTCAGCGGTTAAGAGCACTGACTGCTCTTCCAGAGGTCCTGAGTTCAAATCCCAGCAACCACATGGTGGCTCACAACCATCCGTAATGAGATTGGATGCCCTCTTCTGGTGTGTCTGAAGACAGCTACAGTGTACTCATCAATAAAATAAATAAACATTTTGAAATTATGTATATGTGTATGTATGTGTGTGTGTGTGTGTGTGTACACACACACACACATATACGTATATATAAAATAAAAAATATTTTATGTGGTCTGATGTTTATACAGAATTTTTTCTTCTTTGCTTGCTTTCTGTAAATCTAGTTTCTTGGCTTATATTTTGAGAATATGTAAAAACACTTTCATAACCTTTCTCTCCATTCTAAATAAATTGATATATTTTTTATGACTGATCCAATTTTTACTTATACTATAGTGGATGATCTTGGGTGCTGTTAAGGAATGTGAGGGAAAGTGTTTCTACATTGATATCATGTAGTGTGTGCATGAACACATACATGTGGTTCTTTTGTTTATTTGTAAAAAGAAGACTGAAATGAAGCTGGCTAGTGTTCACATACTTCAGGAGTGACATCTCTGTCGCTTCGAGCAGTTGTCTGTGCGCAAGCTTCTTGCTATTTCCTTACCATCTGTTATTCTTTGTTTCTTAATTGCTGACATTAGGATGCCTAATAAAGGATAACCTGAGGGCAAAACATATCAGGAAGACAAGACAAGTAGCATCATGCAGACCTGACTAAGGTCTAGTTCTTCTTCCCATTAGCAGTAGCCTCTGGGCAAAACATTGGGGGTGCTAGATCTTTCTACAATGAAAACTAGAAGCATCCAGAGAACCAAAAAAGCCCCCTACTCTATTTCTTCACTGTGTAGTACCTACTCCACACTAGGCTTTCTTGCTACTCAAGAGGTGGTAGAATAGCTTGGTCACATGGCTCAAGAGCTGGTGTTCAAGTATACTTTATTTTATTGTTGCTAGATTTAGCATACACACACACACACACAAACACAAACACACAAACGCACATACACCATAAGCATGAGGATCCTACCTGCTGCATGGCCAGTCTCCTGCGTCTCCTATATTCTTCCTCCATCAGGAGATCATGGTCACTTTCAGTTACCTTCCTCTATTAATTTGTGTTTTCCCCAAGTCCAATCTGGAATCTCTAAGTTGTTCTATAGAGCTGGGTGTACCTTAGATTTTGATCAGAGTCCCATGGACTCTAATCAACACATTTGTCCTGGTTAGATCCTCTGATGCAGAGATACAACATTGGCTTAGAGGTTCCAGTGTATTATTCAGGCAAGTTAACCATGGGAATCCAGAAACTGGAACTGAAGCAGAGACCATGGAGGAACTCTGCCTACTGGCTTGGTTCCCCTGGATTGCTCAGATTTAATTTGTATCTAGATCAGGGCTACTAGCTCAGGATGGCATCACACTTTCACATCAATCAGCTATCAAGAAAGTTCCCTACAGACACATGTCTATAGGCTAATCTGATGGAAGTGATTCCTCTGTTCCAAGGTTCCCTTTCTAAGTATGTCTCTATGTTTGTGCCAAGCTGTCAAAAACTAATGGACAAAAATCTAATATTCCTGTTCTACTCTCCGTAGCAGTATAACAGGGAAAAATTTTTAAAGTAATACTACATGGTTTTCTTTTTGTTTTTGTTTTTTCCCCTCTAAATAGACAGAGCTTTTTGTCACAACTACTTCTAATGTAAGAATCACAGGGCTAAGAATAAGTTCATGTTCTTTTTTCCAATAAATTTTGTTGTGGACTTTACAGTTTATTTGTCCATATACTTGGTTACCTTCATGGACCACACTGAAGCTACACTTGGCACTCAAAAAGGATTTAGTTAAGTTTCAATGGATATGATAAAACAGCAAAAGAGAAGCTTCACAGGTCCTGCTCTATTATGGATGATGGAGCACCTCAGGAAGTTCTTTCTCAGCTGTGTGGTCACCACCATTAGAATAACTGGACTTATAGGCTGCATTAGTTCCTGCTCTTAAATAGGCCTAATTGATTCACTTCCTAGCCTCACATGAGATGTCATTTTTTTCTCTCTTGATAACCTACCTTGAGGAGGGCTTAAATGGTAATTTATCTGATCAGGAATAATGCCTTTCCTGGGGACACAGGCAAGAATAAAGAAGCCATGGTGACTGTAGGTGGGACTGATCTGTACAGTTGGTGAATAAGTGCAGATGGGGGAGAAGCTCTCTGCCCTCTGTGTCCCATTATCCTGATCATGACAGGATTGGAACTTTTAAAAATAGGAAAGAGCTGGAGATAGGATGTGGTTTAAAAATAGACTTATGTTGGCCAGTGAACTAGGAATGACAATATTTTTTTCTTTGATCTAGTACTGCCTGTTAAATCTGACCTTTTTCACTTGAAGGTTTAAATATTTCTTACAGAATCTACTAAAAAAAAAAATAAAGCTCCCTATACTTTGCAGAAAAGTAAGCTAAATATACTTTTAATAAACCAAATGCTTAATACATATTAGTTATACATATCAACAGGATTCCCTGTGGAGTTTCCACATGTGCATGGAGTGTATGTATATTGACCATGTCCAGGCACACTTCTGTACTAGGCTCCTTAGCTTCTAGCCTTGGAATCCTTTCCAGCTCATATTAACCTTTCAGGTTAGTGTTTTTAGCTTCTAAGCACAAGAGAAAGCATATGGCATTGATCTCTCTATTCCTTCCTCATTTCACTGAACATAATGTCCTCTTGTCCCATTGTCTTTGTCATGTAGGACAGAATTTCATTTTTCTCTTGTGGTGGATTATATTTCATTATGAATATACAGAATACATTCTTTATTCATCTGTTGTTGGGATGAGTCACATTCTAGCTTCTGTGAGTGCTGCTACAGCAAACATGGGCATGCAGTGATCTCTTTTTCAGGCTGACTGCATTTGCTTTGGCTATTTACCCAGGAGTGGGATCATGGGATTATATAATGGCTCTATTTTTAGTAACCCCCAAACTATTCTCCATATTTCTTTGTGGATTGACTAGTTCACACTCCCACCAACAGAGCACGAGTTCCCTTTTCTCCACATCTTTGCCAGCATTTATTAGGAAATCAAAAGTTAGTACTCCAGTGAAATAAACGTAACAGTCAGATGGTGCTGGAGCATTTTTTGATTCATGTCAATCACTTATCTATAGACTTTGAATGTCTTCCTTAAGTGATGATCTTTCATGACTTTAATGTGGAATTGGGGGTGAAAATCATGTTATCCATAAAAAAAAATGTTCCTTTACTAGTGTATTTGTTCTTCTATTTATAAACCCCACTCACATGTGACCTTTAACTTTATTATAGCTTTGTGTAGAGCCAATTCTAATATGCATAATTAAGTTCTGAGGGGTTAAAGAAACTCACTCAAATCCTCCAGCTATTAAGCAATATAAACACATACAGCGGTAGGCTGGACTTCTGAGTGTCAGTTCCTTTTCTTTTATCAGGCATGCGGCTTTAAGAGTATAGAAGGTAAATTGATCTCTGCATTCTTGTAGTTGCACTTCAACATAGGGATACTAGACCAAACTTTTGCAAAAACTATGTGACGATTTCAAATAATTATAAGCAAGGTGATTAAACATACAGAAACTGGTGGGTTAGTTACCTGGGTAATCTATCTAGGCTAGTCCCATCAGAGCATCATTTAGGAGCCATTAGAGTCCGAAAAACATCAGTCCCTGCAAAGGGAGCTATGGCACATAATGTAGAGGCCACGAGGAGTGCCAGGTGGACATTCCTGCAGTTAACATGCCAAGCACTGGGATGTTGGTGCCTGTCTTTTCTTGAATAAAGATTGCCACCACAGTTGCAAACGTTAGAATCTCCTTTAGCAATCCTGGAAGGAAGCATGGGCTTTCTTGTTTCTTTTATCAAGAGGAAAGAAAAATTGAGAGCTCATCCAAGATTTTAACTGCTTTGGCCCTTAGAGCCTGACTGGCATCAAATGGCAAAACCTAACCCATGCTTAGGAGAAAGAGAATATTGGGAAAATGGATACTTGAAGAGAATTATCAGATATCTTTCTTAGATAGTAGTACTTGAGTTGAAGTGTGGGTGAACTGAAGGAAGCTATTCAATAAGAAATGGGGAAGGAACCTGCTGATGGCGTTATGACACCCCCCTATCTTTACCCACCTCATTGTATGTTCCAAGGAGCTGCTTTAAGAACTATAGGCATTAACCCAGTGCTCACAGAAACTCCACTCAGAAGTTGTTTCTGTCATCCATAGTGACAGATAGGTTGAAAAATGTTGAGGAGTAGACTTGACCAAACACACTAAAAGTGTGTATGAAATTCTCTAGCAGTAATTATTTGTAAAAGAAATAATTGAAAACCATCTACATAAAAATGTTGAGTTAAACTGTATATAGGTGTTTATAGACTGAATAGTATTACACTGTGGAAGCATGTTGTTCTCTTTATCTTCTTGGGTGGCAATGAACACTAGGTTGTTTTCACATTTCACTAGTGGTAATAACATTGCATCGAACATGATGGTGCACATATTTTTGTGCAATATCAATTTACATTTTTAAATATATTATTTTAAGTGGGATTGCAAGGGCAGACAGAGGTTCTATTTTTAGTTATTTTGAGGAGTAATATTATTTTATATGCTTGCCATATCATCTCTCAATCCCTTGAACAGTGCTCAAGGATTTAATTTCTGCATATCTTTATTAATACTTATCTTTTTTGCTTTGTTTGCTTTATTTGTAATAGTAGTCATTATAATAGCTATAAATCTTGAAGACATTGTGATATCTAATATAAATAAGTCTCAGAATGACAAATGTCAAATAATTTCACTTATGTGAGATGTCTAAAGTAGTCAAGTTCATTGGAGCTGGTTTTAGGGGCTGGGTTGGTCAGTGAATATCAGGTCCAGCTACTACTAATTAGTAAGTTCTAAGATCCTTGATGCAATACAGTGTCAGTAGTTAATAGGTCTGTACTGTGTCCTTGAGAGAGTCAGAGAACAGATCTTTCATGGAGCATTCTCATAAAAACAAAACAATAAAACATGCACACACACATACACACAAAGGGTTGCAAAGAAACTTTCAGAGGTAATGGATATGTTTGTTAACTTGATTGCTCTGAGTGTTTCTTAGGTTTCTGCAACTTTCCAAACCTATCAAATTATAAGTATTTAACATATACATATATGTTATATCTCAATAAAGCTGTTAAAAATAGTATGCAGCATTTACTCTAAATGTGAAAATATATTCTCTTCCCCCTCTCTATTAGTCACAGTTTCATTGCTGTGAAAAGACACCATGGCAAAGGCAACTCTAATGAAAGAAAGCACTTAATTTAGGCTTGCTTATAGTTTCAGAAGTTTAGTCTATTATCAATATGGTGGTGTAAACGACAGCCGGCACACAGGCAGACATGGGCTGGAGAAGTTACTGAGAGTTCTACATCCAGCAGCAGGAAGAGAGACACTATGGTCTTGGCATGGACTTTTGAAACCTTAAAATACACCTCCAGTGACACTTCCTCCAATAAGGCCACTCCTACTCTAACAAGATGACATCTCCTAATCCTTTCAAATAGTGACACTCCCTTGTGATCAAGTATTCATACCTATTAATGTATTGGGTCCACTTGTATTCAAACCACCACAGCCTCCTTCTTTTACCATATGTTCCACCTCTGTGAAGTGCTTCCTGAGCATCGCAGTCACAGAGAATACATCTTCTTTGGAGGAGCATCTAACCAAATAATTGACAATCAGTAAAGTGTCCTACCAAGTTCTAACTATTGTGTCTAGCTCGTGGTTTTGTTATTTTGACTAAAAGCTTATGCAGGCACGCAAGTTGAGACTTGAACTATTCTTCTACCTCTGCTACCTACCTTGGAGTTACATTTATAGATTTTTCCCCAGTTATTTTGGCTCTTGATCCAACCTAAATTGTATGTTCCAGTCTAGCATATTTATTACACTTGACCAGTAGAAGAAATGAATATTTTTTGGGGGTTCATTTTTAAAAATCACTGCTACTTTTCAACCTGGAAGAAACTCCACTTCTCTACAACTAAAAGATTTATTTTTAGCCTGGTGATCTGTTTTCAGAATTTTAGTAGAAATTCCAATTTCTCCAAATCTTTTCAAACTGTTTATCTTTTTTGGTAAAAGTTCTACCCTTAATGTGTAAATCATATAGATTATTGAATTTGACTCCATAGTATTAATTTTAGGGAGTCTCTATATCTTAAGAATATAAAATTGAAGAGTATTGGAATGATATATATGGTTTTATCCTAGCCTTGAATACCAAGAGTGAACTCCACTCTTAGAGAGAGCTAATCTGTGTTCAGATTCTAAAGAGTCCAGGTTTCTCTCTAGGTAAAACTGCTGGAACATGACTCAAACCTGACAGAATCACTGTGCAAACCCCCACCGCCTGCTATTCAAGCAAACAAAGTGAGGAGGATAAAAAATTATGTACTTGAAATGCAATGTGAGTCCCGCTCACACTGGGATTTGGCCAGGGAAATGATGTGAAGTAGTAGAGCTCTTAATTAATGCATTTAACACCTTAATGATTCCAATTAATCTATTTAATCTCATTCATACCAAAGGACCAAGAGAAATTAAATGTCCCAGTCTTAAAAATGGAAGGAAATGGACTCAGCCAGAAGCCATTTGTACATGGACCATTTTCAGAGAAAAATACTCCATCTATTCATACAGAATCTATTTCAAACTGTTTCTCCATGTGAAGCAGTGACCCACGTTCCTTCTTCTGTTCCTTCTGAAGAAAGAGTAAGAGCCTAGATATGAGACATGACACAGTAAAGGAAGACTAGGAAAGCTTTCACATTTCACTGGAAAAGGACTCAAATCTTGAATGATTTCATATAAGTTACTCTTACCTCAAAGGAAGAAAATTATTCTGAGCACCCTGTTATTACTGGATAGTTTTTTCATTCCATTTGTATGTTTCAACAACCCCACATCATAGATCTATTGACTTCATTTGACACATAGAAAACATTACTATTCAGAGGGTTTAACATTAACCAAAGCTATTAACCAACAGTATTGTGATCTGAATGAATTCCATGAGTCATCTTTATTTGGGGACAACACCAAAGAATTTTGACATAGCCATTATAAAGTGCATAGATTTGAAAAAATTACTTCCACCCCCCCTCTACAAAATCAAGGAGTTGGAATAATTTTTAGACTGCCCTAATATATCTACAAGTCTGGAGGTAGGGGTGTTTTTTTCCATTTAATACATCCTGGATCAAATGTATCAGGAACTTAGCAGTAGCTGAGACTTTTAAACTAGCAACAAATTTATTATAGTTATTAATGGAAGCTATAAAACTCATGGGTCTGATGCACACATAGGGTTGTGTTACTCAGAGTATGGCTGGAAAGAGGAGCTTCAGGATTTCAGAGTTTCTTTTATTCTCTGAGCCCTTGGGAAACGAGAAGGGACTCATCTGGCTGGTGCATGTATATTGGGATCATGTTCCTGCTGGAGAATCCTTAGCTTAGAAACCTTAGTGTTATCAGAGACCATCAGAAAACATTCTCGAAGTTTAAAGATAAGTTTTGACAATAAAGAATTAAATTTGCTCCTCTGTCTGCCACTGTCTCCCAAGGTTCTTTACAATACAGGAGTCTTTGAAACAATTGTGTGGAACAAACACTGATAAAACACTGTAAGGAATCCTCTGTTAGTGAAGAACATGCTGAGTACTATGAAGTGCTGTGGCCAGGTTTAAGCCCAAGGTCTTTTCTGGTTCATTTCCATGTTATTTGACTGTACCTGAGACAGACTGAGTTAAGACCTTTAGAAATCCCATTTCAGAAAACATTATGTGCAGTTCTCAATTATACATGTAGAAAAAGAAATACCAGGCATTTTTCTTTATGCAAATGCCTAAAGTAGCTTGTCAACATGGGACCCAAATCCACTTCTTTCATGACAGCTAATACTTGCTAATACCTAACAATGGGATGATTCTAGAAGATTTTCAGAAGATACCTTATCTCTTAACTATTTTCTCAGGATAAAAAAAAATGTTCACTGAGTTAAGTTGGATATGGGTCTTTCTCCCACTTTGGAAATAAATTATCAGTGTTCACTCAGTGCCACATGCCATGCACAAGTGCTCTACCCATGCAACATACCATGCATACATGCTTTTCCCAGGGCCATATGCCATGCACAGGTGCTTTACCCAGTGCCATATGCCATGCACAGGTGCTTTACTCAGTGCCATATGCCATGCACAGGTACTTTACCCAGTGCCACATGCCATGCACAGGTGCTTTACTCAGTGCCACATGCCATGCACAGGTGCTTTCCGTTTTTGCAGCATTCTTTCTTGGATTAGATGATATTATCTTAGTTCCTCTGTCTTTACCTTCTTCAATGCAGTATGCCATTGAACACCAAAGTACTTAGTTGAGGATGTGTACAGATAGTGTAACAGTCTAGAAAACGTGCTAGTGAGAGCTGAACTCCAAATAATGTCTTCAGAGAGCAATTTTGAGTCACCGGGTAAAAATAAGGAAGAAAAATAAATCTCACAAAAAGCGTCTGAGTTTTTCACTTCTCTCCACTGAGACAGGTCTGTACAAACTGTAACTGGATTCAAATTTAGTCACTCTCGCTATTTGACTCTCAGTGGGGAATTGATAAAATGTTATCAAGCATCATTCTGTATTGCATTGTGGGAGTTTCAACATTTATCTACAATAAAGGAGGCAGAATCAGAGGAAGTGAGTGCTTGATTAGGGTTTGAAGGCATGTACAATGTGTTCTCAAACTGTCAGACAGCTCCTGAGAGCAGCTTTCTGTGATCTGGTAATTAGCTTGTAAGTGAACTGTTGAAATTCATAATGCTTTTACTGGGTCCCTTGTCATTCCACTGAAGATAGCTGGTTACAGGTCCAAATTCTAAACCTATTCTGACTCTTTATTTCCAATTCCCTACAATCCTTATAGTCTATAATAATCAAAAGTGACACTCAAAAATTACATGTAAGATTGAAGTGTAGTCATCCCAACCTAGGTAGACAAGAATTCACTTATTTCATTATTGTTTTAAGAAATTATTGCATAAAATACACTAATTTTTTTTGATTGTTTGAAATGTTCTTCATATTGTATCTTTTGCTAGAGACTATTCAACCATCACTGACTTCTGGGTTGCTAAAAGAACCCTCAATGTAATATCTGTTTCCATCTGAATATTTTCCAACAACCAGAATGATACTTTTAAAATGGTAAATTAGATTGTGTGTCTACTTTGGTGATCAACAGTGAATGGCTTCCATGTGCATCTGATGATATATTAAGTGTGTCAACTCTATATCTGTCTCTTTCTGAGGACTGACCTTTTATCCATTAAGGTCAAGATTGCCTGGATTTTCTCTTCCATATGTATTAGTTTGTTTTCTTGTTACTTTTTTCAAAAATATTTAACAGAAGCATGTTAAGATCAGAAGATTCATTTTGGCTCTGGGTTTCGGGGCATCTCAATGCACCAGGTCAGGGGAGGCATGGCACAGTTCATAGTGGATGGAGCTTTTAGATGGGGAATCTGTCACATCATGGAGGCAGAAAGAAAACAGAGCCATGGCTAGTACCATAAGGGGACATAACCTTCAGCGTTCCACCCATGTGACATGCTTCTATCAGCTGTGATCTGCTTCCTGAAGGATCTACAGCCTTCAGAATAGCACCATAAGCCAATGTGCTGGTGTTTAATATGTGATTCTCTGGAAGACAATTATGATTCAGTCTATAATACCGTCAAACCCTTCAGGCTGACTCTATGATGTTCTTACCATACTCTCTTCTTGTTCCTCTCATAAATCAGTTTGTAACTTGTATCTTTCTTGCTCAGAGGGACATTATCCAAAGTGATGTCTAAGTTCCTGACCCTTTCACCAAAGCCATCATAAACTACATATCCTATGTGTGTGTGTGTGCACATGCACATATGTGTGTTCCTATCTCTTTCCTGTTTCTGCGGAGAATAAATGTTAGGAACTCATAGTTATATTGGTATTATCTGTATCATATCTTTTTGGTTACTTTTTTAAATTTGAAAAATTTACATATGATTATTAAAATTACATTAGATCAAATAAGCAAACAGGAGTCTTTCTTCCCTGGAGAAAATGGATTTTCTATTTACAGCCATTGGTTGTTGTAGCTCTTCATGTATACAGGGATCCATGAGAAATTTCCATCATCCATACTGGCATGTCAACTGGTGATATATTCTTTAGAATCCTTTGGCTGTATACTTTCTCTTTTATTTTCCTTACTTTTTAGGAAGTGCCTTGCAAATTTTCTTTGCTGGCTGAGCTCAATTTATTGAAAGTGTCAGCTCCACTCAGGGGAGATTGTACTCTTTCCCTTGATGTGCTGCTCGTTCTGCATATCTGCTCCCTAAGTCTAATGCAGTGTCCTACCTTCAAATGCTAAGCGTGTGCTTGCACTTTCACTTCTCGCCAATGGTGCACACTGCTGGACCAAAGGCCAACACAGCATTTTCCATTCCAGTTTTTAACTGGAGTTTCAAACTTAGTGCATCTGAAGGGAACTGTGCTTAGACCTCCCAAGTATGAATTTTAATTCATCTTCATTTCAAAAAAATAGTATCACTTCAACCTATTGTCCTATATCTTTAATCAATCTACGATTATTTTCCAAGTATTCTATCTTCATTTCAACCCTTACCTAAAAAGCTGAAGACAACCTTCTTCTACCCTATTTCACTTTCCTTATGCACTCTGTCTCTTACACACACACACAGACAGACACAGACAGACACAGACAGACACAGACACACACAGACACACACACACACACACACACACACAGAGAGAGAGAGAGAGAGAGAGAGAGAGAGAGAGAGAGAGAAACACAAAAGCAGAGACACATACATACAGATAGACAGATATACACACAGATACACTCACACACAGGGAAAGAGAGAGAGAGACACAAACACACTCACAGAAAGTAAACAACAAAACTTACATTGACCAGTGTCTTCAGAACATGACAGGACCTCCACACTTATGAGCTCACAGGAGCTGTGGTTTCCTGTATAAGACCTGCACAAGACAAAGCCAGTCAACACTGCAGCACAGATAAGGGAGGAGAACACAGGGTCCCAACCCTAGCAGAGAAGCTATTGGCTGCTAGGGAAGGTAGAGTTTGTATTCTTTAAGGGTGTCATTCTTTATAAGTGTACTATTGGATTTAGGAATACACACAGGTAAAGTTGATGTTGGGTAGGGGACTTGCTTGGTGAGAGATGTAGAAGGAGTTGGAAGTGGAAGGAGAGGATATAATCAAAATAAATTATAGGTGTTTATGAAAGTCTCAAAGAATAAATACAAATATGTTAAAAGTGAATATATTAGATTCAAAACCCCATCTTCTAACATGCCATGTTTACTGTCTCCTAAGGAAGCATAACCCTTTTGTGTTGATGTCACCTTTGTAATATGCCTTCTGAAATTTATGTCTATACACAAACATTGCTTATAAGAAAGACACTCCTGTTTATTTCTGCACTGACTTCTATTGCCAACTTCCCACAGACCCTCTATCACCTTTTTGTTTGTTTTGTTTTTGTTTAATAGTAATTTATAACATTTCTCATTTCTTGATGGTAAATTCCATATTTACCTGTTTAACTTATAACCCAGTAAAGGTACTTTAGTATCTTTAGTAGCAAGAATAATATCTATATGGTTAAAAAAGTAGGTCAATGTGATATGACTGAATATATATTGTACACTGGTTATGAGAATCATTGAATCAAATGTTGTTTCATTCCTGAACTACACAATGAAAAACTCAAACTTTAACAAGAACTCTGTATTTGAATAACCCCCAACTTTTTAATCTCCAAAGCTCAGAAAATAGGTATTTTATCATAATAGTCTAGCCCTGATTTAGATTTTAATCTCCTGTGTTTTCATTTCTTTGTAGTTATACAGTTCCTGCCTTCTGTTGTGTTCTTTCAAGAAAGAGATCAAGAGATCTCATGTTGTTCATATTCAGTTGTCACACATACTATGTATGACACTTATGCTTTCTATAGTCTGTTTCTTCTAATAAAAGACCCACTTCCAATGAAATCTAAGACACAGTGAATGGCATGGCAGTCTGCTTCGTACCACTCCAAAGCCCATTCAGTTCCACTTTGAAGAACTTCCAACTGCTTACAGTTTTATGCTTGTATACATGCCTTTATTCAGGGTAGGCTTGTACACTTACACTGTATTTGGGGAGAACCAAGGCCACATATACTTGTGTGTGTGTGTGTGTGTCTTAGAGAGCAGGAAGGGATTTTTCTTAGGGTGAAGTTTCATTGGCTAGAGATACCTCATTTGCATGGAGAGGCACTCCAGAAAGTTGAACCTGTAATTTCACTATGGATTATGTGACATTCTCCAGGTAGAGTGTGGATTAGGCTCTACAGATCAGGTGGAGAAGAGGAAGCCCCGACTGAGAAAAGAGAATCCTCTATTTTGTGCTGGACTCAGGAAAGCTGTCCAGACATGGTAAACTACAAACTTATTTGCGATGTGCAACAATGACCAAAAGAAACTATGTGAGGAAAGGGTTTATTTCACTTTATGGGTTTTGTCTATCAAGATGAGAAGGAAGGGTGGGAACTCAAGGGAGAAACGGTGAAGTAGGAATTAAAACAGATCATGGAGGAACACTGCTTTCTTGTTTGTTCCTGATAGCTAGCTTAATCTGCTTCCAGGGTCACATGCCTTGCCTTTCCCATGGTTCTACTGACTTTTATCTAGACTTCTAGTGTGAGAAAAAGTTACATACAGAAGTAATTTCTCTTCTGAAAGACAATGGGATATCTTGTGTCTTAGTTCTCACTCTTGTATTTCTTCCTGTCTATCACAACACTTCTGATACCATCCTAGTAATTTTTTCATTTGCAAGTTCCCCACACCAGTTCTGTGAAGTGCTGAACGTTTCAAATTTGTCCCTTTACAATAAAAGTAAGGAAAGGAAGAAAAATAAGGTAAAATGAAGAATGGAGTCTTAGAAACAAATCAGAAAATGTCTTGTCTATGGATTTCTTTTTGATGGAAAACTTTCTTACCGTGCATCATTGCTCATGGAAATACATGCAGAGGATCCTAGCGTTCTCTTGGGAAGTAAAACTTCATCATCTTTTGTCTCCACAATGCATAAATGTATGCTTGTGTGAAACCAGGCAAAAACCTGTAATGGCAGGTTGTATCATGCATCCTAGACTCCCACATCTTCTCAGAAAGGCCATGTTTGTTGCCACAGTAACCAGATCTCTATCAGACACCAGAAATAGACTTGGAAGAAAGGAATACAGCCACAGTGTGGAGAGCTCAGGCTGAGTATTATTGGAGAGAGTGAACTGGCTACCCATGGGCATGCCAGGTGCTCCACACAACTCTTGCTACTGCTCAGCAAAGTCAGATTATGAATTTCATGTGGTGCCTCTGAGGAACCACAAGATGAACTTGCCCAAGGTTATTTATTAACTGTTTTTATCCTATGTACCCTTGGTTGCAGACATTTGAATTAATATTTCCCTAGATACCATTATGACCAATTTATACACAAAAGTTTACCCTTATTTTGTCTAGATTTTATTTTTTTCCTAGATTTTATTCATATTCCGAAAGGCTTCCTCATCAATAATGTATTGATTGGATTTCTTAGATAGTTCAGTATGAAACTGATAATTTGGCTAAATGATTGTTCTGTTGATCTTATTCTATTGTTTAATTTATCTCAACTCACATGCAAGGCGATTGCTTTTATAATGCATTTGCTTATATATCCAGTAGATTTCTTGATTACTTCTAACATGGGCAATATCTGCAATGCTGCTCAAATGATATCTTTCCGTGTTTGTTACCAATGGAGTGGTAACAGGATACAAGTTTCCTGCATACATGAAAAAGAATGGCATTTGTTAATCCCTTTATTTCTCTTACTAGTATCCACATCTTCATTTCAAGAAATCTTCACTTTAGTAAAGAGGCAGAAGATGGCAAGCTTCAGTAAACCTCCTTTGTCACCAACTGTCAAGAAGGAAAATATCCAGCTCTGTACAAAGCTGAACAGTAGCAAAAGAGAGATCACCAGATCAAACATTTCCTCTGACACCTCACTTTTACAAAAACTAAATTAACAATGTGCATCCAGAAAACCAAAGCATAACACTCTACAACTAACAAGGAGACCACAAACAAATCAGAAATTTAAACAATAAAAGCATAAAACAACAAGAAAAGAGCTGGAACACTGTATCATAAGAATTAATGGAACTCATGAAAGACAATGAAAAAGTCAAAACAATCCCAAGAATAAAGAATAAATTAAGTTTGCCAATGGATAGTAGAAGTAAACATAATGTATCAGAAAAGAGAAAAGACAGGACTAACAGAATAGTGATGAAAGAAAAGGGTTCAATCAAAAATATTTAGACAGAAGGTACAATGGGAAATTCTGACCAATTCTTTGGAACAGACTAATATTTAAAACTAAAATCTAAGACCACCTCTTCCAAAAAGTAAAACAAACAAACTGTTCATGGGCAAGTTGACACAGAGACATTAATTCTGACATGTACCCCAACCCCCAAATCATAAACAAATGAGAACTTTTGGGGGACCTTTAAATCAATTCATAAGACAACATAGTCCTCATGCTTCTCAAGAATAGATGTACAACAATGATACACCATGAGAATCTTTGAAAATATTTCAGAGCTTCTAATTATGCTGTCATCAAAGCAACAAGGCTTGAGAGTGCTAGTTCTAAACATGAGAGGACCCAACTACATCATCCACTCAAACTATTTTTGAAAATTATATTAAGAGCCAGAGCAGAGCTGGCTGGAGCAGATCAGGACACTATAAACATGCATATGGTATGAGTAGAGCCAAGAATTAAGCGAGGTTGTAGGTGAGGGACTGGAAGCTGGTTTGCAAATGTTTTAGCCAACTTACCTCATTATGGAAAAATCTTGAAAAAAATTAAAACTACTTAAAGGGGTAAATGTTATTTGGGCTTATGGGTTCAGTGACTTTGAGTCAAGTTATGTGGTTGTGGTGATGTAGAAAATCATGGCATAAGCATGGAGTGTAGTAAAGCTAACCATTTCATGATAGAAGAAAGAATAGGGAAGTAAGAGGAAGAGAGGAGGAGAGAGAAGAGGAAGAGAAGGGGAGGGAGAGAAGAGAGGGAGAGGGGACTGAGAGAGGGAGATGAGAGAGGGGGAAGGAGGATAGGGAAGGAAGAAGGTGGGAGGAGGGAAAGAAAGAGGACAAGGAGGAGAGGGGAATGGAGGGTTTGTAAAGATGCATGTCCAGTGATCTACTTCTTTTAAATAATTTCAAAGAACTTCCTAAATTCTACTGATTCTCAGTAACACCATCAAAGAACAATTTTATCACTAGGTTGACTCAAAGATCAGTACAAAGTACTTATGAATCAGTTTCTCTTCAATATTGTCACCATCTGGGGACAAAATCTTCAAGGCATGAGCCCTTTTGTTTGCTTTTCTTTTCTTTTCAATCATACTTTATCTATAGCAATACAATTAAAAATTTAAGTGATACTAAAATAGAATGGTTTAATATAGTTTTAAATAAGGAAAAAAGCAAAACATTCAGGTTATAAAACCCTCTGCATAAAATAAATTTTTAAAATAATTAAATTCTATAAACAGGTGAATTCCACAAATGGATTATGAGGCTTCTTATATCTAATCCAAAAGCAGTAGGCAAATATGTTAATCTGACAAAGTAGAAAATAATTGAGAGAAGTGACAAGAAAGAAAAATAGTATTTAATACTATTATACAATCACCAGATGAATAGTAAAGTTTTTAATACAAAATTATAAAACTGGCAATAAGTTTTTGTAACAAAAGTTTGCTAGGGGAACACAACACTACTTATCTAGTGACAAAGATAACTACAAATGCTAAAGATGAAACATTTTAGAAGTTCCAAATACTTAAAATTAAATTCATAGATATAGAGTCATAGTCATAAAAATATCCTTTCACTATTTCAAATAATACTGTACTTAGGTTATTATCTAATGTAAAATGATAAATGACTATGGCTCTACAAATGTAAAATTAACAACCAGGTTATCAATATTTGTAGATAACATTATTATACTCAAGAATCCTACTTTGTCAATGATAAAGGCAATTCTAAAATCAAATATGTATTAATGTAATAGAATGGAAATTAAAATGCTGAAGCTGCTGTTTGCATTTGTTGCATTAGTAACAGCTTAAAAATATTATGAAAAATACCATAACAGCAAAGACCCACAATAAAGCACACTAGAGAAGCATATATATACACTTGAGTAAACAGAATGTTTCATCAACAGGACATCCCAACTAAGACGTCGATTTTCCTTAGCATAATTTAAAAATGTAATTAACCTTAATAAAAATATACTAAGCCATTTCATTGCAACCAGAGAAGTTTGTGTTAAAGTTCATATGGAAAAGTAAGCGTGTAATGGTAATTATAGTAGCATAGAAGAGAAAGATCTAAGAGGAAGGAAGCACTGATTTTCCTGAATGTTAGCATTCCAGCAAAAGCTGGAACACTGTTAGAAGGCTACATAAAACAATGTAATCAGATAGAAAGTCCATAATTACAGAGATATGCAACAGAAACTATTATATAATAAAAGCTAACATCTTGAAAGCTAAAGAGATGGTTCCATTGTTAGCAATGCATATATCGGTCCCAATTTCCCAGCTGCCACACTGAGTAGTAGAACTTCCTTTAAGTCCAGCTCCAGGGAATTTGATGCCTCTGGCCTACATGGTTACCTGCTCTCATGTGTACACTCTTAGACATAAAATATATAGTTAAATTAAAATAAATTTTTAAAATGATAATATCTCATATACATATATATGTCTGTCACTACAACTAGGTTTTTTTTTTTAAGGGCATGGATTTGAAAGAGGTCAAGGAAGAGTATTTGGGAGATTTGGAGGGAGGAAGGAGAAAATAATGTGATTATACTATAATCTCAAAAAGAAAATAAACAACTCTTCTTTTTATTGGATATTTCATTTACATTTCAGATGTTATCCCCTTACTCCATTTCCCACTCCCACCTAGGAACCCCCTATCCCATACCCCCTCCTCCTGCTTCTATGAGGATGTGCCTCCACCTACCCCCCGACTCCCACCTCGCCACCCTCGAATTCTCCCACACACACGGTGTCCAGGCTTCATGGGAACAAGGATCAAAAATTTTAATACATGAATCCTAAAAGAATAATATAATGTCAGCAAGAAAAAAAAGAAGGAATTTTTGTAAGCCATGTTAACGTGACAGCCATATAAAAATAATTTTAATAGGAATCATTTATCCCATTATCTGTAGGAATAGTCTTTGATGCAGTAAAATAAACCCTACATACATTTTAGCTGTTCTGTCATTTCATTCATAACCATGACTCTTCTCATAATTACTAGCAATTTATATAAATACATGTATCTTCAAAAGCAAAAAGTTCTCTGTGTGTGCTGAATTTCCTTTGACTACACAAAGAGGGGCCACTAGAGGAAAATCCAGAGGAGATAATGGCAGCAGAGTCTCTGTACTTCTTTCTTGATTGATGATTCTACACTTGCCTATTGCAGTGCCTCCTGACCTGCTTTCTGATAGCTTGAAGAAGACAAAATAAGAAGCAAGCAAGTCTTCCCAAAGCTGGAAAAATTCATTTTGAGACCACATATACGGGGCAGAAGTTCTGCCTATCAAGAAATTGATCCCTTTGAAGTTTAGTGTTGGGAGAAGCCAGGCTCAGAGCAGGATCTCTTGATCTCATTAAGGGGAAAGGAAATCCCAGAGAAATGTCAGCTCACAGCTTAATCATGTAGGTTTCAGCACTCTTCAAGCAAAGTTCTGGTTACAGGAGAGCCATCTTTCTTACAAAAATCTGACATCTGTAATCCTAGACTAAGAAACAAAATAATTTGTGGAAGGAAGAAAAGAGTACACAGTTTAAACATGTCTTTTGTGGGATGTTCTTTCAGAGTCATACCATACACTATACACACTAAATAAACACATATGAATGCACACGCACATGTGAACACACACTTTAATTGCATCCAACCTCTGAGTTTCCAATAGTGAAAGAGCTGTAGAGAAATTGCTTAAGTTCTAAGCTGCCCAAAGACAATAACTGGTAATGGGTTAAGGTCAGTTTGAAATGTCTGAGTATATACATAGCCCCTGCTCTTAACTGTTTAGACAATACACACTATATAACTAAAGTCTTCTTGTACAAAAGCCTGGTTATTCCAGGGATCCATGAAAAAAATGACATTGATTAGAAACTACCAGTAAGGCCAGAACTCCAGACCTCCTCCCACATCCAGAGACAGCTTAACTACTAGGAGGTCCATCACAACCAGGTTCACAGATGATACACCCCCCCCCCCCGCCGTAACACATGGTCTAACTAGGACTCCCATGGGGCCCAGAGGATACAGGACTTATCCTCTCTGCAAGAGACACATCATCCTTCCAGTCCACAACTGTGCCCCAGAGCAGATCAGGTGCCTCTAGTCCCCACCTCATCCATTTCCAGAGACAGCTTAACTCCCAGATGGTCCATCATAACCAAGCTCCCAGAAGGGACAGGAACCACTGTCAGAGACAGCAAGGCCAGTTAACACCTGAGATAATCAGATGGCAAGGGGCAAGCACAAGAACATAAGCAACAGAAATTAATGCCACATGGCACATTCAGAACCCAGTTCTCGAAGCATAACAACTCTAGATACCCTAGAACACAAGAAAAGTAGGATTCTGATCTAAAATCTCATCTCATTAAGATGATAGAGAACATTAACAAGGACATAAATAACTCCCTTAAAGAAATAGGAGAATACAGGTAAACAGGTAGAAACGCTTAAAGAAGAAACACATAAATCCCTTAAAGAAATACAGGGAAACACAATCAAACAGGTGAAGGAATTGAACAAAACCATCCAGGATCTAAAGGTGGAAATAGAACCAATTAAAAACTCACAAATGGAGGCAACCCAGAAGATGGAAAACCTAGAAAGGAGACTAGGAGTTACAGATGAAAGCATCACCAACAGAACAGGCATGAAAGATACCATAGAAGATACTGACACAACAGTCAAAAAAAAATACAAAGTGCAAAAAGCTCCTAACCGAAAACATCCAGGAAATTCAGCACACAATGAGTAGACCAAACCTAAGAATAATAGGAATAGAAAAGAGAGAAGATTACCAAGGCAAGGGGCCAGGAAACATCTTCAACAAAATCATAGAAGAAAACTTCCCTAACTTAAAGAGATAGTCATAAATGTACAGGAAAATTCATAGCACTGAGTACCTTTATAAAGAAATTGGAGAGATCCTACACTAGCAATGTAAACACACATCTGAAAGCTCTAGAAGCAAATAGAAGCAAACACACACAAGATGGCAAGAAATAACCAAACTCAGGCTGAAGTCAACCAAGTAGAAACAAAGAGAACTACACAAAGAATCAACAAAACTAAAATCTGGTCTTTGAAAAAAAATCATCAAAATAGATAAATCCTAGCAAAACTAACTAAAATGCACAGAGATAGTGTCCAAATTAACAAAATCAGAAATGAAAAGGGAGACATAACAAGAGATATTGAGGTAATTTAAAAAATCATCAGATCCTACTACAAAGGCCTAAAAACTGGAAAATCTAGATGAAATGGATGATTTTCTAGACAGATACCAGGTACCAAAGTTAAATCAACACCAGATAAACCATCTAAATAGTTGCATAACCCCTAAGGAAATAGAAACAGACATTAAAAGTTTCCCAACAAAACAAAGCCCAGGTCAAGATAGTTTTAGTACAGAATTCTATCAGACCCTCAAAACAAAAGACTTAATGCTAATTCTTTTCAAACTAGTCCACAAAATAGAAATAGAAGGAGTACTACCTAATTCAATCTATGAAGCCACAGTTACACTGACACCTAAGTCAAACAAAGACCAAACAAAAAGAGAAAACTTCAGAATAAATTTGCTTATGGATATCAATGCAAAAATACTCAATAAAATTCTTGCAAACTGAATCCAAGAATACATCAATAAAATGATTGACCACAATCAAGTAAGCTTCATCCTAAGGATGCAGGGATGGTTCAATATATAGAAATCCATAAAAGTAATCCACTATATAAACAAACCCAATGAAAAAAAAATCACATGATTATCTCGTTAGATTCTGAAAAGGCCATTGACAAAATACAACACCCCTTCATGGTAAAAGTCTTGGAAAGATTAGGAATTCAAGGCTCATATCTGAACACGATAAAAGCAAACCAACAGCCAACATCAAATTAAATGGAGAGAAACTTGAAGCAATTCCACTAAAATCAGGTACAAGACAAGGCTGCCCACTCTCTTCCTATTTATTCAAGAAAGTACTCAAGGTTATAGCTAGAGCAATTAGAAAGCAAAAGAAAGTCAAAGGGGTACAAATTGGAAAGGAAGAAGTCAAAGTATCACTATTTGCAGATGATATGATAGTATGCATAAGCGACCCAAAAATTATACCAGAGAACTCCTACACCTGATAAGCAACTTCAGCAAAGTGGTTGGATATAAAATTAACTGAAACAAATCAATAGCCTTCCTCTATACAAAGGATAAATGGACTGAGAAAGAAATTAGGGAAACAATATGTCACAAATAATATATACCTTGTAACTCTAACCAAGCAAATAAAAGATCTGGATGACAAGAACCTCAAGTCTCTGAAGAAAGAAATCTAAGAATACCTCCGAAGATGAAAAGACCTTCCAGGCTCATGGATCTGTAGGAATAACAGTAAAAATGGCCATCTTACCAAAAGCAATCTACAGATTCAATGCAATCCCTATAAAAATTCCATCTCAATTCTTAACAGAGATAGAGTACTTCTCAACTTCATCTGGAATAACAAAAAGCCTAGTATAGCAAAAATAATTCTCAATAGTAAAAGAACTTCTGGGGGAAATCAACATCTCTGACTTCAAGCTGTACTACAGAGCAATGGTGATAAATACTACATGCCATTAGTACAGAGACAGACAGGTAGATCAATGGAATAGAACTGAAAACCCAGAAATAAACTCTCACATTTATGTCACTTGATCCTTGATAAAGAAGCCAAAACCATACAGTGGGGGGAAAAAACATTTTCAACAAATGGTGCTGGTCTAATTGGCAGTCTGCATGTAGAAGAATGCAAATTGATCCATTTTTTTAATCTCCTTATACAAAGCTCAAGTCCAAGTGGATCAAGGTCCTCCACATAAAACCAGATATGCTGAATGTAATACAGTGAATGTATCACAAAAAAAAAAAAAAAAAGTGAGGACGAGCCTTGAACACATCAGCACAGGGCAATTTTTCCTGAACAGAATACCAATGACTCAGGCTCTAAGATTAACAATTGACAAATTGGACCTCATGAAACTGACAAGCTTTTGGAAGGCAAAGGACCTTGTCAATAGGACAAAATGGCAGCCTACAGATTGGGAAAAGATCTTTACCAATTCTACATCTGATAGAGAGCCAATATCCAAAACATACAAAGAATTTAAGAAGTTAGACTCCAGAAACCAAATAACCCAATTAAAAATGGCTTACAAAGATAAAGAATTCTTAACTGAGGAATCTTGAATGTCTGAGAAGCACCTAAAGAAATGTCTAAACATCCTTAGTCATCAGGGAAAGGCAAATAAAATTCACCCCAAGATTCTACCTTACACCAATCAAAATGGCTAAAAAAAAAAAAAAAACCCTCAGGTGATAATAGATGCTGAGGAGGATGTGGAGAAAGACGAGCACTCCTCCATTGTTGGTGGGATTGTAAGCTGGTACAACCACTTTGAAAGTCAATCTGGCAGTTTCTTAAAAATTGGAACTAGTTCTACCTGAATACCCAGCTATATTACTACTAGAGATTACACACACACACACACACACACACATACAAAAGTTTCTCCAACATATAACAAGGACACATGCTCCACTATGTTTACAGCAGCATTATTTATAATAGCGAGAATCTGGAAACAACCAGATGTCCCTCAACTGAAGAATGAATACAGAAAATGTGGTACATTTATACAATGGAATACTATTCAGCTTTTAAAAACAAAGTGATCATGAATGTTCAGGCAAATGAATGGAACTAGAAAATATCCGGAGTGAGTTAACCCAGATTCAAGAGAATACACATGGTATCTACTCATTTATAAGTCGATATTAGCCCAAAAGCTCAAAGCTCTCACAGTAAAACTCACAGACCATATCAAGCTTAACAAGTAGGAAAACCAAAGCACGGATGCTTTGAACTCATTTAGAAGGGAGAAGAAAATAATCACAGGAGCACAGAGAGTAAGGGAACTGGTTAGGAGAGGTGAGGGAGGGGAAAACGGTGGGTGGCAGTATCAGGTATGGGAACGAACTGGAGAGAAGTCTAGAGGGCCAGAAGAATGAATAGAAATAAGTAGCAGTGTGTGGGGGTGGGGGGGGGAGGACTTATGGAACCACTAGAAAGTCCCAGATGTGAAGGATGAGAGAGGCTCCCAGGATCCAATGGGGATGACCTTAGCGAGACTACCTACCTCCTGCAGATAACCATGGCTCCCAGTGGAGGGATGGGACCACCCACACATCTCAAAAATTTTAACCCAGAATTGCTCCTGTCTAAAGGAAATGAAGGGACAAAAATGGTGCAGAGGCTGAAGGAAAGGTCATCCAGAAACCATCCCACTGTGCTATCCATTCCATTTGCAGACACCAACCCCCGACACTTTTGCTGATGTGAAGATATGCTTGCAGATAGAGCCTGGTATAACTGTCCTCTCAGAGTCTCTGTCAGCACCTGACTACAACAGATGCAGGTACTCACAGCTAGCAATTGCACTGAGCCCACGGACCCCAATGGAAGAGTTAGGGAAAGGGCTAAAGGAACTGAAAAAGATTGCAATCCCATAGGAAAAACAACACTATCAACTGGACCACTCAGAGCTTTCAGGGACTGACAAATCAACCAGAGTATATACTGTCTGGCCCATGGTTTCTGCTACATATGGAGCAGAGGACTGCCTTATTTGGCATCAGTGGGAGGGATGGCACTTGGTCCCATGGAGGCTTGATGCTCCAAAGAAGGGGGAATGCTAGGGGGTGAGGTAGGCGTAGGTGGGTGAAGGACCACTCTCTTAGAGAAATATTGGATGGGTATTAGGGTGGGGGATTCATGGAGGGGAGACTGGGAAGGGGGATATTGAAGCGTAAACAAATAAGATAAATTTTTTTAAAAATTAAAAAAAGAAACTACCAGTAAAATCATAGAGTCATCAAAGTTGTTAAGTCCTGCATCTTCAGTAAGAGTTTCTGGAAGTAGCTTAAAGTCTTAATAATATAAACTGATTTTCATAGGGAAAGCAGGCTTTTGGAATATATAGGAGAGTATTCCACTATAATCCAGGAGGAAAGGGTTGATGTGAATTTCCTTCTAGTTAGATGATTTACCACAATGTGTTTTCACAACCTGCACCATACTTCTTGAAACATTATAATAAACTGATTGGTTTAGGTCATTTTGATGGGTTGTTTTGTTTGTAACTTCCTGTCTATAAAGCATTTGTTTCACTGAGGCTGAATAAAACTTAAGACATACTTAATGGATTCATGAATGTCTTAATGATCAGAGAAAAGTCTGAAGATTATGAGTGACTCAAGGTTACATAGCACTGTGGTGCTGAAACAACGACTCAAACATCCTTTGTGCCAGCATGATGGTTTCGTCATAGTGAGACCCCTGCAGTAATCACTGGTAGACCTTCCTCCCACAAAGATGTTCTTGATAATATATTAACCTGTGGATATTTGACACAAACTAATAAGTATATTTTCCCAGCGGGGAGTGGAATTAAGCAACAAATATTCTCAGGCACTATGAGAGTCAAGGCAGTTTGGTGGGTTAACTTGGCCATGAGGATAGGCTGTCCAGGATTTGGATGTGGTACTTTACTCTCTGTGCCTCACTTTTCCATCTGACTATGAGAATATTTATGGCTCTTATGAAATACATTATGGGGAGGAAAGAAGTGTTTCTGAAGCACTTAAAACATCTGCTGGGAAAGGCTACATCCAGCAAGTACTGGCTCTCAGCCTGTCGTTTTCATGGCCAATGCAGCTGAACATAAGCAATTTATGATCCGAGTTCTTTCAGCCAAGTAAATCACTGCTCTTCTCTTACAAAACCTCTCTTGGAGTCATAGAAGGGCCAGGAGACAATGAAAAAAGAGTGTAACATTGAACCAAAATATACAAACATGAATCTATCTTTTATTTCAGATTCAGATTCTAACTTCAAACCAATTATTTCAATGTTTTATTCCTTATTTGCTTCACTTATAAACAGGCATACTGGTGGCGTCTACTCTATGACTTGGTTTTGAGACAGACGTGGTGACATTTTATGACAGTATTAGCTGTTGTGGTTACTATGACTAGTTTTATATGGGTTAGAGTCTATGGCTTATTAAAATCACATCTCCCAGACCCTGCTGCCATCACTATAGCTCAGTGGGAATTGCAGTGGTAGGTATTCTGGGTAAGAGGGTCCACAGACTCCAGCAGAGTCACTAGCTAGAAAGTCATCTTCAAAGCAAGATGAAGGAGGAAGGACCTCACACAGATTATAGAAGACCTTTCAATTGGGTTAAAGGAGCCCAAGCCTTGATAAAAGACATCAGAGACTTGTGTGATGGAGTTACTGAATCCTTGGGGTGGATTCTGGATGCTTTGTAGGCAGCAGGGGTCTGCAGGTAGTTCTCTAAGATGTAGAGTAATAATCTGAAATGTAAATTTGAACAAGAACCACTTCAATGGCACAATAAAATTGCACAGCATTTTCAAATGAAGATCAAACTCTCTGAGAGGAGGTTGTGAGCTACTTCTCCACTTGATCTGGCTTCTCACACCCCTTGTTCCCTCCTGGCCACCAGATAGTCTGCTTCACCATTTCTTCTATCATAAGGTTGTGCACATATCACTTCCATTCTAACCCAATTTTCCACATACCATCTAGTCACCATATCTCCATATCATTCCAACACATCCATCAGATTTGAGGTAAGTCACTACTTTGCATAACTTTATTGTTGAAGGACTAAGGCCTGTAGAAGGCTAAATCTATTGTGTGCTTACCAGATATCACAAACCTTCCTTTGAAGCACATGTGACAGACAGAGTTCTATGTACATTTGTGCCATGTTTTATTCAACTGAGGCAACATGATGTAGGAACATTGGGGTTCTTTCTTACATCCTACAGCAGTGTCTAGGATAATGTGGGTGTGGAAGTTAAATTGTCAGCTAATGAGATAATGTCTGAAAAGATTTTTTAAAAAACCTGTTAATTTTCAAGAAATGTTTAGTGTATCATTTTAAGTAAAAACATAAGAAAATGAGATACATAAAAGTAGAAAACAAAGTAGTTATGTTTGAAGTAAATGAAGTAAACTATAGATTTTAAGAGTAAAATGTGCTTTTCATATCAGAAAAAAATATCGTTTAGGTTGGAAAGAAATGACATTATTCTGGATAAGTTAGTATAATGGATAAAGAAACATTTTTCCTTATACTTAAGTAGAATTCAAGCAGTCTCTCATTCATGCTGGAAGAACTGACCCTTGGTATTCCCTGCAACAGTCACCAAAATAAGCCATGGTTCAACAGTGAGAATAATTTAAGTAAAATAAACATAATATAGACATTGTACTCAGTCTATTTGCATATTAATTACGAAGGCAACAGACAGATATTTGCTATGGGAAAGAGCTTAAACACAGCACCCAGGAGCTCTTCCTGAACTGAATCTTAAAAGTCACATCTGTTGGGGCTTCAGACTGGTTTAAGATCATTTGCTGTACTTCCTAAGGACCCTGGTGTGATTCACAGCCCCCACATGCCAGCTCAAAATTCTCTGTGACTCCAGTTCCAGGGGATTTGACATCCTCTTTTGGCCTCCATAGGTATACATGTGGAGTACCAACATAACTGCAGGCAATATACCCATACACATACAAAATAAAATTTAAAAATCACTGAGCTATCTCCAGATGCAATGCAGAGCTTCCTTTCTGAGAGAAGTGTCACAGCAGAGTACCAGAGACCCATGTAATAAAGACTAAAGTCTAAAGAGACTCAAGAAGAAATATATACCCAAGACTCATATCATTGAGATTACAATCTAAAACTCAAGGAGAAATATTTATGGCAAACAGAAAGCACAAATTAATCCTGGAAAAAGAAGAGTTTGCCCACATTGATGACGTGAAATTGGAAGCAGGACTAAATGGTGTGAAAATGGTTAGGGTTAGGTTAAGTTAAGATTATGGTTTGAAAATGGGGAAATGCAGGAAGAGTAGATCTGGGGGAGAGTGGAGGTAGGATTCAAAGAGACTAGGGGAAAAGAAGACGGGGAAACTATAGTCAGAATATAATATAAGAGAATAATAATTAAAATTAAACTCTTGCATAACACATGCTAGTTTTGAGTTTAATCACTATCAGCAAATAGATATATGAGTTGAAAGTAATAAGAATGAAATTAATAATATGAAAGTATTTTTCACAATGATTTACTTCAAGGGGATAAGTATTGTATAAATTAGACAAGGAATAAATATTGTATAAAATAGACAAATATTTCTTTGTTTCAAGAGCAAGTGCTTCCTAACCAATATCTCTAACATTTAAATGCCATTAAAATGTTCATTAAAGGTATTAATTATCTATGTTATCTTTTTAAACTTTGTGAATTCACTTTAGGGTACATCACTGGACTACTTCATAGTTATTTGTCAGGTAGTGGTGGCACATGAGTTTTTTTATTTTTGAAAAATTTAAAGTTTGCTTTTTTTATTATCCCAGCAAATATTACACTAGAGGAAATGATTGGAAAAATACAAGTAGATTCATTAAAAACAAACTGATTATTTGTTCTATTACATTCAGAAATATCCAAAAACAGTTGTTATATCGCAAAACTAATTTTTCTAGCAAAGCATTGTTTTATAAAATGGTAGTGTTGCCATTGATTCCATTTTAATACAAAATACTTATATACATAATACAATATAAAAGTAAACTGGGTAGTGCCCTCCACAAAGGAATATACTAAGGCACTTTAAAAATAAACCAGTATGTTGATCCAAATTACATTTTTAGATTTAAAAACAAACTGTTTTGCTTTAAATATCAAAAGGATTTTTTTTATTAAGGAAAAATTTCTAAAGTACCTTGGGGAAGGCACATGACTTTAATCCCAGCACTTGAGGCAGACGCAGGCAGATCTCTAAGTTGGAAGACAGTCTGATCTACAGAGCTAGTTCCAGGACAGCCAGAGCTACACAGGAAAACCCTGTCTCAAAAACAAACAAACAAACAGAATGAATGGCTCATATATTCCTTATTAATTATGACAATGTGGAACTAACTATGATAACTTTCTAGAATTTAATGATTTTGAATTTGAAAGCATTTTTAACCTTTTAAAAAATTTAACTCTGTTTTAAGAAAAAGTTGATTCTTATAATAATCGTAGTTGCATCATTAAAATTCTTGTCTGAAAAATTTATGATATCCTTGTTTTTATAACTGAATAGTATTGCATTGTGTAAATATACCACACTACCTGTATCCATTCTTCAGCTAAGGGACATCTAGGTTGTTTTCAGTTTTGGGCTATTACAAATAAAGCTGCTATGAACATAGTGGATCAAGTGTCCTTGAGGTGTGGTAGACATCTTTTGGGTATATCCTCAGGAGCAGTATAGCTGGATCTTCTGGTAAAACTATTTCCAATTTTCCAAGAAAAGGCTGAATTGATTTCTAAAGTAGTTGTATAAGTGTGCACTCCCACCAGCAATAGAGGAATATTCCCCTTTCTCCACATCCTAAATAGCATATTCTCTCCATTGAGTTTTTGATGTTAGCCATTCTGATTGGTGTGAGTTATAATCTCATGGTCCCTTTGATTTGCATTTCCCTGATGACTAACAATGTTGAGCATTTCTTTAAGTGCTTCTTGGCCATTTGAAGTTTCTCTGTTGAGAATTCTTTATTTAGTTCTGCATCCCATTTTTAAGTTGGGTTATTGAGTTTGTTGGAGTTAATTTTTTTGAGTTCTTCTAGCTTTTATGGTCTGTGTTGAGAAGTCAGGTGTAATTTTGATAAGTCTGCCTTTATATGTTATTTGGCCATTTTCCATTTTAGTTTTTAATATTAATATTCTTTCTTTGTTCTGTACATTTACTGTTTTGATCATTATGTGGCAAGAATATTTTCTTTTCTGGTCCAACCTATTTGGAGTTCTATAATCTTCTTGTAGGTTTATAGACATCTCTTTTTTTATGTTAGGAAAGTTTTCTTCTTTGATTTTGTTGAAGATATTTTCTAGCCCTTTGAACTGGGAATCTTAACCTTCTACTATTCCTATTATTCCTAGGTTTGGTCTTTACATAGTGAGCTGTATTTCCTGGATGTTTTGATTTAGGAGCTTTTTATAGTTGGTGCTTTTTTTTGATTGATGTATCAATAACTTCTATGGAATCTTCTTTGCCTGAGATTCTGTCTTCTATCTCTTATATTGTGTTGGTGATGCTTGAGTCTACTAGTTTAATGTTTTCTTTCCTAGGTTTCCATCTCCAGGGTCACCTCCATTTTTGTTGTCGTTATTGCTTATATTTCCATTGTTAACTCTTGGACTGTTTCATTCATTTCATTTACCTGCTTAATTGTATTCTACTGTATTAAGGGACTTATTTATTCCCTCTTTAAGAGCTTCTATTGATTTGATTGTGTTTTCTTGTATTTCTTTAAGGGGATTACTTATATTATCTTCAAAGGCCTCTATCATCTTCATGAGATGGGATATAAGGTGTTTTAGAATATCCAGGACTTGCTGTAGTAGGCAAGTTGGGTACTGATGGTGCCCTATTGAATTGGCTTCTGTTGTTTATTTTCATGTGCTTGTCTTTCTCCATCTAGTTGTGTTTAGTGTTGGTCCTGAGTGTCCTGTGCTGAAGTTACTTTTTTGGATGCATACAGAGCTGTAGGGTTGGGGCACCAGGCTTGCTGCTATGTGACCCTGATGGTACAGACATGCATGGTCTTGAAGGAAGATGGAGTTCTAACAGGGCAAGACAAAGCCCATGGCAGCTAGGCTTCCTGGGGTCCTGGAAAGAGGGGTGGGGTCGTTTCATCTGTGTGTGTCAGGTTAGAGCTGGACTCTTGATAGGTAGACAAAGCTGTGTGATGGAATGCCACAATCGCTGTTCCAGGCTCACTGCTACTGCTGCAGGGTTGAGTAAACTTCTAGAAGTAGGATGGCTAGATCATAAGGTAAGAGTATGCTTAGCTTTCTAAGAAATGGCCAAATTGATTACCAAAGTGGCTCTACTATTTTGCATTCCCACTTATTCCCTTCATTTCTAGCACTAGGTGTTGTTGATGTTAGACTTTAAACATAGATTGGTATTTTCACTATCACAAATGATCAGTTTATCTGTTTTTGAATACTTATGCATAGTACTAGTATCTCCAGGTAAGATTAATAGTGAGAATTTTTTCTGTCTCTTGTGAACTGACCTATTCCCACCCTTCTAAGATTAGCAAAGTAGTGTCTGACACAAAACATGCCTGCACAAATACTGAATCAAAGAATGGCTGGGTGGGTTAATTTGCCTTATGAATTGGAAAGTCAACTATTACTACTAATTTCATCAAAACCTATACCTACAAACTTCATCTAGTTTCAGCTCCATCATTCCTTGCATTTTACCCCCCCCCCTTCACTGTTGGTAAATCCTTGGTTCTAAGCTTTTTACTTCCTATTTGAGTTAGGGGTAGGACGTACTTCATTATTCTTATCCAACACAAACTTGGCTTCATATCTTTGAAACTGATTTAATAGAACCTTTTGATGAATGCATCTATTTATTTTAGGTGATCTTCTTTGATAGGGAAGCACAGCCTGGTTTTCCCTTGTTCCTGCTGGCTTTCTATTTTTGAGAAAAAGATATCAAGTTGATAACATGAAAAATGAATTTTGAAAGCGCTTCCAAATCCTTATGAACTGATGAGATGAAAGTTCTCTCTATTCTTGCTCTATCAGCTATAACATATTTCTACCAAGCCTTCTAGAGTTCAGGCTAGGTAAAGCACAGCAAAGGAATGCTTGAAATGTCCAGTCAAGCTGTGGATGGAGATACTAACAACACATCACAGCTGGTTTTGAAAAACTGCTGCAATTCATTTTCACTTGTGGGTGAATTTGCGACCATTTATATTACCAAATACTCAGGGCAATGCTAATGAAACAAGTAGAAATGCCCAAGAAACATGGTCAAATGCAATTGGCTCTGTTTTGGAAGCTGCCCTTCATCTAATGGAGCTCTTGCAGGACTGAAGTAACCATTTGACTCTCTTCAGCAGGACACAGAGTACATGAGTGAGCAGCAGGGTTTCTGTTCTACCTGTCACTGCAGTGAACCTTTTAACCAGGCACAGAAATCACTGAAATCTCTATTGTGAGAAACATCAAATTCAGAAGGACGTTTGGCTAAGCCATATTAATGGATTAGCCAAATATTTATCAAACTGAAAACTTTAATAGTAAGAATGAATCAGAGGGATTCTATCTATCTATCTATCTATCTATCTATCTATCTATCTACCTATCTATCTGCCTATCTATCTGCCTATCTATCTATCTATCTATCTATCTATCTATCTATCTATCTATCTATCTGTCTATCTTTATGGGAAAACTTACTTTAGAAGACCTAGACTTTTTCATGGCAAAAGACATGTGATAAATCTGAGGCAGAATCAGGCAAACCACTCAAGCTTACTTGAACTCAATGCCTATCATTCTGGCTCTCACTGAACAGTAGCTTAGTTCTTCCTCTAGATACAACATGTAATAATTCCCGAACCTTCTTTGGTGCATAGGAGCATTAGTAGTCCATGGCTGTTGTCCTGCACTGTTATTTTAGAGCAGTAGTTTCCAACCTTGCTAATGCTGTGACCTTTCACAGCTCCTCATGTTGTAGTGATCCCCAGTCATAAAATTATTTTTTTATGATTTATAACTTTAGTACTGTTGTTATGAATCATAATGTAAGTATCTGACATGTGTCCCAAATGGAATCATCACCCATAGGTTGAGAACTACTGGTTTAGAGAGTTTGGAGTCATGTGGTTTATGCAGGTTATCATTATTCTAGGATGAAAACCTGGAGCCTTCAGGATACTTCCTTATCATCAAAAACTATCAATTTCTCTGTACAACTTAAATGAGATTTTTTTCAAAGTGACTATTGTAAAGGGAACGTTTGATGCATTCTTTTAGATATTGGGGTTAGCTCAGCCAAGGGAACTTTTTTTGATTGTAGTTAACTTATTTGAAGACTCCAGCTCTTTCCAAGCAGTCAGAGAATTTTGCCGTGTTTAAATAATAGAATTTCAAAATTTCCGGCAATCTACTAACAAAGACGCTACTAACATGCTGAATAGATTCAGAATTTCTTTGGAGTTCTTGAGAGCAATACAGTCTCATTGGTGGCATCCTCCCACTATCTTTACTGTCCAAAGAGAAACCTAGATCAACACACTTCCTACATGTATTCACAAGAAATCTGGGACTTTGAAGGGACTTGGAAATTCTCTTCTTTCACCTTTCAATCTTTCAGCTTATTGTCAAGACTGAAGACTAGGAAGAAAGAGAGATTTCTCTAAGGTCAAAATGTTTCCTGCATCAACATTGCTATTCCACATGAACATTGAAACACACACATATATTCACACATGCTCATGCAAAAGCACATGAACACACACACACACATACACACACACACACATACACATACACACACACATACACACACACACACACACACACACACACACACACGCACCACTCTTTCAAAGTAATTTCTATTACTATAACAGTCTATGATGTGGCATGCTCTGCATTCTCATACATCCCCAATCTAAAGTCTATGAGTGTTCTGTGCACTAAGTATCTGCACAAAATTTGGTACTTGCCTTCTCTGAGTAGCAAATTTCTAATGATCTTATAAACCATATTAGAATAGCTAGCTGGGTTATCAAGGCTTTAAAATGAAACTCCTCAAATCCCCTCAGCTCTCCACACTTTCTAGATCTTCTCAGATAAAAGGGAACCCTCCTACCTCTGCCCTGTCTCCCTCTGATGGACTCCTCTTCCTTCTGCCACTCTTATCTCACAGGAGACTTCTGTGAAGAGAGTTCAACAGTCACAGGCAATGATTACTTCCTTGCCTCTGCTGTCTCTGAACTTTATATGTATCTCCTTCACAGCACACTGCACACTGCATTATATTAATTTCAAATTTGCCACTCTGGTGCTCCAAACCATGAGATTCTACAGACATCAGCCAAGCCTTATATATATTTTATTACCAATTCGTCAAACACAGCAAGCAACAGAATAACATGTGTTCATAAATATTTGGTTGAATTTCTTTCAAAAACTATTCATTTGTCTTTGAACCAAAGCAACTTCAAATGTTGTTTCCAATTGTAGATTCCCCTTGAACCTTTTTAATTGTAAAAATGAGGGAGAGGACACTTAGTTGGCTCATACTCTAAAGAGTTCTCCTCTTTAAAAAGGGAGGCTAAAGTTTACTTTCTAGACAGAAGATGTAATAACTGAGAGCCAAAATATGTAGTCAATAAATTTAAAAAAAAGAGTTTTACTGACTTGATGAAGTCTTAATTAGTTTTATTATCTTCCTATCTTCTGGCCAAATCTAACAGTCCATTATCCAACTGATATTTCTTCAGCATTTACTTTCCCTCAAGTCTACAAGGAATGGAAAAAAAAGGCAAAAGGTCCCTTAGCCATTTTTTGAGCCATGAATTCACTACTATGGACCAAGAATTTAGAATATGTTCATTTGTTAACAGAACTTTTCTTGAATGCAGAACATGATACTAATATTCAGGTAAAGACATTCATTTGCCTTATATCACATATCTTTTAATTACTAGAGTTGAGTATTTAAACCAGCATCTAAATAAGTCTAAACCTGTGATTATGTCACTAAAAATTGATATTAATGAGTGACACACTAGTTGTTCTGATGGAGCTGGTGATTTAACAGAGAGTATTTAGAGATATGAACCTGCTCTACATCACTGGTTTGGAAACCAAAAGGGTCATGGAAGGCTGCCACCTAAATTCTTGAAGAGATAAAGTATAGGATTTTTTATTAATTACAAATAAATGTTGCTCCTTCCAGAGTTCTTCCCTCTTTCCTCTCCCCTTCACCTCTGAGAGGGTGTCTCCAGTGCATCTCCCTGCCCTGGGGTATCAAGTCTCTACAGAATTAGGCACATCTTTTCCCACTGAGGACAGACAAGTCTGTCCTCATATGTGCTGGAGGTCTCAGAGTTCTCAAATACTTTGATCCCCACTGGACAAAGATAGTGTAGAAAAAAAATGCTACATACGATAAGGGGAAGTAGACCTGTTTAGAAGTATGCCTTTGGGGAGATCCCAATCTCTGTTTATCAGGGTACCAGAAGTCCAGTTCAGTAGTGTCAGGACACCAAATATGAATTAGCAATAGTGGCACAATCCAGTAGAAACTGCCAGGTCTCCAATGAATTGGCACAAGTCAGTGAGAGTGACCAAGACCAGCAGGGATGCCAGGGGAACTTCTCTACAGTGCCTTTCTCAATGAAGATTAGAAGATCAGCAGACTCAAGACCACTGAAGCCTTGCAAGGTAGCTATGCAAACATACCATTTCCATCCATTGAGTCCTATTTATCCACATATCACATGTCCTCCTCTATGGGTCTTGTCTCAGCAAAACTCCACATGAGTCTGCATCACATGACACTACCAGAAACTTCAACTTGAGGTAAGTTTGATCAGGCTCTTGTTCTGAAATCAGTGGAAAGGACATTAAGTGTCACAGCTCTAAGTCAGAGTATCTCTTTCTCTATATCTGAGACTTTGCCCTGAGTAGTGGGTATGATAGAAGTTAAAACACAAGCTTACAGAGTCAAACTGTTCTCTGTGATTCCCCTGTGAGGAGTCACACTATGTTGACTATATGTCAACAATGTCTTTCAGCCTCAGACCATCATAGAGCTGTCAGTATATGCTCATGTAGGTTATCTCAGGGAAATGTGCTGGCTTGGTAAGGGCATGTATGGACAAGGTACAGGATCTGAGGTTATAGAGTGGAACTGTTAACCTGCAAGTCTGTGTTATGAGTCAAATGTTTGTGTCTCCCCGAAATTGATACTGAGATTTATGATGGATATTTTTTACTGTCAACTTGACTATATTAAGAAATGCCTAAGAAATCAATAAAACATGCCTCTGAGCTAATCTATGAGGGTATAACCAGAGATGGTTAGAACATGGGGACTCTGAAATAACCAGTGGTTTGTTTCCCTTTAATGGGTTCACACAAGATGCCATTGTTAGGGATGATTTGAAGTAGGAGGTTTGGCCTTGTCATATAAGGAAGGAGGAGACTAGAGGGCATGTTCTGGGAGGCTACATCTTGCTCTGGGAATGAACAAGTAAATATTGCAGATAATGAAAAAACAGGAAAGCATAAGGTAGAATGAGGCATTTGGTATTGGTTTGGAATCTGAAGATGAGGGTGTGGACCCAGAGTTCCATGCTTTAGAATGTCATTTTCTTTAAGGGATCAGCTCCTATCAGTGTCTCTAATGCAGTAGATCATAACCCCTTTGGGAGGTCACATATCAGATATACTGTATAGCAGATGTTTATATTATAGTTCATAACAGCAACAAAATTACACTTATGAAGTAGTAACAAAATAATTTCATGGTTGTAGTCAGCACAACACGAGGAACTATATATTAAAGGGTTGCAGTATTAGGAAGGTTGAGAAGCACGTTCTAATGTTTTCTTTTTTAAGGGTTTGTGTAGGTTACTTTGTCAGCCTTGTTGGCCTTAAGGAGGGAGCTGAGGCTATGGAGGACACAGGAAATAATAAGCACTCACAGAAACCTGCTTGCCAAGTACACATCATATATTAAAAAGATGAAGGCATTTCGGATTCTTGTGGAGTTTGTAGAAGGCTAGTTCCCTTGTGAACATAGAAATATTCCTAAGACCTGGAGCCAATATTATACTGTAGCGATCTCACACACCATCTTTGGGTCTTTCTCCTTTCTAAGGAACTTGTGTGTATGGTGATCATATCCTGCTATTCCTCTTCTTGCAGTAATTGGACAGAATATGCCGGTTCAAGGTCTGGGATGGCAAAAAGTGGAAATCTCCCTGGAGTGGGATGGCACTACGCTAGAGAACCTTCACACCCCTGATACCACCACACATAGATTCCAGAACTTGCATGTCCTTGAAGTGATAAAGGCAATAACTCCAGAGGCTCCTTTCCCAAGACAGTGATCTAATGATAACCATGGCAGAGTTATTTCATGTCACTGCTGAAATTATATTCTCTCCATCTCTCAACATAGTTCAGGGAGAATAATAAAACATAAAAATTACTTTTAGCATCAGATATCAGAAACAGGATTTGTTGCATTCTGGATAGTTCAAATGTACAAAATGGCCAAACAAGTCCATCTTCCTCCAGTTAGAGAAATGAAATCTATTAGAAATACTATAGAAATCCAGCTCAGTCTCCATCTGCCCCCCCCCAACATCTGGAGCTGAGCAAACTGTGGTATCTTTTCCCAAAAGGGCTGCATTGTCTGGCCTCAGTGAGAGAGGATTGTCTACCCTGGCAGAGACTTGATGAGGCAGGGTGTGGGGATGTGGGGATGGGCATGGATGAGTGACACTCTTTCAGAGCATAAGGGGAAAGGGGATAGAGGAGGGTCTATGTGAGAGGAGACCAGGAAGGTGGCAGCATTTGATGTAAATAAATAAATAAATAAATTTAATAAGAAAATTACTTTCTTTACTTTTCTTCTAGAAGGATGATGGGAGATTTAGAATGAGTTAGAAAATTTAGTAATTCCTGGAAGTATCAAACCTCTCCTGGTAAAGTATACTGCCTCATTTTTTTTAAAGGCAAGATCACACACACACACACACACACACACACACACTACAGACTTGCAGGTTAATAGCATAGTTCCACAACCTCAGCTCCTTTACCTTGTTCACGTGTGTGTGTGTGTGTACATATATATGTACATATACACATACACATACACACACACACACACACACACACACACATATATATATATATATATATATATATATATATATATATTTAATGAAGTGTCTAAGTTTGGCAGGATGATTGAGGAAAAATATTCTGACTATCATCATAGATGAAAGGGAAGTCAGGCAAGGTTCAGTTTGTTTAATTTAGGATGGAAAAGTACATGCCTGACGGATCTTCATTAGGTGATAAATTTTTAATAAAAAGCTAAGGTTAAGCACAAATACTGAGAAAGAGCTGTGCACCGAGGAGAGCAATGAGAAATGCAAATGGTCATTCCAGATGACCATCAGAACGGAGGGTAAATGCAGTAGTAGAATAAAACAAATGATATTAGAATGTAGAGAAGAGAAAAGAGAGATACCACCTGCTCTAAATTATGTGGGGGAAGTAAATATAAATGCAGTGAGTAAAAGCATAGGATCTTTTCTAATAGACTCAACATGATTATTGGTAATTTGAAAGAAAATAAAATTAGAAAAATCTACTCTGAATGTGAAGGAAGTCCCAAGTTTCTCCTGTTTTCTTTTATCCATACCCAAGAATCATATAGGGTACAATTTAATCTTGCATGTCTAAAAAAATGTCATATTTTCAATAATAATAACATAAAAATTTTTGTGATAAATTTAGCATAAATCACCTTTCTTGTTCAGCAATATATAATTTAATAGGACATTTTAAAAACAATGATGCCTTCAATTTAAAAATTCTATATACAATAGCCCAAAGAACCACATAAAATCATGTAGTTTTATAACTACTGCTATATAAGCTTAAAGAAAAAAAATAATTTAAATGTTTTCATATCCAAGACCACAAGACAAAATGGAAATCACCTTAGTTTTATTTGGTGGTAATAGTAAAACCTTATTATCAAAATCTAATAATGGTCATGCACACATACACACAAGAATCAGAGTTTGGTTTAATTTCCTAATAAGGCACAATAATTGTAAACAAGAAACTTTCTAATTAAATATATTAGCATATTCAAAGCACACCATATCCAACTGAGAAGTTGTCAATGAAATAGAGTGATCCTTCGCCACCAGACAAAAAAAGCTATGAATACATCACTTTTTATAAAAAAGAGGATACACATAAAATTAAGTCAATAGATGATGCAAATTCATTTGATAGATCCTAGCAGTATTTTCTCATAAAGATGCTAAGTAAGTTGGCTTGTAAGGCCAAGAATTTGCAAACCTTAGCAAGGAACATTAAAATAAATAGTGAAAGAATGAAGGCACTCCATTAAAATAATGATAATGATAAAAGACAACCAGAAGAAGTGATATTTATTACAAATCTCTGAAACATATGCCTATGTCTTTTTTTTTATAAAAACATACAGGAACTATGACTAGAAATCTATATTGTATGTGGAAAGACACAAAACCCACTTAAAAATTTGCTGCTGTCATAATAGCAGTATTTTTAGAATCAGCAAATATGCTTCATAGCTTTGATGTCTCTAGCAATTTGAACCAGAGAGATCAAACTAAATAATCAGTACAAATTTCACGAGAAATGTATAAATGATGTTCTATAGGTAAATGCACATAGACCCACTGATTTTCTCTGGGCAGGTATTTTTGAGTAGCTGTTGCATGGCAGCCAATGTTTTGGGTAAGAGGGTTATAAAGGTGAATTGAAATTTCCATAAAACCTCTATTCTAATGGAAGAAGAATGGACAAAACACTTTCTAGATATTAGTAACACAACAGATAGTGAACATTGTGATCAAAAAAAAAAACAGAGCTGAAAAATAGGTAGAAATGAGAGAAGAGGTAAGAAGTATCCCTTCTTATCTGACAATTTGCATATTAAAACCATAATAGAATGTCAGAAAAACCTGTCAAAAGTACCTTATAGACAGTTGTGTATATTATAGGTATGCCTACCTCTCAGACAAAAATCCTGTAAGTGACTTTCAAGTTCAATAACGGGATAACACATGCTCTGCCCCAGAGCTTTCAAAAGTACAGCTGTTTTCCGTATGCCAGGCTTTAGATACAGGCAATACATTTCAGTCGCTGAGTCAAAGACTTAGGTCCTCTTGACCAGCCATAGTGTCACATCTATTTGAATTCTTAGTCAGGTAGCATCATCCTCATGAAGATTTAAAGGCTGAACTGATATCTTCAGTTTTTGTTGTTTGCTTTAATCACTCTAGACATCCAGTGCTCAGCCATCTTCTTTCTACCTCAGTTCAGCCCTAACTAAAAATAAATAAATAAATAAAAGTAAATAAAAAAATTTAAAAAAAGAACCTAAAATTTGGTGAAGCAAATATGTTTAATGGAGAGATTATGAAAACTTTGAGGATGAATTTTGAGGGACCTAGGAGAGCAGTTTCTTGTTATAAGGGGTTGCAACTTGAGTATCGCTAAGAAAGATGGATGAGATATGGGAAGATACATTCCAATTACCTTCGTTTAACAGGAGAAACTGACATCCACTATGGTTTTAACTGATGTAAGGATTTGCAACAGAGATGAGGTAACTGCCTAGAAGACGGACTCTGGCTTTGTGTTAGAGAAGGTACACAGCTTTCAGAGAGCAAGGATCTGGAAGAGAGCGTGTTTTGTTTTGTTTTTTTTTTCATTAATTTATTTAATAAATTTTTATTATTAATTAACTTACTAAATCAATGTATCATTTTACATCCCAATTACAGCTCCCTTCCTCCTCTCCTCTCAGTCCCACCCTTAAAAATCCCTAGCCCCCTTCCCTTCTCCTCAGAGAATAGGAAGTCCCTCCTGGGTACCAACCTGCTGTAGGGCATCCAGTTGCAGTAGGACTAAGCACATCCTTTCCCACCAAGACTCAATCAGGCAGTCCAGTTAGGGGAAGAGGATCCAATGGGAGGCAACAGAGTCAGAAACAGCCCCAGTACCAATTGTTAGGGGACCCATATGAAGACCAAGCTGCTACAAGTGTATGGTGGGCTAGGTCCAGCCCCTGCATACTCTTTGGTTGGTGGTTCAGTCTCTGTGAGCCCCCATGGGCACAGGTTGGTTGACTCTGTAGGTCTTCTTGTGGCATTGACCCCTCTGGCTTGCTCACTTCTAACCTCAGCTCTTCCACAAGACTCCCCAAGCTCTACCTGATGTTTGGCTGTGAGTCTCTCCATCTGTTTGCATTCACTGCTGGATGAAGCTTCTCAGGAAATAGATATGCTAGGCTCCTGTCTTCAAGCATAGTGATGAGGTGGTGGCTCAGGCCTTTAAACCCAACTCTCAGGAGGCAGAGCCAGAGGCAGGTGGATCTCTGAGTTTGAGGCCAGTCAAGTCTACATAGAAAGATCTTGGATTCTAACTTGAGCAATACCACAGGCTTTTCACACTTTGGAGCTCTGGTACCTGCCCATCTCCCAATGACAGCCTGAGATGTTCACTGTATCCTGACCATCTCTGAAGGGCCTGAATGGACTGTTTCCTCTAAGACATGCCTCCTCCAAAGCAGAGTCTTCAACTATAGCCAATTATGCCTCTAGACCAGCCTTGGCAATATCTGGAGAATGTCCCGATGGTTTTGATGTTGGAAAAATAAATACAAGCATTGCAAATGTAGAGGTCAGAAATGCCAGCAAATGATTTATCATCTTGTGGTCAACATCATCCACAGCAAGAACCGCCCTTGTTGTACACAAATCTCTGAGGGAGATAATCCCATTCCAGATTTAAAAGTCACAAACTGTATAGTCCTTGGAGTTTCTTTTCTATGCCTTTGCCCTAGCATATTCATCTTCTAAGGAGCTGCACAGTTGTTTTGTTTTATGTAAGTTGTTTTCAATTCTTTCTATTTTTATAACATACACTTATTTATTTGCTTGGAAGCACGCGTGTGTGTGTGTGTGTGTGCGCGCATGTTTGTGTGTGTGTGTGTGTGTGTGTATGTGTGTGTGTGAATGTGTGCTTGTGTGGATGTGTGCATACCATAATGAATTTGTAGATAAGATGCAGGCATCAGTTCTCTCTTTCAATTCTGTGGGTCCCAGGAATTGAACTCAGTTCATCAGGCTTGGCAGCAAGTGCCCTCAATGGGTTGACTATCTCACTGGTCCCAATTATTTCCCATTTTATTTCAGTGTAATTACAGCTGTATTTTCAGACACCAAGAGAAATTCAGTGCACCAGAAAACTTTTCTTTTACTTTTTTCCCCCTAGAGAGTGTTTCATTGCCAATTAATCCATCCTTTGGAGCAGAAAAAAAATGATTTAATCAGTAACTCATCCACCCTTTTGTTTATGCCTCAATTGTCTCTCCAGCCCAAGCTCTAGCAGGCAGCCAGTGCTATCAAACCCCACATCATTAGTGAAGACTTCCCACCAGCTGCTGTAGACTACCTGCTCAGCTCCTTGAGCACCAGCCCTGTGAGCAGAGAAAGCACTGTATTTCAGGGGATGTGTCTGGCTGCCAAAGTGTGAGCAAACTAGCTGCTGACAGGAAGTGTTGACAAGCCTCTGGGAGCTAACTTGCTCAGCAGGACCCTATTAAGTGCTGGCAGTGACAAAAGGCATTTTCTAAGCTGCTTTAAAGATAAATATGAAAGAGAATAAGAACGGGGAAGAACAGAGGAAAAGATGGGGCCATTACAGGAGACCCAGCTGAGGAGACCCCAAGAAAGGGGTAGCAGGGTGGAGAGGAAGCAGAGGGTGATTAAAGTTTGATTCCCACCCACCTTAGTCAGTTATTTCTGCATTTTGACAAAGTGAGATATGGCACAGACCGCCAACCCAATCCTTTACTGCAATTTCTTTTTTTTTTCTCTTCTTTTCTTTATTTTTTTTTATGATCAGGTGTGCTGGGCTCTCTGATGTAGAAATCCCAGCACTCAGGAAATGCATTTTTTATTGTATATTTTATGTATTTACAATTCCCCTTTTCTAGTTTTCCCCATCCCCTCTCTCCTGCTTCTATGAGGATGCTCCACCTCTCACCCACCCACTCCCACCTCACTGCCCTGGCATTCCCCTACACTGAGGAATTGAGGCTTCACGAGACCAAGGGCTTCTCCTCCTATTGATGCTAGACAATGGCATCCTTTGCTACATATGCTACTGAAGTCATGGGTCCCTCCATGTGTGCTCTTTGGTTGGTGCTTTAGTCCCTGGGAACTCTGGCAGCGGGGTGTCTGGTTGATTGATATTGTTGTTCTACCTATGAAGTTGCAAACCCTTTCAGCTCCTTCAGTCCTTTCTCTAAATCCTCCACAGGGAACCCAGTGCTAAGTCCAGTGGTTAGCTGTGAGCATCCGCCTCTGTATTTGTCAGACTCTGGCACTTTGTCCTCTCAGGAGACAGCTATAACAGGCTCCTGTCAGCAAGCACTTCTTGGCATCCACAGTAGTGTCTGGGTTTGGTATCTATATATGGGATGGATTTCCTTTAGTCTCTGCTCCATACTTTGTCCCCATATTTCTTTTAGACAGGAGATGAGTGGGTAGCCCCATTCTCCAACCTTGCCTAACCTCTGGATATAATCTCTTCAGGTTCTCTCTCCCCTTTGTTGGGCATTTCAGCTAACTCAAACCTTGATGGAGAGAAAAGAAGTTAGACATAAGGGAAGGACCAAGTTCTGGCACAAGATTCCCCAGCCATCAGCATAACTGCTGGGCAACAGCTGGGGTAATATACACCTAATCTAAACTGCCTGGAGATTTTTAAAAGAAAATTTGTAGAAAGAGGGCATAGGTTGTTTAGATTAAACCTGCATTGACTATATTTGAGAGGAGCAAGATTTCACAAAATGTGGAGGCTTTTGGATAAGAGACATACTATAGAAGAAGCCATCATTGTCTCTGGATTGCTTCGCTTGGGCTGCAAGCAGAGTGAAGTATCACCTGGGGTGTATATTAAAATTTGTGCTACTGTTTGAGTATATGTTGAAGACTGTGATATAATCATTTCTTTTTTCCCAACTTTACCTCATGACTGATTGAAGTCCCAATCTTTATTCCCTTTTATCCTCGAGTCTTTTAAACTAAATTCAAGTCATATCAGGAAGTCCTTTTATCTTACCAAGTTAATAGGTGAAAGGCAAATTTAAACACCTGGTCTAAGTAGAAAATCTTAGCCAGTTCCATACCATTAGCCATAGCTACAGCTGAGAGCCTCACCAGATGTTAGCATCATAGCCTGGAGATGTTTCTGTATCTTCAGCAACTACACGTTCTTTCTAATCAGAGATGACTTTTGGTTGGAAAGGTTTTGAATTGTGATGGCTTATATATTATTTATAGGCTATTTCCCAATAGGAAGGGAGAAGTAAGAAGGATGGGGAAGGAAGGGATGGAGGAAGGGAAAAATAGAAAGAGGAAAGGAGAAAGAAAAAAGGACAGAAGGATAGAAGGAAGGAAGAGGGGAGAAATAAAAATGGAAAACAAAATTAAAGAAGAAAATTTCTGATTTGCCATGTTATGTGATCAAACTTCTGAGTCATCCAAAGAACAGAACATAGTGTATTTCAAGAGTAGCAGTAAGTTTTCTTGTAGTAAATGACTGAGTTTTCTTGAATAGCAAAGCCTTCAGAAGCAGCTGTGAGATCTCACCTTAACTATGACATGTCTAGTGTCTCCTGTTGGGCAGAGCAAGCCTGTGAAGATGGAAGGTAATCTAAAAACGGAGCTGAGAATGAGACAAGACTGGGATGCTGAAAGGCAAGCTCTGTCTGACCTTTGAGAAGGTGGGAGGCAGAATCAACAGACTCCTTCTGAACATTTTCAGAGCACATTCAAACTGGTTTTCCCGTTTCTCCAGGAACACACAGAAGGGCAGAGGTCAGGGTCCTGAGCAGGGAGGACTGGTGAGTTGAAAGCACATAAGTAAAAAGAACTATTTAGGAAAGGGTGGGATTTGTTTTAACTCTTAACATCTACTTCAGAAAGCAAATTGAAGCCTGACAGCCTAACTTAGTAGTAAAGAACTTGCCAGATAAGTGCAGAATCCCACCACCAACTCGATTAATTAAAACAGGGTAGATTGGGACTGTTTCCCACACTCATGACTACCTATACTCACAACAATGTGAGTTCTAGGCATTGCTGATTCTACAGGGCAGAATAACATCATTATATAGTTTTTCTCGGAGAAAACATAATTTCAAAAACACACAATCCAAAACCATCTGATTCTAATAGAACTCCAAGGAGAACCATTTTTAAAAACAAATAGAAATATATATGCACATATATTTAATAATAGTTATTTTTCCTCACTTGATAGTAAGTATAAAGCTATATTTATATTCAGAGTGTCAACTGATATTGAGAAAGATGGAGGAAAATGGCACTGTTGTCATCCGCTTCACAGAACCTCTGTGTGTGTGTGTGTGTGTGTGTGTGTGTGTGTGTGTGTGTCTGTGTCTGTGTCTGTGTGTCCGTGTGTGTCTGGAAAGCAGGGCAACTAGAGGGGCCAGTCTGGAGAAAGAGTGAGGTTGAGATTTGTTCAAACCCCAAAAATCTCACTCTGAGACTCACAGGGGTAGCACTGTTCCCCCCTTGCTCTGGGCCTGCATATGCCAGTGCATGGAGACTATATGCCCCCCAACTCTGCCACCGTTGAGGTAAGTTACAGGTTTAACTTCCTCTTTCCCTATAAGGACATATCCAGCAAGCACCTGGAATTTTCTTTATGTAAATGAAGCATTTCCAGCATCTTGGTACCAGCCAATAATGTACACTTACCCTGAGGCCCCTACCCACACCCCAAAGCTTATACAGCCCTTATTAACCACTCCCCCAAAAGAACTGTTTCACTGAAAACCATCTTGGAGAAGGCTGTTTCTCCTCACACTTACTGCTGGCTGAGATCGTGGAACCCACCTGCTTGGCTAAGCTTCATTTCTTACTCTGTCTGTTGCACAATGGTTCCTAGATGCCTCGGGGACAGAAGAAGACCAGGGCCTGTCTGCCTGCATGTGTGTATTCGTGCATACATAAGTGAGTGAGTATGTGCATGTGCATGTGTGTGTGTGTGTGTACGCGCGCGCATGTTTGTATGTGTTAAAAACAACAGAAAATGAAGCCCCTTGCATCACAGGCCTTGCTGGAGCTGCATATCTTCCCCTTTATATAATCCTGAGGAAACAGCCTCTGTTGACAGGCAGTAGTAATCATTTACAAACAGTACATTCTATGGCATTATAAGATGAGGAGAGGGGGATATAAGAACCAGAAGGAATGGAATGTGAAGAAGTTACCACAAGACATATGGGACAGAATATGCAAATGGAACAGCCAAGTACATCACTGTGGATGGAGACAATGAAACAACTGGAAGAAAACAGACTGTCATGGTAAATCCTTTTAGAAACCATCTGATGATAATAAGAAGATAAATTATGAGCTCAAAAGGCCCAAAGGGAAATGGACATGAGAGCTTCCAGAAGGAAGCTCGGGAAGATGAGGTGGACACTATTCAGTGCTCTACAACCAATCAAGGAAACAAGTCTGTTTTGTTTGCAATCTTTTTCTTGGATTTTTAAAAACTTCTGCATATACATTATCAAATTGATGTAGCCCTTATCTCTCCTCATTAGGAGGCCAGAATTCCTGAAACCACACTATGCTAATAAAAGAACTACATGCCTTCGTGAAACATAATTTAGTTACTAAGTTGTATAACAGGAAGCCAGTGGAATTAAAATATACATTTGGAAGACTCAACTTGAGATAATAATTGTGCATTGTGTACAGCAATATGTGAGAAGCTATTTTAAGAAGGACAGGAAAAATTATTACATTTCATGCCAATATAATCATATAGATTTTCTCCCTATTTATAATTCTTTTATTACCTTTCTAAGTCAGCATACAAAGTATGGCTTTCATTACGGGGTCTGTACACACATGTGTTATTAATGCTTCTTTTTTATTTACTCCCTTCCCTCTGTAAACCTCCTCCCCTCCCCCTCTGGCAGGTTCCCCTCTTTCCCTCAGATAATATAGCCATCTGCCCTTATATACATTAGAATACTTTCTTCTCTTCCTCCCTTCAGATCTCATTTATATTAATATTTTTTTCAGAGGAGGTATAAACGTTCAGAACATCTCTCCAAGCTGAAGAGAAAATTAAAGGAAAAACAAGGAACAACAATAGCAACAACAAATGCAGTTAAAGACCAAAGGAATCATGCAAAAGGCTCAAACAATCCCAAAATTCATCTGCTGATGTCCCTATGCGTTCACCAAATTGACCAAATCCTTGTCTTTTGACAATTAGAAGGATGTGTGCTTGAGTTAGCTGTAAAGGCATTCTCTGTAAGATGGCTCAGCAGGAGCTATCAAAGGGGACATTCTTTTCTTCTTTGCCTTATCATTCTTTAAGGGAAGACTGAGAGCAAACATACAAATAAAAGGTACTCTATGATATATAGAGAAGTCTTAAAATCAATAAAAATACTGACAGCATAGTATTATATGGCCAAAGGTTATGAACAGAGAGGAAATATACAAAGGGCTCTGAAATACTCAGCCATGGGATAATCACACTGACACTCAAGGAAGTATGTGACTGACAGGTTTGTCTGGGGTGTAAAAACCTTATCAGTCGTGTTATAGCTCTGAGCTACATGGGCATAAAGAGTCATAACACTATCCTTTATTATTATGTGATAATATTTGCAAACAAAAATTTTGCTGTAGTTACATAATGTCTGCTGATTGTGGAAGTCACTGCTATATGTCCTTAACCAGGAAAATACTGAAACTGTCAATAGGTATATTAAGGACATTTTAGTTGATTTGTTTTCTATTGATTTGTTTTGTTGGTTTTTAAAGAAAAGGTTTCTCTATGTAACCCTGGCCATCTTGGAACTCACTCTGTAGATCAAGTTGGCCTTGAACTCAGAGGTCTACCTACCCCTCTACCTCCTGAGTGCTGAGTGCATGTACCACCACTACTCAGTGACACTTTATTTTTAAAAAACTATTCATAAATTTTTATGTATCTTATGTATGTCCCCATATGTGTCTCTCATCTGTGCACATTTATATGCCTGGAAAAGCTAGACAAGGCCATCGGATCCCTTGGAGCTGGAGTTACTGCATTAGTCACTCAACATGGGTTTTAAGAACTGCTGAAAGGACAGCTAGACTTGATAACTGCTAAGCTCTTTCCTCTCTGGCCCCTCTAATTTATTTTTTAAGACATATTCTCTTACTAGAACCTGAAGCACACTAATTGAAGTTGAGGGGCTGATGAATGAGCCCTAGAGATATTCCTTTTCTGCCTCTCAGGCACAGGATAATAAGAGGACATCAACATGCCCAACTTTTCACTGAATTCATGTCTAACTGCTTACAGATAAGTCATATTGCTGGCTGAACCATTCCACCAGCACCTCAGTTACATATTGAACCTCTATTGTAATAGGACATAAAATTGCCATAGATACTACTGGGTAACTTTCATGCTGATGGTAGGACTTGCTCCCAGTTATAAAGTTGTTTCTGATTCCTGTCTGGAGTCTAATCCTCTAAGGTGAATTTGAATCCCACTATCACCTGGCTTGTGTCTCCTCTCCTCTCCTCTCCTCTCCTCTCCTCTCCTCTCCTCTCCTCTCCTCTCTTCTTCTCATTCATCAGTCTTTGTCACAGTCTATGTTCCAGGCAAGCTTGGTAGCTTGTCATTCCTTATACAGGCCCACACATTGCTCATTTCATTTTCTCCAGTTGTGGATCACTTTTCCAGGACAGTGGCTCCTGCAAGCCCTTTCTTCCTCTTGATGAAAGTCTCCATCTCAGGGGCTCTTAGCCTTTCTAACACTATGATACTTTAATACAGTTCCTCATGTTATGGTGACCCCAGCCATAAAATGATTTTCATTGCTACTTCATAACTGTAGGTTTGCTATTGATACTAATACTAATGTAAATATATGATATTCCTGATGCTCTTAGGGGACTCCTGTGAAAGATCTATTTGACCCCCAAAGGGGTCATGACCCACAGTGTGAGAGTCACTGCTCTATTTCTTGTCATCAGCAGCCTTGCAGTTAGTTCTTTGGCATGTACTTATTCTGGTCTTTCATGCCCACAAAGCTTTCATTGTTCTCCTTCACTCTTAGGACAATAACCACTCCCTAGTGCAACTACCTCACCCATCACCTACAGCACATCATAAGTAGGCAATGTATGATCAATGAATAAGTTAAGACAACACCTAAACAGTGAATAACTAATAAATCAACAGATGCAAAATCATCACAAAACAGATGGTCACGTGAATGCATGTCCATCAGGAATGGTCCACCTGCAACTACCATGTGGCATCGTGCCAAGAGAACAAAAATATATGTGAAAGGTGATCCATCTTAGGGAGCACTCCAGGGAAATCAAGTGGGAGGAGCAACCTTCAAATAGACTCCCTCCGCCTACCTGCTAACCCTTGCAGGGCACATTCCCATAAGCTGTAATTTTTTTAGCCACAGTGCTGAGTCTGTCAACCTGGTCCATGCATTGATTTTATTTATAGACATAATGAACTGTAATCCCAGTACCTATTCCAAACTAAATTAACATATTTATCATTCTTCAATAAGAGCTCTGGGTCACATATTATCCATTTATTTCAGCTGGAATGCTAAGTATAATGTTCCTTTTCCAGCAAAACCTGAAATAACTCATATTTAGAGTATATGGCTTTCTCAGGAGGTACCTCAATTTGATCCTGTTAGATCCCCTTGCCTCCAGCTTATTTTAAACCATCAATGGTAGAGCCTCCAGTGTTTCCTTGGCCTAAAACACAGTGTGTTTCCTTGGATGAAAGACAGTCAAGCTGTGAATTACAGAATTTTTGAGCCATTTCTGTTCTATATATCTGATAGTCACTCCCTGCTGCCTTTTCCTTCTGTATTTCTAGTTGCATATAGCATGTTTCTATTTGAAAATATAGTTGATGCACTAGAGAACCTGCCATTTGAAACCTCTCCTTTTATGTTTTATTTAACAAAGGCTTGACCCTCATAACATCCCCAGTGAACTCAGAGTGTTAGCACAACTTTGGGGGAAACTTCAGAATTGAAAGTCTGATCTTACTTATTTTCCTCTAGGCTGCTGTGGCTGTGGCTGCTAACTCTGCTTGAAATCAATCACTCTCTCTCTGTATCTGTTTCTGTTTCTGTCTGTCTTTGTCTCTGTCTCTCTGTCTCCCTGTCTCTCTCTCTCTCTGTCTCTCTCTCTCTGTCTCTCTCTCTCTCTCTCTCTCTCTCTCTCTCTCTCTCTCTCTCTCTCCCCACTTCCCCATTGGTTGATAAAATACAGAGAAGTAAGGACACACCTGTGAATGTTCTCAAACTGGATTCACAAAACCAGATCTAGGAGCAGACAGTATCTATTACCCGTGGGTCAGCCATGTACTTCCTGCCATTGAACCCTTGCAGCAGAACATCTACTTTGGATTTAAGCAGCATGGATGAATGCTTTTTGCTTTTGATGGAACACAGTGACATAATGTTCTCATTCAGCTCTGGCTCATGTCATTCAAGAACATAGTTGTGAAACGATTCTGTATTGGGTGTGCTTATACATTTTTGTTATCATAATTGTATAAAGTTCTACTAGGTAAATATATTACCAATTTCTTTTCGTTCTTTTTTGTACATTACTTGTTTTATTTCCTTTCTATTCATTGCTTTTCAATTTTCCTCTTTTTTAATTGGTAAATACTAAATTTTAATTTTTGAAATTATATTGTAATTATGACATTTCTTTGTTCTCTTTCCTCTCTCCAAAACCTCACATATAGTACTCTTACTCTCTTTCAAATGTATGGCTTTTTCCCCATCAATTGTTACTGTATCAACATATACATATATTACACGCATATGTGTCCCTAAATGTAACCTGTTCAGTCTGCATGATGTTACTTGTATGCATGTTTTCAGGGCTGACCTTTGGCGATAACATTTCTGGCTTGAAGCTCAATATAATTGCAAGCACTCTAGTAGATGATATTTGATAGAGGACGTATACATTCCTTCTTCAAAGGATTTGTGTGGATATATGTGATTTTAACATCAAAAAGAATTTAAAATTTTATGCTGGAAAGTCCTATTATAAATGCCTTTTCCTTAATCTATCGGCCAGTTGAATTTCTTCTTTCATGGAATATCCACTTGATTAAATTGAAATTAATAATTAATTTCATTAATATATAATATTACATATGACACATATATATTTACATTATATATTACATATGAAAATATTTCATAATACTATGTATGGCCAATAGGTATATTATGTAGCATAACATATTATATCAAGTATTATTATATGCAATATTGTATAATATATAAATGAACTAGTAACATGTGTGCAAAGGTAGATATGTACTGTGAAAAATATGTGGAAGTCTAAAAACAACTTCCAGAAGTAATTTCTCTTCATCGTTTGAGGCAGGTTCTCTGTTGTTTCTACTATACTATTACTCTGAGTTAGTTGTTTTTCCAGGTTCTAGAAGATTCTCTTCTCTGTGCCTCCTGTCTTTTCACTGTATCTGCCTTTTCATGTGTCTGTCAGGGACTGAACTCAGGTTATCAGCTTGCAAGGCAGTCAATTTTACTTACTAAGCCATTGTACTAGTCCCACTGAAAGCTAACCTTCTGCTGAGTATTGATATGGACTTGTGTCAATGTCACACATAGCATTTTGATAAGCAAATCTACTAGACAGAGGTTAAAGCATAATGATGTGAAATGACTATGAAGGTCTCAGAATCTATTTTCAGTTGCTATACTTGCCACATCACTAACTGGTAAGAATGAGAATCATCTTTAATTCTCAGCTCATATTTCAAGAAGAAAAAGTAGAGAATACTTATACATATGTTCTTGTGATAATGTTGTGCTTTTATATATGCTATTTTAAAACATTCCCATAGTGATTTTTGGATGGAACTAATTTCTTCAGCATTTTTCTTTCCTTAATGAAATCGATTTTCAGCACACACACACACACACACACAGAGTGTCTTTCTCTCTCTCCCTCCCTTCCTCCCTCACCCCCACCGCTGTGTATGTGTGTGTGTTGTGTTGTGTGTGTTTGTCTTTGTTTGTTTCTAACAAATTCCCTGGTTGTTTTGATCTGCTATGTTTAGAAAAGCAAGCCAAACTGCCCTGGCATCAAATTCTTTCAAGGGAAAACAAAGTTTTTCTATTCTCTATTTCCTAATCTTTCTTTATAGAATTGAACTGAATATCACTCACATTATGTCATTAAGTTTATGAGTAAAGTTACCATTTTCTTTAAAGAAGTTGAATAAATTGGCAGGATTCTAACTATTTACTATTATTGCACAGGTAAATAATAGATAAAAATGAATTCTGCAATAGCTCAATATAATTGATTTGTTAAAAAAAACACACATCCTGGTACCCCTACTCTCCCCCCTCAAGGGTGATTATGATATCTATCATAAACTGAGAATAATAGTAGCTCACATTTTAGAGACTTTTTTTGCTAAGACAAAAACTACTATGTAAAAAATAAAAATGGCTTATCTGAGATTGTCAGTAGTGAAATCAATCCTAAATGTTCTTTGACACATTTTGTATACTTGCCCTTCCCAATTGCCTAGTTCATAGTTAAGACTACAGACTTATTTTTACCTGCTCTGTCATACATTATGGAAGAACATGAGTGAGTCTTCTCAGAAGTTGAGGCAAACACTAAGATGCTGCTGCTTTTCTCCTTGTACTTTCATGGAAAACAAATTAAATTACATTAAAATAAAATAATTTAACTTTTCTTTTCAATCAGCCCATGTCTCAAGGATCTCAAATATGTCTCATCATCAAAACACCCAGAATGTACACAGGTACATGTACTTCTGATCTTTATCTGGGGTAGACAAAATGACTTCAGTATTACAAGTGAACTGTCATAAGGAAACTGTCTTCTTAGTGAAGACAGTTTCCTTAAACACTTTCAAAAGAAGTCTGTGTAAACTGCTTCATTAATCATAAAAATTTAAAATATTCAGTCTACATGAAATCTAAGAAAACATTCAATGTGGAAGAAACAGACAAATATATGGAAACAAATAAACAAAACTATTAAAAGTAATATACATTATAATAATAAAGATCCACTGATGTTAAACTCCCAGAAGACAGGTGATATTCATGTGATCTCAAATTCAGTTCTTCCTGTATTAAGCTGAGAAAAGTATCAATAACTCTTTAATACAAGGAGAACATAACCCATAAATATCAACTAAGGCAGGGTCATAGGGGCTCAGAGACTGAAGCAGCAATCACGGAGCCTTCATGGATTTGACCTGGGTCCTCCACATATATGTCATGGGTATTAACTTGATGGTCTTGTGGGACTCCTAGCAGTGGAAGTAGGGTTGTCTTTGGTCTACTCTTGGGACCCCTTTCTTCCCATTGGTTGCCTTGTCTTGCTCTGATATGAGGGGTTTTGGCTAGTCTTGTTTTATCTTGTTATGCTGTGTTTGGTGGACATCCCAGGGAGGCCTGTTCTTTTTTGAAGGAAACTGGAGAAGGAGTGGAACTGGGGGAGAGGGGAAGTGAGGAAAGGACCAAGAGAAGCAGAGGGAGGGGAAACTGAGGTCGGGCTGTATTAAAAACAATAAGTAACTAAATAAATAAATTGAAGGTAATAAATCAGATGATATCTTTAAATCACTATAAAATACTAATGTAAAATATTCAAGTAACAGGTATTGATTCCTAACTACAAGGTACTCTGGGCATAACCAACATTCATTATCCTCTTCTCCTCACACTCTAGCAAGGCTCTTCTGAGAAAACATTTTACATGGTATTATGATTCAGTTATTCTATCTCATCTGGAGGAGCTTATAACTTCAGTCAGTCTCTACAAAGCCCTGTCTCTACAAAGCAGCCTTGGAAGGGACATTTGTAGCCTCAGGATGTATGAGTAGAAACTCTACCATAAAACCCCAGACATATACTACAGACAAGGCAACTGCTTTATTCAAGCCAACAAACCCCTAGGCACACCATTTCCTAAGTGACAGGGATTTACTAAAAACCATTTTGAAGTTTTAATTATTTTCTATGTTTTTAGCAAATCTCTTATATGTATTCATGACTGTTCCCATACATTTTCAATAATGATTAAAAAAAGAAATTAATATACTGATCACAGAAATACAGCTCAGAAAGTATCTGTCAACAGAATGAAAATCTCAAGTTTTTGGAGACTTGCTCTTCTTAGACTTACTTTTTCCAGATGTATTACAAATAAATAAATGAATACTGAGATGAATGAGCAGGTTTTAAATTCTTTCCATAGTTAATTTGACCCCACCAAAAATATTGCTATGTTCTCACTTCATTCTGGAGATTCTATGGGGAACACCCTTAGGATATTTGCAAACTCATTGGCATATTCTATAAATGATGGTTCTGAGCAATGGACCAATTGAGTGGGAAGTCTACTGAAGTACCGTGTTTGGGAGAGTCTCTACAGGAGCTAGCAAGTGTGGTCTGCTGAGTGTGTGCCTGTGAGTGTACTGATACCTCTGAGCATCTCATTTGAAGAAACCCAAATTTGGGTTCCAAAAGGAACACTTGAATTACTGAGCTCTATCTCGCTGTAATTTGTTACAGAAAATTACAAATTTGCAAATTAGAAATGTATTCGCAACTCCAATATCTGTGATATTTTAGCAATAGCTTAAAAACAAAAACAAACAAAAGAACAGCAACAAAAAATTTAAAACAATTCAGAAGCACTCACAATGTCTGGATAATGGTTTGTTTTCTTTCAAATTTTGCAAAAACAAGTGGTAGCTTCCATGACTATAATGGTTCTCTGCTATGTTAGACGACAGTAACTTTAAAAATCTCTCCTCTGCCATTGTTTACACAATATCCCTCAGAACCTAGGTGGGTATAAACTATCCTTGTTCTATGCAGATCTCCTGATGAGGGTGATCTTCATTCCATTTTTACTTTCTTCATTAAAAAACAACAAAAAAAACCAAAACAGCAAAACATCATGCTGCTTCTCACTGAAAATCATCAAAATTTCTTCATTTTCTAAATTTGAAGTTAAATACTCAGTATCCCTAGTATGTTAATCAACACCTTCCTTTGCACAGAATTTTCTTGCAAAACAGTTTTTGCTCCCTTAAAAATGCTAGCTTAATTCTTTTTCTGTTCAAATAATTACTTGGTCTCAGAATTTATGTGTTTCTTTAAAACTTAAAAACATTTATGCTATTCAAAGAAACAGTTAAAAGTCTCCCTTACTGAGAAAATTGATCAGAGCACTCAGTGTTCCTAACATTTTATTAGATGCTCTTTAGATCACCTAACAGGCACTGTTACAGCTTTTCTTGGTATTATTGGCTACTTGTACATATATGCCATGTATTCAACTGAGATTTATCTCTAACATTGTCCTAAGTCCAGAAGAAGAGATAATGAAAATATCTGTTAAAGATTACTGGGTTTGATAAAGTAAAGTAAAGTTTTACTTGTGAATATTTTATGGTGCACAAACAAAACATACAGAAATTTAGGGCATAATACTAGTTTAGATCAAAGAAGTCTTGGCAGTAAGTTGCCACATCAATCACACCTTGAAATAAAATTAAAGAAAGGCAGCCACTGAGTACTCAGGATTTGAGATATCTACTAAGCTCTATAGGTAGAGTCTATCAGCCTCTCTACTGAGCATTTTATTAAGACCATGACTCAGAGTCAATGTCTCAAAAGTCTTTCACACAAATAACTAAAGTAATACTGATGTTGCTGGTTTGTTTCCCTAATATGTACAGAAAATAGAACTACTATGTTTTCTCATTTTACATATATGAAAATGAGACACAGAGAAAATGCAATTTCTTCAAGTTTACATAACCCAGAACATCAGTGTATGTTCATATATGTGTGTGTTTGTGTGTGTATTTGTAAGTTCCTTTTCAATACATTCGTTAATTAGACTAAAGAATTTTAAAAGAGAAAATGGTGTTATACACTCTGATTAGCCTTGGGTAAATACAGTGACAGCCTCTGACTTGTCTCTTAGATGTTCACTATCACTTTTCTCTTGAACTTGAATTATTTGATCTTTTGCTGATAACATTAGCACCTTCTCTCCAGAAGCATATGTCCATATGCAGACTAGGAAAAGAGACTTCTGAACTTGATAATGTTACATATCCACTGTCCCTTTTCTTCATTCTGGAGACACAATGTAAGAAACAGAAAACTGGTAACATTTGTTTCCCATTCTACTATGAACTCAATAGCAGGCTGTTGTCCACTGATCTTTGAATCCAGTCAAAGTGAAGGAAAATGGACACTGATGTGTAGATTCTTCAGTGTGTCTGACATAAATCTAATCAGGTATTCAAATCTAAACCATATGGTTCAACAGAGACACAGTGTGTGGCAGTCAGGATAGTGTCAAGGATTCCAGAACCATTTGTCTTTGTCAGATAAGTAACATTTCAGCAATACTAGCTAGTGTCCATTACCAACCACTAATGTGTGGGACTCTTTGCTTCATACTTCATTAAAATATATTTATCAAATAATTCTGAAAATCATTTTTCTTGTGCCTATTTGGCTGCTGCTAAGATCATAGTGATGAATAAGTCAATTTGTAGTCAAGCCCATGGAGCTGTTGATAATTGGAGCCAGAATACAAATCACTTATCTTCCCCATATCAAAACTCCCATTGTTACCACCAGCCACTGTTTTTCTGACTACGTAGGTGTGGCCTTGCAAGTTAAATGTCCTGGCCTTGGGATAATACATAGAAAGAAGTTATTATCTATTGCCTGCTCATACACAGCTCTCAATTGGCTAGATTAGAACTGCTGCTGTTTGGACGGGCAGATCATCAACATTATTGCAAATGTGGTTAACATGCTTCAACTTGCTTTAGATGAGACCATCCCAGGTTTCATTTTCACATCTGAATTAGGGGGCTGGCTGTGTCTGATAAAAAGTCCAATCTCTTCTGACAACATTCTTCAGAATCCAAGGCTACAGGCCACCCTGCTTCTGTACAGTGTCCTTGCATAATCTGCACAGTAGGAAATTACTGAATATGAATCATAACTTAGATAAAGTTCCTAAAACTTTATCTACAGATGAAGATATCATGTGACTTTCCTGGGGAGATGTGACCAAAACCTCATTCAAAGAAACAGTCCACATGAGTCCAGCTGGGTGAACCTAGTTTATTGCAAGTTCTTACTGGATCATGAGTAAGGAGTTACTTCAGAGACATGGGTGACTCAAAGGCAGTTGTGACACCAAAACTCCAACTCAGCATTGGTGACAATTCATGCATGTTGCATCACTGCAGTTCCCCGCTCACCTTGCAGGCAGCTCTACTGGAGAAACTTCTTCCTTCATTAAGTCGGTACTGTTTATATAACCTGCTAACTAGGCTCTTCTTCTAATGTTTCAATCTATCTATCTATTATGGCAGTGGCTCTCAGTTGGTATGTTATGAACCGTTTGATAAATCTTTGTCTCCAGAAAAATATTTTATTATGATTCATCATAGTAGCAAATTTACAGTTATAAAGCAGCAACAAAAACAATTTTATGGTTGAGAGTCATTATAACATGAGGAACTGTACTAACTGATTGCAGCATTAGGAAGGTTGAGAGCCACTGTGTTGTGGTGAATTTCTTGGGGTGTTTTGTTTTGTCCTTTGGTAACTAGAAGATCTTAAGAAATAGTCATCAAGTGAGGAATAAAGTAAATATCTAGGGGAGGTTATAGGAGTCCAAAAGTCTCTCTTGAACAAATGCCATTTAGCTCTTACTGGATAACTGCTTCCTCTGTTGATAGACATTTGGAGATTAATTTAGATATGTGTTTCATCTTCATCATCGAAATTATTATGGGACATAGATTAGTGTGTTTATCAAGGAATAGGTTTAGGACCTGGCTTGAAAAATCACACAGTGCTTGTAAAATTCAACCAAATTAAATCTCCTTCAAGGATTCCACACCTGGTTCACTGCTACCAATGCCTCTATCATGTGATGTTTTCTAGGGAGACTGGGACAAATGGGGAACTGACAACAGATTAGATCATTGTAGTGATCCTTTGAAGTCCAACCAATTGGGTTGTTAATGGGAGTCCAGCTGAAGAGTTACTCACAGGAGCATGATGACTGCCCTAGCCTGGAGGGTGACTCACAACAGTTACAGTCCTCTAGCTGTCTGCAGGACTTGTAAGTTAGACATTCTCTTTTCACCAATAGTCCTTAATATGAATATAACCTTTCAGGAGGACCTTATGTTGTTGCAATTTTAAAGAACATCCTGAGAATTCTGAGTGTTTTACTTCCTGAGTCCCAAGGAGTACATCTAGGGGATAGAGTGATTCCATTAAGAAGAAATTGCTGTACAACATTCCCTTATCTAGAAGAGAACAAGGTGGAAGCTTTGTCACTGTTAGGAACATTAGAAGATATGTTTCTTCTGATAGGAGATGTTCAAAATCAAGGAAATACAAAAGGAAACATTTAAACATAATGAGCCCTGATATACTGTTTACAGGCTGAAGAATGTGATAGGTAAGACAATCTCTCCCTTTAAGCTAAGCTGTAGCCATTCTCCTGATAGAGATTGATGACCAATTGGGAGCTGTTTAAGAGTACTGCAACTTGCAAGAAAAACATAGTTTGTCATCATTTGGGCATTCATGCCTATGTTGACCTTGCCACAGTAAAGCCTGGTCCAAATAGATGGTCGTTGAGAGACCAAGAGCCTTGGAAAGCATGAAGCTTTAATCAGAGAACAACCCCCTATTGAATAGATACTAGTCATTTGATTAAGTGCTCTATCCCCCAGGATATCTATCAATGGCTTTAAGTTGAGGTCCAGGGCTGAGTTATCTCAACACAAATTAGTTGGAAAACAGACTGTGATTACCGGGCTAAAATGTAGAAAAAGATGAGACATAAGAAGCTGATGCCTAAATTGGCTTCCCACAGAGAAGATTTTTATGAGATAGATGTGATGGGTAGAGATCTACATATCTGATACTTTCACACAGAGAACATAAAAAAGAAAAAAGTGAGTTAACTAACTAAGTACTATGATGCTCAAGGCAAGGTTATGTAGCTGTGAACATGATTCTCATCAAGTATGCTTTTTTTTCTCCCTTATATAAACAAGTCTAGACAGTAGTAGGTAACCAGTTTTCTTGACTAGTCACAGGATATCCCAGTCATTAATGAAATGATTAATTACAAATTATCCTGTATCTCATAATTAAGTTGATAATTTGAATATGCTGACATGGCCATGATACCTCTCTATATATCAATAACAATAATTCATGTCCTATTTCATAAAAACTAGGGCTATTGTCCTAACAAAGATTTTCTTTACTCTCACTCTTTCTACAGACTGAGGATGTAATGCAAACAATATAACCTGTCCTGTAAAATCCTTTCAGTTCACACTTCAGGTGAACTTAGCAATTTAAACCCATAAGGATGCTTTCTCCAGGCTTATGAATCTAACTTGCCTTCCATTCACAGCTCAAACACTATCTCTGCTAGGCTTATAAATAGACTGAGCCCATTGCAACCCTTAGAATCTATATAAATTTAGTTCAATGCACTGTAAATCCAAGCTTACTTACTTTCTATTTCCTTTAGTGCACTGAAAATTATTTGACAGTGGAACTGTTGTCTTTCATGTTTTCAGACAAATGGATTTCGTAACTTTATGCCTAGTGAACAAAAGTAATGTTCAATGAATGAGTAGATTAGAAGGAAAGAAAACTAAACCAAGTTTGTGTTTGAATCTCATTTATTGAATCTCATGTACATCTCCAATAGAAAATGTGTGTAATTTTAAACTAACTGCATGACTTTCTCATAGACTCATATTCTTTTATTTTGGACAGCAGTAACAGACATCTCCTAGATACATTTGCCTTTACCTAATCTCTTCAGCCATCAACTATAGACAACCACAAGAAGCCAGAATAATCAAGCTCAAATGCATAAACAAGCTCAGGCAGATCTGGCACAGTTTGGCTCTCTGATGAGATTTTTGTAATTCTTATTGAAGCACAATGCAAGTTAGGAGATGTGATGGCTAACTTACTTTTCTATCTCCTTTCTGCTTTAACCTTTTCTCTTTTCCTAAATATGTATCTGTTCAACAGGGCAAAGGCAATGAGATGTATCCAGGGTCCTTATGTTTCTACCTCACCCACTTTCTTCTGAGAACAGCTAGACCAAAACTGACATAGAAATCATCCTTAGACTGTAGCAACAGTGGAAAAGATGACAGAGTTTGTTGATAAGTGTGAGCATTGTACTGATTAATCATTGTTATACTAATTACAAATTTTATTAATCTAGAAATCTATAAACAAAATCTATTAAATTATGAATTAAACACAAATATGAGTTTAGAATCTGCAGTGTGTTTGCCAAGTATAAGGACATTGAAATCCCCCCAGACCTTGTTCTGGGGACAAGTGGGAGCTGCAGAGAAACTAGGGAAAAGAAACATGACCCAAAAAATGACATCAAACAAAATAAATCCACAGAATAAGATTCTCACAGAAATAACAAAAGAATAATGAATTTTAAAACATTCTGTCTCCTCAAAGGTTCCATAAGATCTGGAAGTGATTAGAAACATTATTTCAAGAGGTATTTTGTGTTTCCTTACATAATTTAATAGTGTTATTCTTCCCATTCTCCAGGACTCCAACCATCATTGATTTTTATCTGAAAAAAAGATTTCCACTCCATCGACTACCACTCTGCCATTAGATAAACATGAAATAGAGTACAATAAAGTAAAATAAAATAGGAGGAAAAGGGCAAAATTCAGAGTGCACAACTATATAAAATCTAAATCCAGCCAGAAAAATATATGAGTCCTTGCTAGGACTTATAAATAAACCGGTTGCAATATCTTTTCTTTATCTATGATGTATATAAACATCTTGGGAATTTCAAAGAGCATTTACAACACATTAAAATTCAAAGCATTTAACAATTTATTTTATGCTCAATTTCCATAAAAATATCTCTGATGTTTATTTGTCCCCAACCTTTTAATTTGTGAAACACTCAACTCCTTGGAAGAATTATGCCACTATACAGATTCCTAAAGAAAAGGCAAGTGAGATGGACTCTCAGAGAGTTTTGAATTGCAAAGCAAAGGATAGGCAAGTTTTGGATTCCTAACACTATTGCCGGGGCATTTGACTTTGTTGAGAAATAAGTTAGTATTGAAGTAAGCAGAAACAAAGTTCTTGCAGAATTAATCAGAGATGTCATTGGGCTGGAGTTAATACAACATAGCTGTCTTTATAATGTTTAACTTTGAATCCAAACACACACACACACACACACACACACACACACACACACACACACGAAGAATGGCATGACAGAGTGATGGAGAAAGCAGGGCACTGTTCATGTCCCTGGTGTCCAAGAGTGCTGGAAACTTTCAGCACCTAGGACAGAGGTCTACAGCTGATTCTTTTTATAGCAGTTTTGGGAACTCACACTACCAACACATTAATCTCAGGACTGCAAGTTTCAGACCTTTGAGAAAATACATTTCTGAAGGTTGACCCTCCTAGAGAGTGTTCCTTATTTATAGCAATCCATGCAAAGTCTTGACACAATTTTCTGTCTAATCAGTCATGTGACAAATTTTCTCCTTGCAGTCTTATAAAAAAGTCAGTTTCTTTTGTTTCTTTTTACTTTCTTTCTTTGTTTCTGTATTTGTTTGTTTCTTTTTTTATTTTTTTTTTAAGACAGACTTTCTCTGTGTAGCCCTGGCTGTCCTGGAACTCACTATGTAGACTAGGCTGGCCTTGAACTCAAGAGATCCACCTGTTTCTCCGACCCAAGTTCTGTGATTAAGGGTGTTCTCCACCACCTCCTAGCTCAGAAGCCAAGTAGTCCTTCTGTTCCTATGTTTTTGTCTTTTGTGTGTGTGTGATACACTTAGCCTGACTATAGTTGCTTTCGTGAGCATGACAGTGATTTATTTAATGGGTTCAGGTAGCTTACCAGTGGCTACTCTACCTCCCTCAGTACCCAGGAGTTGTGACTAGCTCTTAGGGAAGAGTAGGGCTTCATGAGCCCTTCCTCCTCAATGATGGAGTGTTGATAGGCCCCATCTTATTCAGATTTTGTGAGGTAACCACAGCAACATTGAGTGTGTGAGTTAAATGGCCATATCATATCTAGAGGATAGAATTTCTTGGGACTCCTTCCCATCTTCTGGCTATGTAGCTTCTGACTTTCATATGCTTCTTTCTCACAATTACTTAATTCTTCAGTGAGCAAAACTCTCCCCTTTACTTCTGTAAACAGTTCTGTAGTAAAAGTCAGGTCTTCCAATACTGGAATTGTTTTCCTTCCTTCCTTCCTTCCTTCCTTCCTTCCTTCCTTCCTTCCTTCCTTCCTTCCTTCCTTCCTTTCTTCCTTCCTTTCTTCCTTCCTTTCTTCCTTCCTTTCTTCCTTTCTTCCTGTTTTCCTATCTTCTGTCTCTGTCTCTGCCCCCCCGTGCGTGTGTGTGTGTGTGTGTGTGCGTGTGTGTGTGTGCGTGTGTGTGCGTGTGTGTGCGTGCGTGTGTGTGTGTGTGCGTGTGTGTGCGTGTGTGTGTGCGTGTGTGCGTGTGTGTGCGTGTGTGTGCGTGCATGTGTGTGTGTGTGTGTGTGCGTGTGTGTGTGTGTGTGTGCGTGTGTGTGTGTGTGTGTGTGTGTGTGTGTGTGAGAGAGAGAGAGAGAGAGAGAGAGAGAGAGAGAGAGAGAGTGTGTATCTACTCCATCACTAAGCAACATACCCAGTCTTGCTTTCTATCTAAAGCAATAATCTGCTACTGGAGAAAACCTTCCTTATCCCATATATTATAATGTTCTAAAGATTTTATTAGTCATCATGTCTCTAGTTTTCATGGTATCAATAAAACCACTGATGCAATTTTCAGATGTTTACTCTGAAGTAATAGATTAATAGTCATTTAAATGAAGTGTGGACTGCCTGAATTATTCTTACCATTATTCATTTAAATGCTTGTATGACATATTAAACTTTTTTGTGAAATAGAAGTCCTTATTATACATTGGGCGGGAGTTGTCATTTAAAGGATGTGCATTTAAACTTCAAAATATACATTTGAATATTCAAAGATTTGGCAGTTCTTGTTGAAATGTTTATGCCTGTCTGGAATGTAATAATTTCATTTTTACAATACACATTTTTTTCTGATCATAAAACTTGAGAAATATTTCTTGGAATTTTACTTGAATGATCCAGTGCTATAATAATAACTGCCAACTTTTATTGAGTAACTCTGCATACTATCATAAACCACTTTACTTAATTTTCATAGCAACACTGTGATGTGGTCCTTAATCTTACAAAGAAAGGATTTGAAATTCAAAGAAGGAGGCATCTTGTTCTAGAATATACAGCTTCAATGAGGCTAGATTTTGAAGGCGTTGGTCTGGCCACATATTTATAATCCAAGACCTCTGCAGTCCAAGTATGAATGGTACTTGAATGTATGTGGCCATATGTTATTCATTACTCTTATCAACACTAAATAATGAAGTTGAGGGAACTGAAAAGCTGCAAAGCTGAGAGCTCAAAGCCAGATAGCATGAGTTCAGTTCAGCACTTGTACTTGTTGCTTTTGTCAAAACCACTGTGACCATGAGCCTGGTGAAAAACAATGCAAGGGAAGAATGATTTGCTATAGTTTTCCTTTTGGAGAGACATGGTCTATCATAGAAGGTCAGACATTGTATGTGGCTGCTGCTTGCTTATGTATGTGGTGCTGACCTTAGCAGGTCAGGAAACAGAACTCAGACTAAAAGTAGTTTGGACTGTAATCATTAACACTGTCTCCTCCTCAATATCCCAGTTCCTCCAACCAAGCCCTACCTCTTAAAGGATCCACCACCTTCAAAAACAGCCACACCAGCTGGAGGACTAATGTTCAAACACATGAGCATGACAGAAGCAGTTCAGATCAAAACCATATAATAAAACACTCTTACCATTACTACTTATGTTTCCCCTGTCTTTGCATATGTGTAAGAACTGGAAAAATACACTTGATTATATTGTGATCATTAACATTCTAGGTCAACTCAGATGGGCTACTTGAATGCAGACACTTGGCCCCAAATTTCTCTGGGCATTCCTCTGAGTGTTTTTCTAAATGCAATTGTTATCTGAATAGGGAGACTGATTAAAGTAAACTGGCTTCCACATGCCTGGAATGTCCTGTAATCAGTGGAAGGCCTATATGGGCCCAAATCTTGAAGAGCAAATTTGTTTTTCTCTGCACTGTTTTAGCCAAGAGACAGTTCTTCTATTCTTGGACCTGGACTTGAACTATGGAGCACCTTTCTGCCTTTTTCCAGGCTCTGATTCAAGTTATGCCATCTGACACCTCATCCTTCATACTTGCTTAAACCAAAGTCTTCATAATAAATCCCTTAGATCAATAGATAATAGTTTGGATTAGATAAATAGATAATAAGCAGATAGATATTTCTATTTATAGCATGAAAACCTAATTGTTGTGGTTCTTGGGAAAATAGTGACTAATACAACATGAGCGCATGTATAGATACACACACACAAACACATACATACGTACACACAAACACACACACACACACACACACAAACACACGACATAAACATACCTTCCCTAATTGTAAGAGATCCTTAAGAGTTGTATTAGAAGAGACACAGCATTCCAAACAATGCTGTAGTTTATTTTCAAGGCTAAATAAAATCATATATGTAAAAGCTGACATAATATCTAGGTATTGACTCTTCCTTCCCTGGGATAAGGAAATTTTGATTTTTCTTGTTGATGGATTACTTCATGCTGTTAAAAATGATTTTTAAAGGATACACAATAACACATGAGTATGTATGTGTGATGCAAAGAAATGAACTTTTATACATAAACAGACAAGCAAATGTGGCATTTTATCTGTGGGCTAGCCATGGTCACGCTGAAGGGCATCTTACAGCACAAGCAGAATGCTCACTCAGAATGCTCTTAGACTTACACAGTCTGCATTTGCTCATGGTGAGCATGAACTGCATACAGATGACTTCACCTCTGCAGCACAGAATTTAAATGAAGCAAGCATAAAGCTAGCTCATCACCCAAATGCATGTTAATCTGCCTGGAGAACAAGCCCAGAGGCTGACTCAATATTTTGGTTATATCAGACTTCCACCATATCAAACATAACTTCAAATAAGGGAACTGCTAAAAGCCACTGATTTTACTGAGCTCCTCTTGCATTTTTGATGAGGACTTGTGCTCTGTTTATCTCCTATTTATGCTTTCATTAAAGAATAATTAATGCTAAAAATGTATATATGTAAAGTGTTCAATAGAATAAATTTTCACATAAATGAAACCCTTGCCACTACAAAGGCAATGAATGTAACTATCATTTCCAAGTGCTTGTTCATATGTCTTGTTTACTGGTCCTCCCATCTCCTATTCCCAAGTCAGATTGGTTGGTGTTCACCAGTATAGATTAGTTTGTATTTCATAGAACATCCTATAATAAAATTCATTATTTTTGTCTGACCTCTTATACTTAGCAGAATCATGTCGTTACGCATTATGATAGTCACATTACATTTATCAACAGTTTGCTCACTTACATTGCCACACTGTATGGGTACAGCACATTGTTCTGAAACGCTTTGGTAAATGGTTATTTCTTTTTGTGGTTTGACTTCTCCAGAGAAAGCCCCTACAAACATCTGTGTATGAGTGAGTCCTTCTCCTGTCATATGTTGACTTTTCCTTTTGGCAAATTAGGGAAAGAAGAGTGATGGATTCCATGCTGCATGTTGTGCACCTTTGAGATGAAATAGCTGTTACTTCCAACAGGACTCCTACCATTTTGTATCCCCTGTAGCAATGTGGCTACATACCCTTGTGAGCACTTTTCAGAGCTTCTACATTTTCACCTCTTCTATTAAGCCCATAGGGAATACCATTCTTTTAACTATATTCCTCCAGTAACTAATGATGCCAAATGTATTTCATATGCTTATTTTGCATTCTTCTTATTTCATCTTAGTAAACTGGCTGTTCAAATTCAATATACGCTTTGCATAAGCATTGTCCTCAGTCTGTAAGTTATATATTTTTCCTCTTAAAATTAATTTTCTCTTAAGAACAGATGTTTTAGTCTCAATGAATCACAATTTGTCTATTTATTCTTTTATAGATCTTACTTGTAGCAGAAGTCTTTCTGGAACCCAAGAGAGAAATTTATTTTCTACTGGATTGTTAGGCCTTAATCAAAACTCAGTTGTTCATGTATTAGAGAGCCTGACTCTGGGATTTCTTTTCTGTGGCATTAAACTACTTATGTTGACACTACAGTGGTTTGAATAAAAAGGTTACCCATAGACTTATGTCTTTGTAACACTTCGTCCCCAATTGGTGGTGCCGTTTGGGGGCATTTAGGAGGTATGGACTTGCTGAACAAAGTATGTCACTGGTGTTGGGCTTTAAGAATTTAAAGACTCAAGCCATTTCCAATGAATTCTCTCTGCTTTTTGGTTGAGGTTCAAGATGCGAGTTTTCAGTTTGCTGCCCCTGTCACCATGCCTTCTGCTGTGTCTCCTGTGGTCCCAGGTTCTACTTCTCCTTTTGGAGTATTCAGGTCCCTCTGGTATATCTGCTTGTGGAGGGCTGGCTGAAGTCCAGAACAGGTGGGGCCTGATGTCTGCCTTTTCCATTCAGATTGTCAGACAATGCTACATGCGAGATCAGTAGGGATAAAAGGTTGTCCAGGATGAGTGTTGTAGTTCTGTGTCCTCCTCTTTTTCCCTTTCAGGCTGTCCAGATGCTGCTGCAAACTGGGCTGGAAGGATGAATCATAATCTGAATGGGCAGGATCCTGGTCTGGTTGAGAGTAAGAACTGGACATGTGAGGAGAAAGAAGCCCTTCTCCAAGGATCTTAGTGTTATGGCTTCTTTATGCAAAGGAATTCTCCAATGATCTTTAATGAAGCAACTCTCAGAAATGATAAAAGATTGTGTATATTTCTTTATTCAGGGTGAGTTTGAACACATTCATTTTATTTGCAGTGAACCAAGGGTTATATAGTTTTGAGGAAGAATGTCTTATTTAGATGTACGTCTCCACTTCTAGCTCTGACTCATTATTATACTGATGTTTTGCTGCCTGTGACTGCACAGGGCATCTGGATTCGTTGATGTTTGATGTCTATAACTGCACTTGTATGTTACTTTACTGGTCTCAGTCTGAGCCTACACAAATGTGACCTTCCTTCTGTGGATAGGATAGATAGACTGTGCTACCAAGCACAAATCTAAGCCCCATCAAATGCCATTACCTGAAAAATATGTGTACTTTATATTGTTATATGTGTGAGAACATGTTTATATCCATATGTATGTGTGCATGTTTGTATGTGTATACATGTGTGTGAATGTGCATATTTGTACATGCATGTGTATATGTGTATATTTTTGTGTATATATGTTTATATGTAAATGAGTGTGTGTGTGTGTGCATGCGTGTGTGCACTACATTTAGCTTAGCTTTTAAAAATAAAGAAAAGGGCAATTCTGTGTTGAAAAGAAACCAATGGGAAAATTACTTCTGTGGAAGAGAGATGGTTGAGAGATTAATTTATCTTCCACTCAACCTTCTTTCAAACTACAAACCAGGTAAAGAGGGTTAGAGCCTTTCTCCAATGTGCAGGAAAGGGTCTGTATTCCAATGTTTACTGTTGCTTTATACCTTGCAAAATTTCAGTTGTGACTTCTGCTATGCTAAGAAGCAAATCAAAACATTATCTCATGATGGATTCAAGTTCCAGTGCTTTGTAAAGACCAAGCAAAGATTATTTTTCTGAGGAAGCTACTGGTCTCTGCCATCTATTTCCTCCTGGGATTTAGAAATCCATGTGATATTTTGCCATCACCCAGAGATAACAGGATTGAAAGTGGCTAGTTTTTCAGGATGCAAAGAGCGTGGAAATATTTAAGACTTGGGATCCATCCTCCTTTTGTCCTATGAACAGAAGGAAATGAAAAGTGATTTCACTAAGAAGGTGAGATGTCTGGTGTAAAGGAGATATCAGGAGAGATGGAGGGAGCTACCAGGGGGAATGGGGATGGCTCTTTCTCCCCTCTGCATTTTTCTCAGCTAGGATGGGGTTGTATCATGGCCCTTAAGGTTTCTGGTAGCCAGGACAGTGGAGATGCCTCATGTATGTCCTTTATATAAATTATTTATGAAGGTATAGTCTCAGTTATCTTGACATTTAAATGCTGAGTAATTTCCAGCAAACATTCCCACTCTCTGGGGGATGAATGTCTCTCTGCAGTAGGGCAGACAACAGTGGAAGTGAGGGGAAAGGGGCGCACAGGTCGCTTAGTGTGTCTTAGGTTTTAAGAATTCAGATGATAAAGGTCAAAATTTTCTCATTAAATTTGAATGTTCTGTGAAGCCTGAAATATAGTTCAAAGCTTGAGGTCACTTCTTGGCTGAACCTGAAAGAAATCTTGTTAGTTAATTAATTTAATACTTTATTATTTAAGAGTGTCATACACGCATACAATGAATAATGATAAAATTAATACCTCATTTCACTCCTTCAATTCTTCTTGCTCTTCCTGTAGCCACCCCTAACAATCCTTTTCCTTATTTCAACTTTTATTTGTTGATTTTTGATAACCCACTAAGTCTAATTGGTGTTGTTCATAGATGTGTGGGCATCACATCATTCAGCAAAGCATGAGAAGCTTACAAGTGGCCATACTCTGAAATAAAAATGAGTCTCCTTTCTTTAGCAACTATCATTGCCAATAGAATTCCACTGAGGACTGGGACCTGAAAAGCACATCTTGGCAGGCCAGATCTTGTGCAACTAACCTCAGCTATTCTGAGTGCATGGTACAGCAGTCCTATCATAACCAGAAGAATCATAAACACAGTGTTCTTCTCCAATTTCAGGCCCTTCTGCTCTTTCCACCTCTTCTATGATATTTCCTGAGCCCAAGTAAAAGGGGTAGTTGGTAAAGATGCTCCATTTGAGGCTAAACAGATGATTTATTATTTTCAGCACACTGACTGGTTGGTTATCAGTATTGACTTTTACAAAATGCTCTTACTAAAGTTGATAACAGTCAGGTATAAACATAACATATTTAGATAATGATTTGACAACATTTAGAGCCCTGGTAATTATCTGTTATACCCTTAAATGGGGTGGGGGGATAAGCAGCCTTTATCTGTGCCAGATGCTAACATTTAAACACAGGTCTCTCCTTCTTTTACATCTGATCTATGCACTCAGAAAAACAGTGTTGTCTCTTGCATAGGAAATTGCAAGCAATTTTACTTCTAAGAAAAAGGAGGAAATGAGTCTCTTCATCAACAACAACTTGGATTCACTATCCCCTGAAACTAGTAATAAGTCAGTCCTGAGGTAAGCTTCTAGAAGCTGACTCCTGAAAGAGCAGGTTGTGCCAGGGGAGATTTAGACTACAGACAGGGGATTGTTCTTGGAGTAGGCCTAGGCTGGATTGTTTGATGATAGGACTTTGGATTACCTGTCATCATCATCACCACCACCATTATGACCACTATTATCACCATCATCATCACTATCACCACCACCACCACCACCACAACCATCATCACTACCACCACCACCATCACCACCACCACCACAATCATCAACATCACCATTATCTCTAAGTTTATGATTGAAGGATCTTGGTGACATATAGGATTGCAGTAGTGACCAGCTGCCATCTGAAAAATGGGAAGACATTTAACACAGCTAGAATTCCAGAAACTGGCCTGATGGAGAATGGAGTAGACACAGAGGATATTCTGCTGGCAATGGCCTGGAGAATTTCTTGTCCAAGTTGGAGAACACCCCTCAAAGAGGATAGTGACCAGGCTCAGAGCTCATTATCAGATTTGTGTTTGAAAAATCAGACTGGATTCTAATGGAATTTTCCAGAAATTCCTTCTATTTATCCAGCAAACTTGATTGAAGTTTTTTTCTGGGAAATTTATACCACTACTCTCTGGTGATTTCAAAGATTGTTTCATATTCTAATGCCTCAAGAGTCTTTAAATGGCCTTATAAATAATGGAAACAATGGGACAAATAAGTTCTATTATTTTCCCTAAGGAGCTATGGCTGACTTACTTGATGAAGATTTAGTGAGCAATTACCTAGCACAAGACTAGACTCTGAAATCACAGCAGTGACCAAGCGTCTGATAACCCGTGTAGACTTTAAGCAAGTGTAAGAGAAAAAAACACATAGCTCTAGGGTGCGATCTCAGTTTCTATAGTTTTACAAATAGGGTCTGGAGGATATATACTGTACTGTGTAGGATGCAGAAGATGAAGTGAATTTTCTTTGACAAGGGTATATGAGAAGGAAGATTGATTGCACAGAGGAGAGAATATGTGAGCCAGATCTAGATCTCAGAGATTTAATCAGGTACTGACTTGGAAGTGAAAAGCCTGGGACTCAGTAAAAATTCTCCACATGGAGACTGAATAGGCAAAATCAAATGAACTTAAACATTAATATTTATGTAAGCAAGTTGATAGGGAATGATCACCAGAGACATGTACTGGCCAATGAATGTGTGTAAAACCAGATGAGACAAAAGAACACATTGGTTGGAACTTGCTGGGTTCTGAGTCTATAGATCACTTTCTTCAGCCCTGCTAACTCTCCAGTCTCTAGATTACATTTTGGGCAGCATCAAGAACAGCAGAGATGAGAAAAGCACAAGCATATCATACATAGAATCCGATTACATTTCAGAGGATCACACTTGTTATTTTGCTTTTGAAAATCTGTTAGATGAAAATGGAACTTTTATGGACTAAAGAGATGGAAATGAGATAAAAACCAAATGAGATTTGTATTCTTTCAAGTCACATAACTACAGCTGAAAGCAGGCGTCTAGCAGGAAATGAAGTTAGAAATACAAGCAAAAGCCAGATTAAGGTTGTAAACTCTATGCCAGGGAACCCAGACTTAACTCAGTATGCCTGAAAGCTTTTGAAGGGATTTAAGCCGAAGACTGGCATGGCTGCATTTGTGTTATTGCCTTGGCTTTAGCGCAATTAGGTAGATATGAAGGCGTAACCTGAGATCAATGAAATGCGACTGCACAGACACTTTTCTACAAACCAGAGGACAGATAGGTAGTAGCTAAAAATTAATCACAAGGACATTTGGAATGTAGAATTTGATGCTTGATTTTGCTATTTGGGGGTGAGTGTGAAGAGGTCATAGGGGATGAAGTTTCAGAACCGAGCTCTGTCATGACAGTGAGTGTCATTTGCTGAGTTAGTGAACACAAGAGGAAGGTAGATCTGGGCAGGATAATGTGAAAATGGAGGACAGCATGTTGACAGGAGATGTTTGTGTTGTATCCAGATATGGCAAAGACATATGTTGAGTAAAGTGAATGGTGCTCCAAAGAGAAATAGGATCTGAAAGTAGGCATTCAGAAAACACCAGACAAAAGGATAGAAGGGAGGGACTGTTGGCTACTTGCCCACAGGTCTAGGAGAAAGAAGAACAGTCCCGGTCCCAGTCCCCACTGGGTCTCTCCCCGGGGGTGAGCAGGATGGTGAATGTCATGGCCCAAAAGAAACACACCTGACCCGGAGTCTTGTCGAAGCAGGAACTCAACTTTATTGCATCAACCTCTTACTTACATAAACTCGGAGCATAGGGAGGGGGATTTTTGTTGGGATGAAATGATGTAGGAGGCAGGAAGGGTAACAGAGGGGATGCGGTGACTGACAGGGTCAATGACAAAGCTCTACATTAGCAGTGGTGGGGCAGAGGCAGGGCCAAACAGGCCTTGCTGAGTCACCCTGGTATGGAAGTGACTAAGATAGGTCTCAAAACTCTGAGCCAGGCTTAGGCTTTCCCACAAAGTCGCAGAAACTTGAGCCAGGCTCAGGTTTGTCCTCAAGGTCCGAATCAGGGCCAAAATGGGGTCCAATAAGGGACTTCATTCTAGTAAGAAGAGAAGGATAAACTCAGTGGAGGTGGTGCCTAGAAACCAAATGAAAGGGTGGTTTGAAATTGTTCATATGGAAAAATTTACTGAGAACAGCAGCAAAGGAAAAGATAGCCATGCATACCTGTGAATGAGTTCAACAGAGCAGGAGATAAATGAAAAGGGATGCCAAACCTAATTCTTTCTACTTTCTAAAACCATTAAAAAGCTCACCACAAAACCTAGATCTCCCTGCCCATATGTAGCAGATGTGCAGCTTGACCTTCATGTGGGTCCTGAACAACTGGAGGGGGGCTATCCCAAAAACTGCTGCCTGTTATACCACCCAAATATTATCTTAGAGAATGCTGTGAAAGATGAAGACTCTTATTGCATTGTAAAGACTCATCTCCTTCAGCCAGAGGGCAGCAACTGCTGGAAGTCAAGATAATTGCAACCATGAGGATGGCAGAAGAAAGGAGCCTAGCAAGGCTGTCCTCTGAGAGGCTCTACCAGAAGCTGACTGAGACAGATGAAGATACTTACAGCTAACCATTGGACTGAGGTCAGGGACCCCATAGAAGAGTTAGGGGAAGGACTGAAGACTGAAGGAGCTGAAGGGGATGACAATTCCACAGGAAGACCAACAGTATCAACTAACCTGGATCTCAGAGATAGCAGAGACTAAGCAACCAATCAAAGAGCATACATGAACTGGTCTGTGGTCCCCAGCACATATGTATCAGAGGACTACCTTGTCTGGACTCAGTGGGAGAGGATATACTTAATCCTATAGAGACTTGATACCCCAGGGAAAGGGGATGTGGAGGGGGTGAGGTTGGGAGGTGGGTGGGAGAGCACCCTCTCAAACGTAAAGGGGAGAGGAGGATGGGGTAAAAAACCCTTGGAGTGGGGGCCAGAAAGAGGGTCAACATTTGGAATCTAAATAAATAAAACAATTTTTTAAAAAGCTTTCTATTTCCATATTTTTCTTTAAACATTTAATAATAACCTATTCTTTAATTTAAAAATCATATTTTATTTTATATATAGCAATGTCATTTATACATGAGTAATGCTTTAATATTATGTTTGATATACTATTAAACAGAAGTGTAAAGGAACATTTTTAGGTTACAAAACCCCTCCCTCTAGATAATATTTTTAAAATTCATTTTAAATAGGTCATTGTGACAAATGCATTAAAAATAAAAATAATGTTTAAATTGTCATAAAATGCTAATTTGTTTTCCTTATTGTAGCTAAGGAGACTTCAGAGATACCAGGCAGATGAGGGTTCATAAATACTTAAAGAGGACATGGAAAAATCAGGCTGAAACAGAGCTGGAAGCTTCATCTCTACTAGATAACTTCCATGGTGCTAAAAGATGCTTCACATGTTACTTAAGAAGAAAAATAATCATCAGGTATGATCTCTGAAAAGTATAATAAAGCTGTCCTGGTAACACACTGCCACTTGTTAAATAATGGCATGGATATTACAGGAGTCAACATCCACTTTGATTGGATTTAATTAATTCTGGACTGCAAGATGCATGTATAAGGAAGCATGGTTGGTATTGTTACCTAGGCTCAGAACCCATGGCTAGCTAGGTCATAAAGAAAGAACCTAATAATATCATTGTGATAAATACACATAGTAATAAACTATCATCTGAGTTATTATTATATAGCCACAGATTAACATATCTCAATCTTTTTTGAGCAAGCCTTTTTTTTTTTTAACAGTAGAGGGTAACTAATACAAAGACCCACTGCTGGTCAGCATGCAGAGAATAAGAGCTTGTACAATATTTAATTCTAATTGTTACTGATATGTTGCACCACCAATCTCCAAGGATTACCTTAGAAAAGAGGGATTGAAAAATTATAAGAGCTAAAAGAAATGGACATATAAAATAAAACATTATTTGCTGGACCTTCAGTGTCATAGCACATATGAATTCATTACAGTTATGGCTGCAAGCAGAAAACCTGCACAAGATCAAGCCAGCCAAGAGCATCCCATGGAATGAAGTGGGGCTAATTATGTTCTACCACCTGCTGAGTAGCTGTTGGTAAGTGATGACTTCTGGGAAAGGAAAAGAGGAGCACCTGCCAAGCATGTCTTTCAAAGAATAAAAGAAGCAACTTATTCTTAACATTGGGTTTAGTTTTAATATACATCAAACAGAGGTAAAATAAAAGCCAGTTTTCATTATCTTCTGGTTTAGTTACTCATGTTTCCAAAAAAGATATGTTTGCATATTTTTAGTTTTGGTTCCTGTTTCTGTGACTCAATAGCTCAAAGAAAGTAACTTTAAGGAAGAAAGGATTTATTTGTCTTACGATTCCAGATTACAGTCCATCACTGCAGAGAAGCCAAGAGGGCAGAAGTTTCAATTAGTCACTTCTACATCCAAGAATGGGAGAGAATGAAATGCGTGTATGTCTATACACAGCTCACATTTCTCATCTGATATAGTCTAGAACCTAAATTAATGGAATGGTGTCACCCTCTGTAGGCTTAGCGTGTGCACATAAATTAACATAAGCAAGATAATCTTTTTTCCGCAGACATGTCCACAGGCCAACTTGATCTAGACATCCCTCATTGAGACTCTATAATTCTCTTCCCAGATAACTCTAGTGTTCAGCTGACAATCCAAATTTAAAACTAACCATCACACAAAGAAATTATTTTTGGACTCAGAATAAAAAATTCTTTTTAACTGTTCTTATTTATTTATGTATATATTTTAATCATTAAATAATTACTTGGATATGCATGTATGAATGCATATATAATTATGTATACATGTCATGCACAGTGTTATGTCTTGAGATATATATGCATATATTTGCATATATACCTATATCTTATATTTTAGTTTGCTGTGTCTCTTCCATAAAGTTGCATACTCATGGAACAGACTATCTGTTAGATGGACTGCACTCCTATCTGTCTTTTATTGAAGATTTACCAGACGATAAATCCATGAATGAAGAAAATCATATTTTTCTCTTTGCCAGTGTGGAGTCTTCCCTCTTTCTTCCTGTGTCTTGGCTGAAAATCAGACTGTCTTTCTTGACTACACAGTAACTCACATCCTTGCCATTGTTATGTAGTGGTTACACTAAAAAAAAAAATCCACTCCTAGTTCAAGTCTTACAATGACATAAAATCAAGACGGTGGACAGTTTTTACGACATTCTCTTTTAGGGTATGAGCAAAGACCCTATTTCCTATACATATCATTCATATCAGTGAGCTCTGTACAGTCTGGTCACATAGAAAGTCTCATCCTCATGAATAAGATTGACACGGCTGTAGCTAGATACTGAACACAATCTGGACAAAGTTCAGTACTTTCCTAGGCATGTGGAATCATGTCCAGAGGTTCTGACTCTGGTGTGGGGCTTGGTTTCTAGAAGTACATAAGATATAAGCTCAGAGCAATGAAGCTGCTACTTCCACGTAAAACAAGTCATCAAAGAGAGAAAGTGCTGAGAGAAGCCAGCAAGTGAGTTAGGCATTCCTCAGCTTTCACTATAGTTTTCCTGGTTCTATCAGTTTACATCCTGTTTATCTATCAGGCTTCTGTCAAGAACTGCAGCAACTCAAAATACACACAAAGTACCTTTAGCTTCACTTGGCCTCCACATGTGGCCTCCCAGTGCCTGGCACACATACCCCCTAGACTTGGCAGACACTTCCTTAAACTCATTCCGTCATGATAGATGTAACACTAACCCAAATTAACCATATTACCTAAATAGTTTCACTTTGACAGAGAAAAGGAGCCCTGAAATTTCTCAAAGAATATATTTTCAAAATAAAATTTCCTGAGACGTTTGACAGAATCTATTTGTGGAATGGATATTTTGCAAAGTTTCATTCATTTTCTTTTCTTTTGTTTCTTTTCTTTTCTTTTTGGTATGGATTTTAGTATATGCAATAGGGCCCTTGCTTACACAAATGTTCACCTTTAATGTGATCCAGGAAAAAAAATAATTCAGTCAATAGACATAGTTGTAGAAAAAAGCCTGCCAACCACTTGTTACTGGTCAGCATATCAGTGAAATTGATGTTTCTTTAACTTATAGGATCAATATTCCTTAGACATTATCCAATTTAGGATCTGCCATAGTCCATTGAGACTACTATGACAGAAAACCATTGACTGGCTAAATGACTTGTAGATACTGGAAATTAATTTCTTGCAGTTCTAGAATCTGGAAGACTCCATGTCTGGTGAGGGTCCCTTCACAACTCAAAGAGGCACCCTTTTCTTGTGTTCTTACATGAAAGAAGGGCTTTAATAAGGATACTAACCACATTTATATGAGTTTCATCTCTATAACTCAATAAACTCTGAAACTTTCCACCTATTGATATCCCGTACTGGCATCTGATGCCATATGATGTCATTCTGGGGAGTCATTTCCAACATATGGAATCAGGGAATGTGTCCATTTGGTGTGGAGTGATACCTGATACATTCAAATGTATGTTTTGTGCTGCTCACAAAATGTGAAGAAATGTCAATACCCATAGAATCAGCATGAACCATTGGAAATAGAAGTTTGTTAACTTCATTATATAGCTTATTTCTTTATGGGAATCAACATTCCACTTTCCAATAACACCTTATGATAAACGTATCTAGAAATACTATATAATGAAGACCGTGGGTTGTTTCAAAGTTAGGATTGAATATACCATCAAAGATACTTCTCGAGTAAAGTAAAAGGAAACAACAATTCAAACTGCATAATTTGGTGATTGTCCTATGTTTTAGTTTGATGTACCTGCTCCAGGAAGTGCATTTCCATGGCTCAAAGGCTCTATTTGTTAGCTAGAGTACATTCATGTCTGTCTTTCATTGAAGATTTTCTGGATAGTAAATGCATGAATGAATGAGATCATATTTTTCTCTTTGCTAGTATGTGTGCCTCCGAGTTTCTGTGTTCTAGCTGAAAATCAGACTATCTAGACATATTTGTGACCAGCCAGCTGCAGGCTTTTTCTAATAGGGTTGAACACAAGTTGGGACCTTGAACATCTTCAGCCCCAGGCAAAAATGTTTTATATTGTTGCTTAAAACAGTGACTGAATTTGGCCTTGGCCTTGGCCCTGGCCCCAAGCCCACATTCCTTAGACAGTCTATTCCCAGATCTCTGCCTACACACATAGCTATACAGAGCATCCCTTTTGTCTTGATGTCCATCCTGAGACAACACCCATGTCAGCTTCCTTAAGACATGCTCTGACCTGACCTCCCTGTTATTTATGGCTTCCTTTTTCGAATCCGATCTAGTCCCACCTCAGGATATTTGAGGAGCACTGCCTTGTGGGAACCTCTTTGCTTCTACTTTTAGAATGATTTAAACTGAAACTGTAAGTTCAGTCAGTTTCTAAATTTATACAAAGGAATAGACTGGTTCCTTGTCTCAGAACTCCACAAGGAATTGAGAGTATATGTCTAAGGGCTTGAGTCTGGGGTTCTATGCTGGGCAGGAATGTAGAATGTGAAGCATGAAGTCAATATCCTCAGGAGATGCAAGGCAAAGTGTAAGCCCTTCCCTAGAAAGGCTACTTAGTTTCACTAAAATCAACTTTCCAATTGCTGTAAGTTTGGGGTGGTGGGCTGTGAGAGGCAGCTGGGTACCTGGTTGAGTGCAGACCTCGAACCCCAAAGACCCTAAAGGGATGGTAGGTATTTGGCCTTGCTCCTGGGCCCTTTCTTCAGCCATCCACAGCCCCTCCCAAAGAAAGGTTTGTGGCCTTCAGTCATATAGCACAGTTAGAGGGCATGACTACAGGCCAAAGAGCCTTAAGAAATCTCCATATTAATGAGATACCTAAAGGCCAGAGGGCATAGCCAATTAAGCATTCCTTTCCAGACCCTTCCCCTACTTGCAAAAGGTATTTAACCTTAGAACACAGGGTATAGCTTCATCCACTTTCCACCATGACAATAAACCTTTTAAAACCATGGACTACCTCTTGTCTTTGGAACACAAAGTGCAGAACCGTAGAGGGGGCCTTCAACTAATGAGCCACCATCTAATCTCCTACTGGAGGACTTCTCTATGTTCCAGCCATGGAGAGGCCACCAATCCAAGTGGAGCTACCCAAGCCAGCCATGACCCAGCCAAGCAAGTCACCTCAACCAAGAGTCTTATCCACCCTGTGGAGTGCTTCTCCCCTTTGCCCCTTTTGGCTGTGGGCTGGTCCAGCCTGTTATCCCCCGATCTCAACTCTTCCACAGCCATTCTGAGAAGATCTGAGAGGAAGCAGGCTCAGAAAACAACTCCTATATATGGTAAATTTGAGGTGCTTTTCTCTGTCTTCCAAATCTGAACATCAATAACAGCTTTGATATAAACCAGTCCAGCATTGATTGGATTGATATGAAACAGTGTTAAGTTACAACATTTGATTTATATAAAATCACTTCTTCCAGAAGTCTAACTGACTTCGAAACATTCCATGGACATGTGCTCTATTTTACACGAATAAACAGCATCATCTGCCTCTCTGAGAGATTGGTGAAGTGTATCTCTTTCCCTTAACTTATCTTCTATGTAAATCCATCTCAGGCTTCTCTTGTGTAATATTTCATTTGTCCTAAGAACAGATCAAAGGGGATAGCTTAAAAGGTCTTATTCATCAGGTGTCATATCTACAACATCAATGTCAATTCATCTTGGTTTAAAACCAATCAGTTTCAGTAATACCTGATACCCTAGGCACTTATTAACTGCATCCTTTTACTCTATGATACCTTAACTTATTCTTCCTAGAGATACATGCACTGTGCATCATTGGTGTCTCTATCACAAACTGATGTTTGCTGGTTGAAACAGATACAGGTAATGTTGTGCAAACCAGTCTACTCAAAGGCAGGTGTTCTTGTCTGTGCCTAATTGCTCTCACATCTTCTCAGAATGGGATATTCTTTCTTTAAAAGCTATCATCTTTCAACATGTCCTTAGTAATTATTCCCTTGTCCTTAAATAATTGATAAGTTTAGAAATATCAGTCAATAGATATTAAGTGAGTGTTGTATAGCATAAAAAAAGACAGACACTGTTGAGGTTACAGCCAATTGTTCTTTTATTAACTATATAAACCCCCTTAGTGGGGCTTACCAGTGTTTTCACAGCTAGAGATTTCTTTTATGTTATCACCAGAGCTCATCAGTGTCTCCCACATAACTGCCCTCAACTGCTTGATTCCAGTAGGATACAGAGTTTCTTGTGGATATTGGTTCCATGATAAACTTGTGCTGGGTGAGCCAAGGTAGATGAAGTTGGTGTCTGAAAATTGGGTAGAAAGTGTCACCCAGAGGAATGGAAGGAGGAAAGAAGAACGATACCAAAGAACATTTACATAATCTGTGTTTTTAACTCATCACAAGAGAACATCTCTGGCACAGTCACTCTTCAATAATGTGTCAAATGAATGGTAGGCAATTTCATTGTATCATACATATGAAGCATGTATGGTTAAAAATCTGTTATTCAAAATAAGAATATAATTTTCATTAACATAATATGATAGTTTCTAATTTAGTCTAACATTCATAGTTCTCAACTGTAAGTGGTTTACTCTCAGAGGAGATCATAGTGTCTAGAGATAGTTTTGAATGCCTCAATTTGGGTTGATAAAATGGGTTTAATAGCCACCTGGAAGTCAGAGATAATAAAGGCTTCTGAATATCCTAAAACATAAAACCATCTCCCACATCAAAAGATCATTCTGATAAAAATGAGGAGTGCACCATTGATAAGAAACATGTGTCCTTTCTCAGTTAAGAAATACAGAATGAGAGTGAAAACAATTCAAATTTTTACTCAATCCCAGCTACTAAAAAATTATAGCATCCAAACTTTGTCCTAAATCATGAGGTTAAAGGACATTAGACACAGCTCTAGGAGGAACTGCTCTGGCAATTTGATAACGGCCTAAAATCCCTAAAGTGTTGCAAGAAAAAAAATAGAAATCCTCACTTTACGGTTGAAATTCTCTTTGAATGATAGAATGAATCTATAAGGGAAAAACAGAAAAGAGTGTTTTATGATATAGGAAAGAAATCAAAACACTAAAACCAGAGATTCAGGTATACTCTAAATCATCTCTCATCTTTAGAAGCAGGGGAATTCTTTGAACTAACGATTCCCAGTGGGGAAAGTAGATAACAAAATATGGGGTAGGGTTTGAGCAACAGATGAAAATCTAATGTATAAAATGTCTGTGCTGTGTGCTAGTGTGTGTATATATAAATCTATGAGTGTATGTGTGTGCATACCTATGCATGTATCTATGTATGTGTGAGTTCGTGTATGAGACAGATAGACAGACAGACAGACAGGTAGGCAGGCAGGCAGGCAGGCAGGCAGGCAGACTGGGGTATTTAAATGATAAAACAGACAATAGATAAATTTTCTTTTCCCGTCTGCATTTGGCTGTTTTGCGTCTTTCTGCTAACTGCATAAGTGTGTTTACTCTGCAGATTCCCTGTGAGTGCTGCCTTGGGCTACAGCATGAATTCTTTCAATGAATCTTATTTATGAAGAATCCTTAACAAAAACATTTAGCAAAACAACAGACTTATAATTTAAATGACAACATAAACAAGTGTATTATTTTTCTGACTGTGAAGTCAAGCAGCTCTTTATAGCCATCTGCATTTCTTGTATCATATACACATAGATTAAAAATCCAGTAATAACTATGCAGCTTTAAACCAATATCCACAGGCCTCTTTTACACCACTAGTTATCACACAGCCTTCATGTGGTCTCTACCTACCTCCGATAGGCTTTGCTTTATAGTTTGATACCTCACTAACTTTCATACATTACCTACTCAGAGCTATCTTGGAGCAGAACCTGGCTGGACTGTGTCTCTGCTTCTGCTTGTCTCCTGTATTAGGCAACATATCCTTGATTATCTTGACATTAGATCTTGCCTCACTTTGAAGATTTCCTGTGATACTTTGCCTTGCCCAGTGATTTAACCCTGGATATATCTCAGGAGTTTAGGAATAAAACTCTGGAGCTGGAGAGATTGCTATGTGGTTAAGAAGAATGGGTGCTCTTCCAGAGGACCCAGGTTCAATCCCCAGCAACCAGAGAGTAGTTCATAACTCCAGATTCAGGGGATCCCTCCACTTTTCTGGCTTCCAAAGGCACCAGGCATACCTGTGATGCCCAGATATGTAGACAAAACACCTATACACATAAATAAATAAATAAATAAATAAATACCCCACTGATTTCAAACTCATCAAGACATATAACTAACCTTTGTTCCTTTAAAGCTTGCTCGTGGCTGTCCCTATTCATATCTTCCTATGGCAAAAACAATGCAATTTGCAGGTACATTTTTGATATATCTCCAATTAATATACTGAGGTATTCTTAGGTAATGGTTCAATGCAAAACACTATGGATACTTTGAGGTTTAATCAGTATTCCAAATATGTTCTTGAACATTCAAAGGCCTCGAGTTTTACATAAAAAAATGTTGTAAGGAAAATTTTACATTCACAAGGACATGTATCCCACCATTTAATAATGAGAAGTCATGGTTTTCTGGGAGAAAAAATACAATTTTAAGTTTTAAGATAGTTGCCTTCACATTTCACTTGCTGTCATTGTCAAAGCTTCACAGTAAACTGCTACTGGCCTGTTATGTTTGTAGTCTGATGGATCAGTTTTTTGGCTAACAAATTCCACAAGAAAAGGAAAAGTAAGTAAGTGTCCCTGATTGTTTGGTCTATAACTGAGTGGAAAAAAGGTTGGGACAGGGTATAGAAAAGGCATAGAAAATAATATTCTCAAATCTCCAACTTGTGCAGCCAAATAACATTATTTAGAAGCATAAATCTAGAAGAAGAGAAAGTTGAGCTGATCCAACATCATTCACAAGATCATAATTGGTCCCTGTTCTCTCAACAAATCCCTTAGAAAATAAAGCCATTCCTTTATTTGGGCAACTGTACAAGACAAACTTTTCTTGTCGAAGTCATTGGTCTGGGCACCAAAGAACTGTCTGCCACTTTAGAATTTACTGTCAGTATGACTTTGGGCCAAAGCATTTGAATCTGTGTGGCAAATGATTTCACACAGGCTAACACTTGTTTCCATCTCATAAAGTTATTTGGAAATTGGATTGGAAAATGCACCTGGAATGCTTGACAGGGTACCACATGTATACATGTTTAGGATCGTATGTTTGAGAAATTTGGTAAATATATAGCTAATGAAAAGTTGAGAACAAAGTTAGGCTGTCAATTTTACTAGCAGGGAGGTATAATGAGGCTGTGCCATTGGAAAAGAGAATTAAGAGAATGATTTAAGAAAAAACTGTCTTCCACCAAACTACCCACAAAACCTACCAACCAAAATTTCTCCCGCCTATAAGAAGTACAGGTACAAAGATAGAGCACAGACTGAGGAAATGGCCATCCAATGATTGGCCCAAGTTGAGGCACCTCCCATGGGCAAGAACCAATCCCTGACAGTACTAATAATACTTTATTATGCTTACAAACAGGAGCCTAACATAACTGTCATTTGAGAGGCTTAACCCAGCAGCTGACCAAAACAGATCCAGAGACCCATAGCCAAACATCCTGGGGAGTCGTATGGAAGAGTTGGGGGAAGGATTGAAAGATCTGGAGTGGAAAGGGGACTCTACAGGAAGACCCAGAGTATCAGCTAACCTAGAACCCTGAGGGCTCCCAGAGATCGAACCACCAACCAAAGAGCATACATAGGCTGGACCTAGGCCCCTGCACATATGTAACAGATGTTCAGCTTGGTCTTGATGTGGGTACCCCAAAAACTGGAGTGAAGATTGTCCCCAACTCTGTTGCTTATTTATGGATCTTGTTCCACTAACAGGGCTGCCTTGTGCAGCCTCAGTGGAAGAGGATATGCCTAGTCTGGCAGTGCCTTGATGTGCCAGGATGAGATGGCAGGGGAGCTCAGTGTTCTTAGAGGAGAAGAGGAGAGATGGAGGCAGGAGGACTTTGTAAAAGAGGACTGGGAGAAGAGGGGAGGGTTGCATTTGGGATATGAAGTGCATAAATAAATTAATGGGAAAAAAAGAGAAGCTGTCCTGGAAATCTAGAAGGAAAATATCAAATATAAAGGAAGAACTTAATTTCAGTAACAGTGGTTATTATTTTGTGGTATTTTGAAACTCCAAGTGGGGGGAGGGCAGGGGCCATAAAACCACCAAATCTGTAATGCAGTGTAAGACAAGGGTTGCGAGGGAAAGTGACATGTGGATCAGGGCTGTGACAATGAATGGGAGATCTGCAAGTAGGGAACAGTGCTGAAATATTCTAGAGATCCAGCACAATGTAAGTACTTTGATAGAAACAGAAGTAAAACAATGGGTGGAAGAAAGAATTTAGCAGAGTGTAAGTGGGTGTCTGTGAATATTTTACATGGGGTGTTGGGAAGGCACACATTACCCACAATACTAAAGCAAATAAGAATATCGTTCTGAGGAAGCACAGGTATTCAGGGACAATCATGAACAGCCAGAATCCTGAAATAGCATGGGTGCACTGGGTGTTCCTCGTCCAGAGAATCCCATATTAAGAAGCCCTCCATAGACGAGAGTTAAATGTTTAAGCTATGAATAATGGCCATTCAAACAGCTGTTCTGAAAATAAAGGAAAGACAAGCTATAGCCACTCGAGTTTATTATGTCATATGCACATTCAGGACATTTCCAAATACCAAACCATGTATGGTAATACATTGCTGACTTACTGATGCTACCTATGATCAAGACAAATTTCTAGGGCTTGTATATGAGTCATGTCCTTTGTGAGCTGGATAGGATGATGGAAAGCATACCTGAAGCCTCTTGACATTAAAGAAGCTGCATAAGTATGCTTGGGAAGTCTTCTTCTAAGAAGTCTGAGGTCAATGGTTAGAGCAGATGGCACACAAAAAATGATTCTTTCAGGACACAACAGCAGAACAAATTCTCCTTGCCAACATAAAATTGAGAATGATTGCCAAATCCATGTTGTAACTGAATACTTCAAATATATGATAAACTTGAAATTGAGCAAATATGCTGTATGGCTATTGGGACAAAGAGACATGAGACAGTCTTCCTCCATGTGCAAAACAGTGACAGTTGTGAATCACAGTCAGTGCTGGCACATTCCTCTCCTCCATGACCCCTGGACCAGAGAATACTTTGCAAAAAACTTACTCATCTTGGTAGCTTTATTCCTTTTCTCTGCAGTGGCAGTAAATGTGTGAGAAGCCGTTGAGACATCCAGCAAAGACCACCAATCTTGCCCTAGTATTCAATTATTCTAGTGTGTATGATCCTCCACATAATAAACCTCATGTCATAATGAGTTGTTAATCCCGATCCTCTGATTAAGAGCTCATAGGAAGGACTCCTATATCTCCCAAAGCCAGGTTCTTCATTAACTCTTATGGGGGTCGTTTTTTTATTGTTGTTCTCTCTATCATTAAAAAAGACTCTGCCACTGGAAGAGACATTGGAAGCTGCAATAGCACAAGCATTTTCTGAAAATTATTTCCTTCCACGGGATTCATTTTTGTATTACTTTAAAGGACCAGGAACACAGTATAGATTTAAGAATAACACTTTGAATTGTTTATTCAAAGAATACAGGCACCTGGTTTGCTACAGTCTTTGTCTGCTACATTCTTGAAGGCAGGTTCAAACAAGTGCATACATTAATTTGTTTTAGTCAAGTGGAACTAGGAATTTGAAACATCACATAAATTCCACTGGAAAACTAAAATTCACTGTTATCTTTTCTGAGCTCAAAATGGTATTAACAATAAAAGATGACTAATTCTCCACCCCCTCTATATCATGATTTTTTCATCAGCTTACTAGTGCTAAATGATTAAAAATTTCTTTTCATCTGAACTTTTAAAGTTTATATTATACTCTGAAACATAGACTTAAAACTTTATGAAAAATTATAAATTTTTAAAACTAAGTGCCACTCGTGTCTTGATATGCTCACTGAATATATAAAAGAGAGAGTTCTTCATTACTAAGGTTACTAAAATTAGACTGTAGGAGCTAGTTAAAGTTGGAGTGACCAGGGGCTCTATGTTAGTTTCTCTGATGTCTCAAGCAGGCCACCTTATCCTCTCTTACCTCAGTTTAACCGTAAAAATGGTATGGTATCCTCTCTGGTCTTGAAAGTATAGTTTTTTCCATGTTAACTGAAAAACAGAATACACAATATGAATGTCGAGTGCAGTGCTGGCATTGGGAAGGATATGGCTGGTGCTGTCTTTTAAATTCTCAGCTCATGAAAGACTAGTTTTCAGTGTTTGCATCATTAATTCCTGACTTTTTCTAAAAATAATCACCAATTTCAGTAAAATGTAGAAGATTATTTTCTCAGATTCCTTTCAGTAATGACCATGAGTAAGATTAAAAGAAATACCATTTAGATATGTCTAACATAAACCAGGAGATTCTTTATAACAAGCCTTGCATATCAAAGAGAAAATCTCCATAGAAACGCACCATGTCAACACTGTCTCCCTAGGACATGAAAGGCCTTTGTTCTAACAGGTGAATATTTATTTGAAAAAAATGTATAAATCTTACTGTAATTTAAAAACTTTCTCAAATGCAAGTTATTAGCTCTTTATAGTTTATAACAAATGCTGCAGTAGCAATGATTGCTCAAGTCCTGATAACTGTTCTGAAATTAAGCCACCTCATTTGGCTAACTTGAATCGATGTCTAAAGTTATCATTGTCTATGCTCAAACTGGTCCATTGTACAAGTCCAAAATCTTCTCCATAAATGAGGCAAGCACATATTATGAAGGGTCTGAAAGCCTTTGCAATGGGAAACATCTATTTGCTGTCTTCCTTGTGCACCTCCTGACCTTATTCAAGGCCTTGTTCCAGAGATACTTGAGCCAATTCTGTGCCATCACTTCCACACTTTACTAACTGCTAGAGAAAGGATATTTAATTAAATTTAATTCTACTCCTACGAATTGATGCTAGACATGAACAGAGGTAATGAATTTGGTTTTGGTGGGGTTGAAAGAGAGACTATTGTCTAAGAGCTGGAGAAAATAATTTGGTAATAAATTGAAAATAAATTGGCCTAGTTTTCTTCAGCTATGTTATACATGTAATAATAACTACTATTCTTCCTTATACAGTTGTGATGGGGCTAAAAAGGAGAGAAGATGAAATATATGGAGATAAGCATGCATATACACATACACACACACACAATGTATAAGATAGAATGAATGCCACAATCCTTCCATCAAAATTTCATTTCAGCATTCATGCCTATACCTATATCCATCTGTTCTATGTGTGTTAGACATACAGTTATACATGCAGGCAAAATACCCATACTCATAACATAAATCTTAAAAATAATTTACTGTTCTACAGATTTGACAAATGCACAGGGCCTTATCACTATCAATATAACCAAGCCAACATGGTAAATTTCATCTCTCTAAAGAACTTTTGTGCCCACTGCAGTCATATCCTCCCTAGTCCCCAGCTCTGAGGAACCACTAATCTACTTTCTAGAGTTTTGCATTTCCTATCATGCCAAATGGGTGTAGTAGTGTTACATTCAGTATATTAGAGACATTCCTTGCTACTCTTGCCAAATACTTACAAGCAGTAACCTAAGGGAAGAAAGGTTTGTTTCGGCTTACAGTTCAAAAGAATACAGTTCATCGTGGCAGAGAAGGCTTGGAAGCAAGAGCTTGAAGTAGCTGGTCACACTGTATCTCCTTAGGAAGCAGTCAAGAAGCATGAAGTGGGACCAATCTATAAAACCTCATGCCACGATCAACATCCCACTCTCTCCACTGAGTCTCTGCCTCCAGATAGTTTTAGTATTTCAAAACAGCACTACAGCCTAGGAGAAGTTCATATGACAGAGAGAGAGAGAGAGAGAGAGAGAGAGACAGAGACAGAGACAGAGAGAGACAGAGAGAGACAGAGAAACAGAGACAGAGAGGTAGAGAGACAGAGACAGAGAGAGAGAGAGACAGAGATGAGAGGGGTAAAGAAGAAGAAACCAGAAACCAAGTGTAACCCCCAAGAACATTTCCTCCAAGAAGACCCCCATCTCAAGAAATACCCAGGATCTCATGAGAATGGTCGCAAATAAATTCTTCTAGAGATTAGTGCATTGATAAAGATGGAATCTTCATGGTTCAATCACTTTCTGTTTCCCAGGCATTGGTTCCACCAACTAAGTATGGCATTTTAACATATGAGCCTGTGAGTAACACTTTATTCACAAATCATAAGCCACTAGTACATGTAGAGAATACATTTTATTGTGAACTTGAGGCTTGGTGTCTCTTAACTGAAAGTTCTGGAGTGTTTAAGTATATATTTAATTAATTTGAAATTAAAAAGAGGAAAATTTCCCCAAAGCGAATGACCTCATTGTTTTGCATTTTCACATACATAAGAATCCCAATTGTTCTAAGTCTTCATAAGTACTTGATACTGGCAGGGATTTTTTTCAGTCATTGACTTTATTTTAAGGATCAGCTGGTTTAGATGAAGGGTAAAGTATCTATTTTTCATTGTCGTTGTACTCCTCTTTCTCCTCCTCCTCTTCCTCCTTCTCTCCCTCCTCCTTCTCTACTTTTTTTACAATTTTGAATTAGGTCATTTATTTCGTTAGTATTAAATTTGGAATATGTATGTATTTTGGGCTATTTACTCCCTACTGTTGTGGCTATTAACACTAATTTCATGACTTTCAACAATACTCATTTATTATTAGTTTGTGTGTCAGAAGTCTGGCCACAACATCCCTGAATTCCCCTCACAGAGTTCTAGAAGATTAATCTGCTATGTCACCAAGTAACAGTCTCATCTGGCCTCACCTGGAGCGCAGTGATCACATCTAAGCTTCTGAAGGTTGTTGGGAGAACTCAGTTGCCTGTTACCACAGGCTAAATGAGGCCAAAATTTTCTAGTGAACTCTTGAATAGAGCTACGTCTTCATTCCTGGGGACCACACTCAGGTTCCAAACAGATGTCTCTCTCATAACAGTGCCGTGTCACCCTCCAAAGAAGGAGGATCACTCTCTAGTCTAAGATGGATTGTTAACAAACCAGTAACTTACAGCCATATTTTTTTTTATGGAATGAAGCCTCACTAATGAAGTTATTGTCCTATAAATGCCAGAATGCTCTTTTCAACATTCGATGAGAAAAGACTACATATGGTTTACTTGTCAACACTTAAAACCTCTAAGTACCACCTTAGAATTATGTTCAGAATACCAATTCAATGTCAACAAGAAGTTGTACGAATGCTTTCCTGTAGTCCTTTATTTTCAAACTCCTAAGTGAACAATTCAAAGAATACAAAGGCTTAATTTTGAATTCTACTTGTAATCTCTTACAGGTCATATTTTGAGTGTTATAGCTAAGAAAATTTTGTACAACCAAAGAGTACAAAGATTTTTTTTCACTTTCATAGTTTTAGAATGAAATTTTATTTTAAATTAAGTTGAGCATATGATGCATGAGTGGTGAAGGTTTTGTGTTTGCTCTTTGGTTATAAGTACATGATCATTATTGCATTTGTGTATCCTTTTCTACTTTATACTTATTTCTAACTTTGTCATATATATATATATTTCTGAATGTTTTATTCTGCTTCTTTGAGCTGTGTGTTCATTCTCTTGGTACTATTGGAAAGCCCATAACCAGATAATGATAATATTTTTTTTATTGGATGATTTATTTAAATTTCCTATGTTGTCCCCTTACCCCATCCCCCACCACTCCCTCGGAACCCCCAATCCCCTCGCCCCTCCTCCTTCTTCTCTGTGGATGTAACCTCTATCTACACCCCCCCACTCCCACCTCCCCACCCTCAAAATTCCCACCCCCTGGGGCATCCAGCCTTCATGAGGTCAAGGTTCTCTTCTTCCACCTATGCCCAGCAGGGCCCTCCACTTTTACATATTCAGCTGAAGCCCTGGATGCCCCCCTAAGTGCTCCCAGGCTGGTGGTTTAGACCCTGGGAGCTGTGGTTGGTTGGTATTGTTGCTCTCCTCATGGTGCCACAAACCCTTTCAGCTCCTTCAGTCTTCACTCTAACTCCTCCATTGAGAACCCCATGATCAGTTCAATGGCTAGTTGTGAGCATCTGCCTCTGAATATGTCTGACTCTTGAAGGCCTCTGAGGAGATATCCATATCAGGCTCTTATCAGCATGCACTTTCTGTCTTCCACATCAGCATCTACCTTTGGTGATTGCACATGGGATAGATACTCAGGTGGGGTGGTCTTGAGACGGCCCCTCCTTCAGTTTCTGTCCCTCACTTTGTCTCCATATTTGCTCCCTTGAGTATTTTGTTGCTCCTTCTAAGAAGGACCGAATCACCCTCACTTGGTCTTCCTTCTTTATGGGCTTCATGTGGCCTGTGAGTTGCATCTTGGGCATTTCAAGGTTCTAGGCTAATATCCAATAATCAGTGAGTGAATACCATGTGTCTTCTTTTGTGATTGGCTTACCTCACTCAGGATGATAATTTCTAGTTC
>NW_021604657.1:4314065-4315048 GCF_004785775.1 Grammomys surdaster
GGTTTTTTGTTATTCCATATGAATTTGAGAATTTCCTTTTCTAACTCTGTGAAGAATTGAGTTGGGATTTTAATGGGGATTGCATTGAATCTGTAGATTGCTTTTGGCAAGATGGCCATTTTTATTATATTAATCCTGCCAATCCATGAGCATGGGAGATCTTTCCATCTTCTGAGATCTTCTTCAATTTCTTTCTTCAGAGACTTGAAATTCTTGTCATACAGGTCTTTCACTTGCTTGGTTAGATTCACACCAAGGTATTTTATATTATTTGCAACTATTGTGAAGGGTGTCATTTCCCTAATTTCTTTTTCAGTCTGTTTATCTTTCATGTAGAGGAAGGCTACTGACTTGTTTGAGTTGATTTTATAACCAGCCACTTTGCTGAAGTTGTTTATCAGGTTTAGGAGTTCTCTGGTGGAAGTTTGGGGGTCACTTAAGTATACTATCATATCATCTGCAAATAGCGATATTTTGACTTCTTCCTTTCCTATTTGTATCCCTTTGACTTCTTTTTGCTGTCTAATTGCTCTGGCTAAGACTTCCAGTACTATATTGAATAGGTAGGGGGAGAGTGGGCAACCTTGTCTAGTCCCTGATCTTAGTGGGATTGCTTCAAGTTTCTCTCCATTTAGCTTGATGTTGGCTACTGGTTTGCTGTAAATTGCTTTTACTATGTTTAGGTAGGGGCCTTGAATTCCTGATCTTTCCAAGACTTTTATCATGAAGGGATGTTGAATTTTGTCAAATGCTTTCTCAGCATCTAGTGAGATAATCATATGGTTTTTTTCTTTAAGTTTGTTTATATAGTGGATTACATTGATGGATTTCCGAATATTGAACCATCCCTGCATTCCTGGGATAAAACCTACTTGATCATGATGGATGATTGTTTTGATGTGGTCTTGGATTCGGTTTGCTAGAATTTTATTGAGTATTTTTGCATCGATGTTCATAAGGGAGATTGGTCTGAAGTTCTCTTT
>NW_021604657.1:4335048-4342547 GCF_004785775.1 Grammomys surdaster
TGTCTGCTCCAGTCCAAGGGACCAGGCAGGGGCCGAAGGGAAGTGGAATTCCCACCCCTCTGGAGTCTTAAGCCAAAATAAACTCTCTCTTCCTTAAGTTCATTTTGACTGTTGTATCTTATCACAGCAACAGAAAAGGAATAGATACAAAATGTGAGGACCAGAAGATAAAGAGAAGAAGTAGGAAGTACTAGTTTCTAGGTTATGACAAAGCTAAATTGTCTAATTTAACTTTTAAAATTTTGTATTAAAATCATAACTAGAGTAAGAACCAGATCTTGCATGTCACTATTGAGATATGAAATATGGTCTTCCCTTTCCAGGGTTCTGTGTATACTTTTGCTGAGGTTAAGTGTCATCAATAGAGTGTTATATTCCCCATGAGCAACCAAAATCCTGGTAAACAGAGGTAGGGTAGCTTCATTCCAATTTCCTCATAGAAATTTAAATTCTGGTAATACTGGTTTAGATGCTTCACAAAATCCATTGGGTTCTTTTTCTTTGTCCTTGGTTTCTGTTGAGGGGCTGCTGATACCAGGCATGGGCAGGAAGCATTAACTGGACTTGGCAGCTTCAGAAAAAAAGAAACATTAATTTAGAATGAAGATGTAGAGTGCATCTTGAAACAATTGGATAGGGGATGTGTGTGGAGGGTATGATCAAAATATATTGTATATATTTAGAAAATTCTTTTAAAATATAAAAATTATTGAAAGAGGAGGAGATGCTACTACTCCAGGTAGAATCTATATGTTCTATATAAGGAGCGATCTTGTAAAGGGTCTTTTAATTCTACAGCTTCTCTACAACCTCACAGTTCAGAGGACTATGTCACCAACCCATTTACAAGAGATCCCACTTTCCTGCTGGATTTTGTGAATACAAATGATGGAAAATGACTCCTACAGGCAAAGAAAGTGGTCTCATCACAACCATAGACTTTTATTTTAGGAAACTGCACCCTGGTAGTGTGTTAGGACACATATAAATCACTATACTGATCAATTCTTCTGCAGCAAGAAGCAAAACAACTGTGGCAACCACCAGCAACATGAAAATATTTATGGCAAAACCCTCCAAAGATCCACATATAGAAAAGAAATTGTCATTGTTGGATCAATCCATATCCAATGGCTTCAAGTTATGGTTTTGAATCCATTATTTTATCCTAGCTATTGTTTAGTAATTTCGTGTTGCTATGTTTAAGCCTATTTCTTAAGTGCTCTTCTCTCTCTCTCCCTCTCCCTCTCCTTCTTCCTCTCCCTCCCTCTCCCCCTCCTCCTCCCCTCCCCTCCCCTTCCCCGTGCCCCTCCCCCTCCTCCCTCTCTCTCTCTCCCCCCCCTTTGTGTGTGTGTGTGTGCACATGTGTGTGTGTTTAAAGATATGTAAAGATGGAAAGAGGCTCTTATAATTTTTCTGCTTTGGTGCACTGAGTATTAAGTAGAGAGAAATTAACAGCACAGAGCCAAAATGTATGATTTGAGGATCATATTTTTGGCTAGCAATTTCAGCTGGCAAAGCAACATAATGTCTCAGAACTGTACCCTTCTTAAAGGGGACCATGTGTGTGTTTAGGTATCTGAACATTATACTGTTGTTTGTATATATTTGCAATATATGCATGTATTATATGTATGTATCCTGATATTTTGTGCTTTTACAACTCCAATCCATCAGTTTTTGCTAAAATAGGTACTTCTATAGTTTCTGGGATTTTTGTTGCTGTTAAGGAACAAAATCACCTCCTTCAGAAAATTCCTTCCTTTGAATACTCGCCGTTTCATTTAGGGAAAATTTCAAAATGCTTCTCATTGCAATAGGTAAATAAATGGATTGGTTTCCTCCATTTGAGAATAATCTGAGAATGTATGTAGAATATATAATGTTTTTTATAACTCAATAATTCAAATAATTGAATTCAATAATTTCTTAATACTTACTATATTGGGGGAATATTACACAACTATGAAAATGTATTATTAACTAAATATTTTCAGTTGATAACTTTTATCTAGTGATATCTATTTTATGCAGCTGTAAATAAACAGTGAGGCATTCGTTTGCCTGTGTTGTGAACCAGGTCTTCTGTTGTAGCTTGAAGCTTCAGATGGGAACACATGCATGTGATCTTAGCGTTATTTGTAGTAGATAATTAATTATATTACCATAAAATGAGTTCTGCAAAACAAGTAAATAGTCTCAAAAGTGGTTTACAGAGTATGGGTAGGGAAGGCTCAGAAGAAATATTTAACCACATTCCAAATCATATGTCTTATAGTGGTAAGAAATAAGACTGTATTATAAGATTATACCATAGTACAGTATCCTGCAGATAGGAACTGGCATTTGTCTTAACAGACATTTCTGTATGCCTTAGTGGAACATACACGTGTTACATTCATATTTCTTATTTGAGGGTGGAGCAGCACACTTTTCATAATTCTTTAAATAATTGATTTGAAGAAGCATTTTAAGAAATTAACAGCATTGATTTTTATAACTTTATAGTTTTCCTGGCTTTAGATCTGAGAGCTAAAAAGCACTTGATTTTATTTTATTGGATATTTTATTTATTTACATTTCAAATGTTATCTTCTTTCCTGGTTTCCCCTCTGCAAACCCCCTATCTAATTCCCCTTCCTCTGCTTCTATCCCCAGACCCACCTACCCACTCCTGCCTCTCTACCCTGGCATTCCCCTACACAGGACCAAGGGCCTCCCCTCCCATTGATGCCTGACAAAGCCATCCTCTGCTACATATGTGACTGGAGCCATGGATCCCTATATGTGTACTCCTTGGTTGGTATTTTAGTCTCTGGGAGCTCTGGGAGGGGGGGGTTCTGGTTGGTTGATATTGTTGTTCCTCCTATAGGGTTGCAAACCCCTTCAGCTCCTCAGTTCTTTCTCTAACTCCTCCATTGGGGAAATAAAATAAACATAGTTTATTCTTCTGACTTTGGAAAACCAATCAGATCCTTTTAAATACTAATATATTATACAGATTTCCACATGTTTGTGGTGTGTGTGTGTGTGTGTGTGTGTGTGTGTCTGTGTGTGTTTATATCTTAGAGATTCTGCTGGTAAGAAGGTAAGGGATATAGGAGAGATTTACATTTTCTCATTTTATTTTTAAATTAGTTTTCAAATGTAGTAAAAAAATGAGGTACCAAAGCCATGGATGCTCTTTGCCCTTCTTATTTAGAAAGAACTATGGGTTTCTGCAGTGCATGTAAGAATTGGATCCTGGCAATACCTGCTAATGGCCTCATGTTTCAGCCTTTCCTGGCCCTTTGTTGGCTGTCTGTTTCAGGGAGGCAATGTCTTCAGAGGATCCCTGCACAGGCTTTGTGAAAGGAGGAGCAACCTTTTGTTGGGTGATTTTGGCAGTGTGCTCTTATGTTAAAATGAGACCTTGCTATTTACCTAATTCAAGTGTTCTCAGAATCAAAAGACTTTCTGTGAAGTCCTAATCCCTCTATGCAGGATGTCAGTGATTGACTGCTATCATTAGCATCTAGCCAGTTGAAAACACCTTGTCAGGTACTCTCCTTACATTAACTGGGGTTGTTAAAATTAACTGAGGCATAAAAAGAAATCGCCTTTCAGCCATTCAGTCATTCAGTCATGCAACAACAAAGACTTGTACTATTGCAGTAGGTCATTTCTACAGTATTATTTATCAATATATCTTAAATATCATGCACAGAATTCTATTCAACTAATGATAAGTGCATAATAGATAGGACTGCCAAAATATTAACTGAATGGTTTAAGACAAAATTAGTTGGGTAAATATTTTCAAACGATTCCACATACTCCTTGAGAAAAATATTTTGAGCTTCTCTAATTGAAATGTCTGAAAATTATGTTTCCTGTCAAGCTGTCTAAAAAAACATATTTTTGCTTTCTGCTATCTATTTGAAGTAAAAGAACCAAAGAGAGAGAGAGATAGAATATTCATGAATAAAATTAAAGAGACTCAAATAGGACTAAAATAAAAGTGCACATTCTAATTGGAAGTAATAAATCAGATAAATGAACATGTGTGTATATGAAAAAATATCAAACATCTAAAACAATGTTTAATATCAGGAAATTAACTCTGAATAGTCAATACATGAAGTTCAAGCAAAATTCCACCACTTTTACTAATTACCTAAAACTTATACAAGTTCATGTAATAAGCAATTTACAAAAATCAAGAAAAATCATCCTGAGTTACATTCTTGTTTTGTGGGGAGTTGAAATGTACCATTAGAGAATCAATCTATAGATTTCTTCCCAACACCTACCCACTGGGGAGGGGGTCTCATGTAGCCAGGTTGGCCTCCAACTCACTTTGTAACAGGAGAATTTTGAACTCACCCCTGTGCTGGTCTTATATGCATACTTTTACCTGAAAAGGTAACTGGTGTTATTGAGCTAACTGTTAAGACAGAGGATGAATGCTATGGACACTAAATTTATTACAAGGCCTCTTCCTGTCTGTCCTGTGTTGTGGACTGTACACAACTGCTGTGCAGTCTAGGCAAGCACTCTACCTACTGAGCTACACTCCTGGCACCTAACTCAGAGATTTTCTTCGAGAACTGATACAATACTCTAGCAGAACCTGACTTTCTCCACCCAAATGCTGTATAAACTTAGTAGACCCTACACATCAGTAAGGAACATAAAAGATTTATCAAATTACTACATCTGAGAAGCAGTTTACTGAGGGAAGGACAGCTGGAAAAAAAATGTAAAAATTACAGGATACCATTATCCAGATTTCATCCTTTACGAAGACCAGAATTATCAGCCAACTAGCATGGGCCCATAGAGCTTGTAGGTGGCAGGGGACTAAATGAAAGAGAGTTAATTCTTCTGTTTTATTCTTTTCTAAATCTACTTGAATTCTAAATGCAATGGGATTTGTAACTATAGATCTGATCATTCAAGAAAAAATAAAAACAGGTCTTCACTTTAAAAATGATGTGGACTCTATAAACCAAGGAAAGAGAAAAGCTAAGCAAAATGCATTTTGTTTGTAGATTAGAGAGAATCTGGGCATTTCCATGAACACCTGTGGAACACTAGGATATAAAATTGGTTCTATTTTCCACCAGGGGTTTATCTCTCTCCTGAGTTCATATCTAATGTTCTTTCTTTCATACCCTTTAACTTGCCTGAACATCCAAGTTTTATGGAAGAAAAAGCAGAACACAAGAGCACTGAATTTTAATAATATAAAGAAAAGGGAGCCTAAGAAACATAATATTTATTTAATCAACCTTTATCCTACTAGGACTAGACTTACTAATCAGCTCCTAAGTAAAGGTTTAAAGCAAGGTTGAAGATGAATAAACTAGCAGCTAGCCCTGCTCTCAAAGAGCTTATTATTTAGAGAATAAGGAGTAGTAATGACATGGGGATGGAACAAGGGAAATCTTTACCTTCTTAGGAGTCTGTCAGACTAGGGTACGACTCATCTGAGCTCTTTTGGTTAACTAACATCAGCTAAAAAAATTAAAATGTTGTTTATTCAAAAATCTGTAAGAAATCATGTTTTTGTAAACAAGTCAAGAACACTTCACAGTTAAAAATTTCACTTTATCAATCACAATCCCAAAGCAGTTTTTATCTATCTATCTATCTATCTATCTATCTATCTATCTATCTATTATCTATCTATCTATTATTCTTATTTTATTATCTTCCTTCCTATCTTTTTATCTATCTACACACATATACACAGCTAACCTTTTCAGAGAGTTTTATATCTGTTATCTACCTGGGGCTCCAGGATCTGACATGTGAAAAGCTGGATATCACTGTAGGGTGGTAATAGGGAAATTATTTTCTTAACATCTCCTACTGAATGGAAAACTATTTTGCACAGTGAGATATCAGTTGACCCTGAGATTCTTTTCTGGGAAACATAAATAGTATAGGGAAAGAAGAAACATTAATATCATCTCCTGTTGTCACGTCATTAAAATGAGTCCTGAAGGATGCTGTGAATTTCTAGACTAGCAATATTGTCTTCCTGGAACGTTTTCTTTAAAAATAAATTATTTTTATTTTTATGTGTGTAAGTGTTTTGCTTGCATGTATGCAAGCAAACTATGTGAAGAAGTACCAATGGAGTCCAAATGACACTTCTGGACTTCTGAAGTTAGAGTTACAAGTGGCTGTGAGCTATCATCTGGATGCTGAACATTGAACCCAGGTTCTCTACAAGAACAGCCAATGTTCTTAACCATTGGTCTTTCTCTTCAGCCCTGTACTCTGTATTTTCTGAATCTGTAGGACCAGAAGGGAGTTTTAAGGATCCATGCTATGCTAGGCCAGACTGGGCACATATGATGAAGAAAAGGTTACAAGCCAAAGAGAAGAGGAAAGAAGCAGTCTGGAAGTCAGATGCCATCCAGGACTTACAAAGGATATTATATAAAATGCCTGTTGTGCTGTATAAGAATTGCTTGAGTTTTTCCAGTTGTGTTAGTTTATAAATAATATTTGTTGGTAGTTTAGTAGACTCCAGACACCATGATTACTGCTCTTCTTGCTTCTTTATCATAATGTTAGGATTCAATGGATTCAACTTCTTACCTATTCTGCCCTTAACATTTTGACAAATTTACCCTAAGTGAGATAACCTCATACTACATTTATTTTTTAGACAGTTACTCAGAATGGCTTAGAACCCACTATCCTTCTCCCTTAGCTTCTCAAATACTGGGATTAAGACGTCTATCATTACAACCATGGTAGACACAATTCTCAGCTTCTAGCTATTTCTCCATGCTGTGGCTCTTCTTTTGGAATATTTTGTTTGTTTCCACATTTAAATAAAATCATTCATTCCTTTGTAAATCTGTCTTTCTTTTGGGGGATATGTTACTTTCAGAAGTACAAATGAAATACCAATTCCTTTCTTCTAAATGGGAAGAGAGATGTGGTAGTCACTCAAGTGGGTGTTTTGCAAAAGGATTTATGTTCTCACTGGCGAATAAGAACTTGAAATAACCTTGGAAGAAAGTCAAGGTCTTAGCCACTCCTTTGATAGTCATCAAAGATCTTGTGACTTGTCTGCACAGAGCAGCCAGCAATGGAAGCTCAGAAGCAGGAGCTGCGGTGTTTGATGAGGGAAAAATCAATGACTCTTGGCCTTGTCTCTGTGTTTTCACAGTTTCCATAGACATGTAAGGCAGCTGTACTCATCAATCAATCCAGACATGGAGAGCAACTGCTCACTGTGCAGCCACTGAGATCAAGAAAGACATGGAAAAGTCAGCTACTCGAGAAGGTGAATATTGACTGTGACATTACAACAGTGTTAAGCATCACAGCAGACATGAGGTGCACAAAGAGAGTTCCACAGAGTCACCAAGTAACAGTAAAAGGGGAAGAGGAGTAGTGAAATTCCATGTCTTTTTCTTCTTTTCTTCTTGTTTTCTTCTTGTTGTTCTCCTCCTCCTCCTCCTCCTCCTCCTCCTCCTCCTCCTCCTCCTCCT
>NW_021604657.1:4342557-4367171 GCF_004785775.1 Grammomys surdaster
TCCTCCTCCTCCTCCTCCTCCTCCTCCTCCTCCTCCTCCTCCTCCTCTTCTTCTTCTTCTTCTTCTTCTTCTTCTTCTTCTTCTTCTTCTTCTTCTTCTTCTTTCCCTTCTTCTTCTCCTCCTCCTCCTCCTCCTCCTCCTTCTTCTTCTGCTGCTTCTGCTTCTTCCCCTTCTTCTGTCATCATCATCATCATCACCATCATGATGTGTATATGAGTACATGTACACAAGCAAGTGCACACATGTGTAGACAGGCATAACCCATGCTATGCCACACCAAATAAGAGTGCCAGAGGCCATTTGGGAGTCAGTTCTGTTCTTCCACGATGAGTTCTGCTGGTGGAACTCAGATGACTAAGTTTGTAATTTTTACCTGTGGAGTCATCTCCCTGAGCCAGTTACAGTTCTTCTAACTGGTTGTTTTGACCTTAATCCTGATTACAAACAGAAAAGAAGTCAGGTGCCTGTTGTTTATAGTGAGAGTATCTTGCTTCAAGTGAGTTATATGCCAGGTGCATATCTATGCAAGCATCCATCTGTGTCTCTGTGAATGTACTAAGTGCATAATTGTGCATATGAACAAACTACTCTAAACAAAGCCTGTGCTTTGTTTCCCTAACAGGTGGACTGACAGGAGTACCTCAAACACATGCACCTGCTTGTTTCATGTTTAAGCTTGAGACCATCAGAGTTATACCTCTCTTAATTATTTCTTGTTTCCTCACCCTCCTGATTTGGGTATCAAGAGCAGTCTTCCCTCAGAATCCTTTGCTTCTTTCCTTTCTGCTCTCAATCTTCTAACCAGCATTTGGTTAGAAGACCTGGAGGAGGTGGACCACCTAGAGGAGTTGTCGAACGATGATGAAATGTTTTGCACTAACTGAAGAGGGTTGAGGTAAGCAAATAGAAATTCCTGAAACTGCTGAACACCTGGATTTACACATAATAGCACAGAGACTGTTGATCTTCGTGCATTAAAAACCCAATTCCCTGCATTACTGGAACACTCATCTACTTCCAACCATCTGTGTACATACACTTCTATTTGATACAAATACTGCCCTGAAGATATCAATGGGCCCTGGCATTTTAAGTAGGAATTTCAGTGCTAACAGGAGACTTCAGACTCCGGAGCACCTGCAAAGAGAAACTGAAAAAGAATGAATACAAGCTGCTGCAGGCTGATGGCAGAGATAAAATTATTAATGGAAAATCATTGTGTTTTCAGCTTGGCTGAAGTTTGAGACATTAAGCATTTCTAGTGTTTTTCTCTGTGGCATTAAACTGACTACAAATTGTGATTTTTAATGGAAAATGTGATGAAGCATTCAGCTGGAGCTCAGTTACTCAGCTCAAATATCCTTCTCCATTGTTTACTTGCTATTTTAATAAACCCAGCTTTAAAAAATCTCAAAGCTCTCCTAAAACAAACTACTGTCCAGTAAATTTTTTTTAACAATCCGAATCAAGTAAAAAAAAATAAAAATCACCATTTGGTGTCATGGCCTTAAGGTTTCCATTGGATTTTATACTCAGTCTGAAAGTGATATTGATTACTGGTGTGTCACAGCTGGTTGGTTTTCTTTTGTTATTTATTTAATTCTCCTTCCCCACTGTGCTGTGAGAATCCAATTTCCTAATAGTTAGCCTCTCCCCTGAGAGCAACACAGTCTGATTTCTTTACTTTTTAGCCACTATAAGCTACTAGAGGCACCATATACTCATCTGTACTCTTGAACTCTTAACTGCTGTGAGTCCCTGTACAATATTGGGCCAATCAACATCTCAAAATCATGGAGAAGAGAGCAGCTGCAGCCCTCTGTGGGAATTTATAGGTAGTTAGTGGTTGATGAGGCAGGAATAGACATTGTGTTTGCTGGTAGAGCTGTTGTTAAGGGGTCTGAGCTTCTGTAAATAAGACTCTACCCATGCTCCATATGCAACCCTAATGCAACATGAAGGTAGAGACGGAGAGTAGTTGGGAAAACAAGATTTGCAGTAGAGAGAGGGAGTCCATGGGCTACCACCCCACCTATGACTCCACCTCTCTCTCTCTCTCTCTCTCTCTCTCTCTCTCTCTCTCTCTCTCTCTCTCTCTCTCTCTCTCTCTCTCTCTCTTTCTGTCTCACCTAAGTATCCCCAATTTGCAGTTGCTTAAGAAATATTTTAGACCAAGCTGCTCAACTGCTACATATGTGCAGGGGTCCGAGGGCCAGCCCATGCTTACTCTTTGGTTGATGATTCAGCCTTTGGGAAGTCCCAGTGGTCCAGGCTAGTTGACTCTGCTAGTATTCCTATGGAGTTCCTGTCCTCAGTCTTTTTTCCAACTTTTTCATAAGACTCTTTGACATTTAAGTTGCATCTAATGTTTGACTGTGGCTCTCTGCTTCTTGGCTCCTGGGTGGAACCTCTCAGAGGACAGTTATGCTAGGTTCCTGTCTACAAGCATAACAGAGTATCATTAATAGTGTCAGGGGATTATTTCTTGCTCATGGGATGGGCTTCAATTGTGGGAGTAATGATTGTCCATTCCCTCCAACTCTGCTCTATCTTTGTCCCTATAAATCTTATAGCCAGGATACACTTTAGTTTGATGTTTTTATGTGTTTGTTGATGTCCTTGTCCCTCTATTGTGAATCCTGCCTGGCTACAGGAAGTGGATACTTCAGTATCTTCATGTGGAACCCACAACAACAGGAGCGAGGGCTCTCCCTAAACCTGTTGGCTGCCTGTGTATTGCATTCCCCTAAACAGACCAGCTTGTCTGGCTTCAGTAGGAGAAGATACACCTAGTCGTGCAGCGAACTGATTGTGTGTGTCCGTGTATGTGTGTGTGTGTTGTGAGAGATACCTAGAGAACAGTTCCCTCTTCACAAAGGAGAAGGGGAGAGAGGAATGGGGGGGGGAGAGATTCTACATGGTGAAGGTACTGGGAGGAAAGGGAGACTGGTATTGGGATATAAAGTGAATACTTAAAAAATACACTGAAGAGACTGCTCAGTATCAAGCAGTTTCCTCTTTCACAACAACAACAGCAACAGCAACAACAACAACAACAAAGGTGATAACTTTCTCCTTTACATGTTGCTACTTTTCTGGCATTCTCTATGGCCATCGATGACTTTGGGAAGTTGGAGCAGTCAAGTGAACTTATCTGAGGACCCCTATGTGCACTGGTATAGAATATTCTATTCTTGTTTATTTCTTCCTCTCATCTAAGTTTCATAAAAGAAGACCTGTCAGAACACTCTATGCCATCATCTGATCATCTTAGTTAGATGTACTCCTGGACTCCACTTCAATCCTAACTATCCCCCATAGATGAATAAATACTGGTGAGCTGATATGGTCTTAACAACGAACAAGGGTGAGAAAGTTTGTTATGTTGCTTTGGTCCCCTTGTAAGCAAAAGAGTCTATTTTCTGGTTCTGCTTTGGTTGCATAGGCTGCACAGGCAATGATGACAAAGGTCGTCAGTGAAGAAAACATACAACTAAGGACAGAGAACATAAGTATCTACCCTACAGGCTGGCCACCTCATTTGGTCCATGGCACTTGGTTCCTATATTTATTTGCAGAGGGACATATCATTCACCCAAAGGCAACTTCTTTGTCCCTGTTTAGCCCTATGTTGGTTCAAAAGTGAGCAATTTGCTGGGATGCTGGCACTGGTTTGACTCTGGTATCTGTCACTCATCTTTTAGAAATATGGATTGCTTAGCTAATGATAGTTAGATGACTAGGGAAGGCAATTAGCACTTATCATTCTCATTTGGACACCCACTGTATGTCAGACAAGACAGGAAAGAACGTTAATTAGCATCATCATACTCTTAAGTCACAACCTTATAGTCCTGTCTCCTTGATGCTGAAAAGAGCCCTGGTTAGGTATGGGAAGCATGCAGATACCCCACAGATGGTGGTTTCAAAGTTATTACTCACTCTATTTTTTAAAGATTTGCTTCTATTATTTTTGATTGTATGTGTGTGTGTGTGTGTGTGCGTGCGTGTGTGTGTGTGTGAGAAAGAGAGAGAGAGAGAGAGAGAGAGAGAGAGAGAGAGAGAGAGAGAGACCTGATTCCCTAGATCTGGAGTTACAGGAAGTTATAAGTCTCTCAACATAGATGCTGGAAACCAAACTTAGATCCTCTAGAAAAGCAGTACATGTTCTTAACTGTTCCAGCTCTCATCTCTGTCAATCCACACGTAAAGAGAGTCTCTCTGTGCTTTCAATGTAGCCTCACTTTTTCTTGGATATTAGTTTTATGGCTAGAGCAACTTTCTTTATTTTCTTGTTCCTAAAGATGATTGCCCACCACCTAGATTCAGGGCACCACCTGGCAGCCACCCAATGCCCCTGACTTATATGTATAAGCTCTCCCTTTCATCTAGCTGCTCATTGTCTGCATTGGGATGGAATTACATAAGCATGGGTAAATTCACATGATTTATTTTTGGTATGTTCAAACCTGTCCTCACACACTCCCTAAGTATTCTTTTTCCTAGAATCTTTTCTCGTCAAGAAAGCTGATGATTAATCTTCCCTTTATACACAAATGAAGAGGAGCCCCAGCCCTATTGCTGATTTTCCTACGTGGTTCTTGACCTCCTTGTCCATCCTTTTCCTTCCAATGCATGGTGCTGAATAATGCAGAGGTTTACCTAAGATATCCCAGAGCTGTAGATTCTCCAAACCATTCAAAATATTTTTTGCAATGTATCCCCTTTTAATTCAAGAAGTATTCCTGGAGCCTGGCATTCAAGCTAAAATCATCCTCAAATATTTGCCTCTCAGAACTTACATGGTTAGAGTGACTATACATGAGAAAGAATTAGTCATCAGACAGCCCTGTACTATGTTACCTTCCCATCATCTCAGGATATATCTAAAATCAGATTATATAAACACAATAGATGGATTGACTCTAACTTAATTGTTCTCTTCTATCAAGCTAGACTATGCCTTTTTTGTGTTAAACAGAGTGTATGATTTCATTTTGTTTAAAAGTCAAAATAATAAACAATACTTGCCTCTAAAATCTCACTACTAATGAGGATATGCAAGCACCTGTGTCTTTGAGGAAAAGAAGTTGTAAAGATAAAGGTTTGGGAAGTAAGTGTTGGTTCTAATAGGAATATCTAGTTATACTCAGGGATGAAGCTGTTATCAGCTTGGCTCTTATATAATTGCTATGTAATGCAGGCCAGAAGAAAAGGCCGCCCTGAAATGGGGACAGAAGCAGGAAATTCAGAACTACAGATGTGTTTCCAGAGGAGTAGTGAGCCTAGGAGGTTCTAGGCCTAAGAATTTCAGAAAACTAAGGGATCATACAAGGGAGAGAGATCTTAAAGGACAGTTTTAGCTTAGACTTAATTATATATAAGCAAAGAAATGAATTGATTAAGGCTCCTAGCAAGAAAATGATGGTAAGACACAGTTAAATTAAGTGTATTCATATAATCACATTTGATTAGGACAACAGCCTGAAAAAGCAGGTATTGCCTCATCCTCGTCATACTGATGAAGAATTTAAGATACTGTGGAATTAAGTCACTTGTTAAAGGTCACATAGTTGCAAACATTCAAAGATGAATATGTATCCCATGCAAAAATCTACATTGTTTAATTATTATTTTCAAAGCCTTGGACTCAGAAAGTATGTCCATGTTTCCAGGAAGAGTTCATCTTAGCACAGATCTCTTGGAAAGGGTAATTAATGACTGAGGAATGTGGAATCTCCCTGGAAACAGAGAGGTTCCAATGTGTCACAGGGGTAGCTCTGTCATCTCTCATAGCTCTGTCATCTCTCATGTTGGGCGCCCACAAAAGCACTGGGTCCCATAGGACATATAGACAAACAAAGTGAGACACGAGAGGAGGAAAAGTCCCTTTTGTTATAAAAATTAGTCTTCATAAACTGAGCACAATTGCACTGGATTGTTTATCCACTTATCCCTTGATCCCTATAAAGAACAAAGTGTTCACCACATGGCATATGCTCAGTACTTGAATGAATAAAGTTGAGAATGAAGAAATAAATGGATGGATGATTAACCCAAGAGAATCAAACTGAGAGAGATAATATGACAGTATTTGTCCTGGGTGGATACTTCTCCACTCTCTCTCATGATAACAGCTGGGAGGTTAGAAAATCCATTTATCTTCCTCACATTGTCTCCTGGTGAGGACATGGGCCAGCATTAATGTCCATAGCTCCTTGATGTGAAAGCTGCTTCACTTTCAAAGCTGTGGCAGAATAGGATGTATTCTCTCCTGACTATAGCCATGGAGATTTGTAACGAATAAGTGCAGTGGGCCAGACTACTACCTTCTTCCCCTTGTGAATTTCTGCCTTCATCCTTATCTATTTACTCACTGGGGGTGTCTCTCTGTTGCTATAGGATTCTGTATTTTAGACTTACCCGTGGAACCACTATACTTGTCAACTGTTCTTGTACATTTTCGCACATACTGCCTGGAGTTAGAACAGATCTCAGCTTAAGAAAAATTCTGTTCTGTTCACAGAAATGAGGAATGAGCTTGGAGACATGTACTGTCCTACTTTCTCCTGTAACTAACAAATGTCTGAGTTTTTTTTTAATAATAATCTGTGACATCCTGGAGTCATCTGACTTTATTTGGAGGATCTCAGAAAAGATTCTCCCCAATGTAAAAACATTTAGTCTAGCTAAAAGTTTGTCAATTCTGTTATTTGTTCAAAATAAATTACATTTGTCTGATTTTTTTTAGTCTTTTCTTGTTTTTTTTTTTTTTCCTAGATATGTTTACTTCTTTTGTGGTTTCTGCCTTCGGTCTGAGTTGCTCTGATATTTTTCAGTGTCCTGTGGTGTGAGATTAAGTTATTATTTAGGGATTTGTTTCTAGCATAGGCATTTATAGCTACAGATTTCCTTCTGAGGAATCTAATAATTGAATCCCATTTGTTTTGGTTTGTTGAGTTCCATGTCTTATTCATATCAAAATATTTCTAATTTCCTCATAACTTTTAAATCTGTGTGTTTAATGTCCATGTATGTAAGATTTTCAAATCTTCTTGTTATTTATGTGTGCATGAATGTGAAAGTATGGATGCCCACGTATTTGCAGGCACACAATATGTATATGTAGGCATGCTCATGTAAACTAGCATGTGGAGGGTAGGTAACAATGTTGGGTTTCATTCCTTAGATTCCATCTATCTCAGATATGATTTCTCACTGGCTAGTATAAACTGATTAGGCTAGGATAGCTAGACAAGGAATTTCAAGAGTCTGTCTATTTCTACCGTCCCAGTAATAGGATTACAATTGAATGTCTATAGCCATCTTGCCTAGATTTTTAGACATGGCCTCTGGGGATTGACCTCAGGGCCTAGTACTTACCTAACAAACACTTTACCAATTGATCTAATCCCCAAGTTTCTTTCTTGTTGTTGATTTCTATTTCTTTTCTATTGCATTCCTATGCATACTATAGAAACATTATTCATCGTAAATACTGAGTTTTTGTAAATACTGTTGTTTTGTGACCAACAATATTTGATTTGTATATTTATTTCCTCCTTAAGATTGTAAAAAAATGATGTTTTGGGGTGAATAATTATGTATATGTCTGCTAAAGTTCTAGTTTGTGTATGTTTTCCAAGCCTTTTATTTCTTTGTTGATCTTTTGTTTAGTTCTATCGATATCTATCTCCTCAGCTATTTTATTGGTATCTAATTCACCTATCACAAAAAGTATAGGCTGCGCAGCCATCATTTATATTTTATTTCATGATATTTTTCAGATTCCACAATAAAACTTTCATGGCTACAAACAGTGGTAGAGGCCAACTAGCACTCAGGATGCTGTTGAGGAAATCAGAGTTAGATCACCATAGATGAACTAGAAGGTTGTCCATCAGTTCTAGATTCATCCCTTTTAAATCCCTAAGATGTTGGCAAGCAAAGCATAAAGCATGATCTATTTCTTAGAACTCAGAAATTCATTTGAATGGGAAGTGAAGATCTAGGCTCACATTAGAAGCTATCATCAAGCACTCATGTAGAGAAGGCACACCGTCTTTCAGTTTTATTACTAGAAGTGACTAATAATCTCTAAGGAAAGCAAAGAAAACAAAGTATTTTGATTGATAAGAAGAGGTCTATAAAAGTTTAGATTATCACTACTAGCTCTCTCTCAAGATCTTTCAAATATATCAAAGTGGGAAGAGCATAATTACGATCTTTATCATAAGTCTTTCAGACTATCTCAACATCACTTTAAGGTGAGATCACTTTTTGGGTGTGAAAATTCTCAGCCCCTCCCTTCACTCTCACAGCCTTGGGCCATCAAACATATCTCCCTGTCAAAATGTCTGGGGAGCTTATAGAATGCTCAGTGAGTTGCTCACTGAGTTATTCCTCAAAGCAGGTGTTTTGAGAATGGAGTTCAGATAGCTGTACTTTTAAAACTTCACTGGGTGATTCTGGTGGGATGTATATTTATGTAGCAGAAACTAAGAATTTCCTCTCTTTTTTTTCCTCAATGTTTATGTGTGTGATGATGGTATGCATATGTTCACATGTGTGAGTATATATCTGTACGTATGTTTGTACATGTAGAAGCCAGACTGATTGTTCTTTACATATTTTAAATATTGAGACAACATCTCTTGCTTTAATGTAGAGCTTGCCAGTTCAGGTAGCCTAGCTAGCCTGCTTGCCATAGGGATGCTATACTTTCACATTCTTAGGGCTATGATAACAGGTGAGCCACCATGCTCACTTAGCATTTATTTTGGTGCTAGGGATTCCAACTCAGATCTTCAAGCTTGCATTAAAAAGTGTTTTACCCACTAAGTCACCTCCAGCAGCCTTGAGATTTCAGCTCTTTATGTCTCCAGATTTGCTATAAGTCAGTGAACCGAAAGCATGGACCTTAAAGAGATTGAAACTCATGTGACAAGGTTGTCTCAGAAGTCAAGATGTACCTGACACAAAGTGGTCATGTGACTATCCATCATATCTTGAAGGAAGGCAAATTTGTGTGAAGAAGGGAATTTATCACCTCTAGCTGATAACATTTGGAAAGTCATTGGAAAAAAGTGGCAACAGACTTAATTTGTGTTAGTTATTTTTCTACTGTGCTATGATAAGGCAGTATGATCAATGCAACATATAAAAGAAAGCAGCCTTTATTTGGGGACTCATAGTTCTAGAGGGAGTAGAGTCTTTGACCACAATGATGGTGAACATGGTATTAGACAGGCAGGCAGACAGGTAGGCATGCATGGTTCAGAAATAGTAGCTGAGAGCTTACATCTGTTTCACACATGAGATAGAGAGGGATAGAGGGAAAAAGGAAGAATATGAAAGGAGAGAGAGAGAGAGAGAGAGAGAGAGAGAGAGAGAGAGAGAGAGAAACACACAGAGAGAGAGAGACAGAGAGAAACAGAGAGAGACAGAGAGAGATAGTAGCTAGTAGTAGTAGGAATACATAGGCTTTTGAAACTGGGAAGAAAGCATTCAAACATATGAACCTGTTGGTGCCATTCTCATCAAACCACCATATCTGTGTAGTTATAAAAGCCAAGCCGATCTTTAGATTTGTTTTAAAAAATACAAGAAGAGGTTTAAACACAGCATATGGGCATTTTCTTTATAAACGAGTTGTCAAACAAAGATTCACTATTGTAGTCACACAAATCTATAGATCATAAAGGGTTGGGCAAGAAGGGCTTCTTGATTATTTCCTTTCCCCATGCAACCCTGCCTCTACCCTTGGTGACAGTCAAGTGTGTAAGATCTACCTTTAAAATACTACTTTGCACTACTTTGTTTTGTCAGTCCTACAAAACTATCACTGTCTCTTGCATTGAGTATAGGAACAAGCTGCCAACTAGAATAATCTGCCTATTATAACAGATAATGAAACTGAGGTCAAGGCCCTTTTAGAAATCACATTCCAGCAAATATATCCCTAATCAACATTGATTTACTTGTGTATATATATTGCCTGTCTCCCTCCACTAGGCTCCTAAGCCAGCAGGATTCTTTGCAAAAAAGTTCTGCACTATGTGCTAAGTGTCTAGAAGATTATCAATGGCATAGTAAATCCAATGAATATTTGAATAAAAAAACAAATGAAAAAATGTTAAAACATTAAAACGTCTGAGAATTTATCAATTCTATCCATTGGGAGACCCCAATGTACTTTTAATCTCATTTCATTTGCTTCTGAGGTTATTCCTTTCAAAGAACCCCATGTCAACATAACCCTAAACAGCATCATGAGGGTCACTTGGAAACTACTGACAAAGGCAAATACTTGAGTCTTATCCAGTGATGCTGAAATTCCCAGGTGATTCCTGAGTAGAGTAGATTTTGAGGGTAACACAAATGTCTGTTCTCCTTTTTTAGACACAAGAAACTGAGGCCAAATAATAACGGAAGTCCAGGAAATAAGACCAATTCTGCTAACTTAAATTTTCTTTGTCTCACAGCATGATGCTTCATAGGTATTATATTTGAATTCTCAGAGGACTGTAATACAAATTTGGCAGCCTAAGAAATGACTCTGACAGTGAATATTAACAAACCACCAGCCCTCAGATACCTCTAAAATCCATCACACACATGTCTCCCACCCTTGCATCTTACTCTGTCCAATACCTACCACTGCATGAGCAGATTCTCTATAAGGGCATTCCTTGTACATCCAGCCATCCCCCTTGATATTTTTACACAAGTTACATTTTACTTTATTTATAGCCACAAGACAATTTTTGTCTGAAATCTTTCTGATAAGAGGCTTGTTTCTTGTCCACCCTGTTAGATGTTGCAGATGACCTCTAGCAGCAGAGAACACTGCTCCCTGTCTCCATGTAGCTCGGTACTGCAGCTGAGCTTCACCATTCGGCCAGCAGAGCCTGGCAAGCATTCTCTTGTTTTCCTTGCTGTAGCAGACTCTGCAATGCAGTAGATTTTCCCTGTTGGCTGAGATTTGCCAGCTGCTGGGTTGTCACATTCTCACCCAACTCTCAGTTTATCCTCTGTAGAAAAGCTAACAGTGAGGTTGTTCCCTTTCTAAAGCATTGTGCTATATGTTCAGCAGATTTAATTCCTTTGACTTAAAAAGCAAAACAAAACAGAAGAAAGGGCATTTCAAATGCCTGACTTTACCTTTTGTATTCAAGTAACTGAATTTGGAATCCTAGCTTGTACTCTATTTGAAGATATTTGTACCCCCTTACATGAGATGACATTGGTTCCTTCTATGTCACATCAAATTTCAAAGGACTGAATGGATATGAAGGCTCTAAAGTAATAAATGTAACAATCTTTTAAACTTTCATTTACAGAAAGTAAATCTTAATTTTCTCCCAGAAAGATAGACATTTGAAAAATATTATTTTCTTCCCCTCATATTATTGGAAGGAACAATGATTTTGGAAACCCACAGATGTGGGGTTGAATTTTATAGCTTTGCTGTTTACCAATTCCTTTATTACCCCTTAACCTTTCTGAGCCAAGAATTCTATATTGTTGTAAGAGACTGATCTACCACAAAGGGAAACTTCAGAACCTGCTGCAGACTCCTAGAATATGGCAGACATTGATGGACATAACATAACATAACCACAGTTGTCATCAGCAGAAGCCCTTGCTAATAGAAATAAGAACACCATACACAATACTACCTGCCATATATGTGATAGATAATCAGACAACAGAGACTACTAAATTTCTTATGTATGACTCTACTGCAACATCAATTGAAGCCAAAGGTCATGCAACTACTTCAATGGTTAGTGTTGACTATTAACTTGACAGACTCTAGGACCAATGAGGAGATAGGTACCTAGCTATGCTTGAATGTACCTTAGGAAGGAAGACCCATCACTGTGTTGATGTCATTTTCCTGGCTGGAATCCTTATAAATAGCAAAGAGGAACTGACTCACAGCATGCATTCATCCACCTCTGCTTCCTGATTGTGTATACAGTGTGATCCTGCTGCCTTGATTTCTCTGTCATGATGGACTGTACCTTAAGCTATGAACTAAAATAAACCCTTACTCTCTTATGTTGCTTTCGTCAGAGTATTTGGTTACAACAGGAGGAAAACTAATAGGTCTACTGACAATAATGATATTCAGCGAGCACTATAGACTGAGATGGCATCCTGTCAGCATAAACATGTCCATGACCCATTTTGAGGCAGGTATTTCTAGGACAGAATCTGTGAGCTGAAGTTGTGACAAGAACAAAATCTCATGATATCTATCAGCAGACATGAATAATACCAGAGTTCTGAATCAGAAACCATCCACCCATTAAAAGTCGAAGCATAATAAAATTGGCAAATATTTGATAAGAGTGTGCCTCCCACCAGTCTTCTAGGAAGAAAATTTTAATCAAAATAATTTTACAGTAAAGTGATTTAAAAATGATGCAAGGGGCCTTCAGTATCTTGTCCCCTTTTATAGATGTAACACACTATCATTTTTGGCAACACATACAAGATTAAATATTTTCTGAAGTGTCCAGAGATTGCATATTTCTTTTACAGCTGCACTTTATCTGTGTCCTTATCTTAAAGTTACATTAAATCATACATGGTTCATAAAACATTTCATAAAAATGTTTATACCAGAGTGCTAAATCAGGCTTTTCTCCCTCTGCTCTCTTTTTGTTGTTGTTGTTATTGTTTTTGTTTGGTGATTTGAAACCAGTCTCACTGTGTATACTAGATGGCCTAGAATCCCCTAGGTAGAACAGGATGAATTCAAAGTCACAGAGATCTATCTGCCTCTGGCTATTAGGTGCTGAGATTAAAGATATCTGTCATCAACCAAGTCCTAGTCCACATTTTCATATGTCAAGAGTTTTCTGTTGGTGAATAACCAAGAATTTATAGTGTATCAGTTCCTGCCAGGCACCTGGAAGGGTAAGAGCCAACTTCCTTCCCAGATTTTACAAATAGTATAGAAAGAATGGTTATGCAAGAAGAATAATTAAGATATAAAATAATACTGATGCATAACTGGAACCAAAAATAATGAGAAAACAGTAACTAATTCCATACCCTCAGTGCCTCTTAGTGATGACAGAACACATTAAGGATTTGTTTAAATGATGCCTCATCAAACAAGAAAGTGGTCACCTCTTTACTTTATATATTAAGAAAGACCCAGGTCTTTTGAGCTGGGGCAGACACAGAGTTGGTCTGCTCCTGTGGAGATACTGAATCCTGAGCCATCCTAGAGGAGCCACTGCACTCAGAGCAGCCGAGGAGGCACTGCACTCAGAGCAGCAGACACCAAGGTGGTTTGCACTTGAGAGACATCGTAGCCTGAGCCATCCTAGAGGAACCACTGCACCCAGAGCAGAAGGATTTCCAGATCCAAGAGGTGGCCTGAGTCCCGGGAGTTCTTCCACCCAGGAGATTAGGATCATAAGACCACAGAGACATCTGGACTCTGAGGAGCTCTGCCACAAGCAAGATAACTGGAAATACAGACTCCAGTCTTACACAGTGAGGGCAGGCAACACTAGAGTTAACCAGATGGTGAAAGGCAAGCACAAGAACATAAGCAAGAGAAACCAAAGTTACTTGGCATCATCAGTACCCAGTTTTCCCAATATAGCAAGCCCTGGACACCCCATCACACCGGAAAAGCAGGATTCTGAATTAAAATCACTTCTCATGATGATGACAGAGGATTATAAAAAGGACATAAGTAACTCCCTTAAAGAAATACAGGAGAGTACAAGTAAACAGGTAGAAGCCCTTAAAGAGGAATCACAGAAATCCCTTAAATGCAAGAAAACACAAAGAAGGAATTAATCAAAAGCATTCAGGATCTGAAAATGGAAATAGAAACAATAAAGAAATCTCAAAGGGAGACAACCATGGAGATAGAAAACCTAAGAAAGAGATCAGGAGTCATAGACGCAAGCATCAACAACCGAATACAAGAGATAGAAGAGAGAATTTCAAATGCAGAAAATATTATGGAAAATATTGACACAGTTGTCAAAGAAAATGGAAAATACAAAAAACTCCTAACTCAAAACATCCAGGAAATCCAGGACACAATGAGAAGACCAAACCTAAGGATAATAGGTATAGATAAGAATGAAAATTCCCAACTTAAAGGGCCAGTAAATATCTTCAACAAAATTATTGAGGAAAACTTCCCTAACCTAAAGAACAAGATGCCCATAAACATACAAGAAGCCTACAGAACACCAAATAGACTAGACCAGAAAAGAAATACCTCCCGTCACATAATAATCAAAACATCAGATGCACAAAACAAAGAAAAAATACTAAAAGCAGTAAGGGAAAAAGGTCAAGTAACATATAAAGGCAGACCTATAAGAATTATACCAGACTTCTCACCAGAGACTATAAAAGCCAGAAGAGCCTGGACTGACATCATACAGACTCTAAGAGAACACAATTGCCAGCCCAGATTACTATACCCAGCAAAACTCTCAATCACTATAGATGGTGAAACCAAGATATTCCATGACAAAACCAAATTTGCACAATATCTTCCCACAAACCCAGCACTTCAAAGGATAATTGATGAAAAACGCCCACACAAGGAGGGAAACTACAACCTAGAAAAAGCAAGGAAGTAATCTTCCAACAACCCCAAAAGAAGATAACTAAACAAACATAATTCTACCTCTAATAACAAAAATAACAGGAAGCCACAATCATTTTTCCTTAATATCTCTTAACATCAATGGTCTCAATTCCCCAATAAAAAGACGCAGACTATCAGACTGGATACACAAACAAGACCCAGAATTTTGCTGCATACCCAGAATTTTGCTGCATCAGTGACAAAGACAGACACTACCTCAGAATACAAGGGTGAAAAACAATTTTCCAAGCCAATGGATCCAAGAAACAAGCTGGAGTAGCCATTCTAATATCAAATAAAATCAACTTTCATCCAAAATTAATAAAAAAAGATAAGGAAGGTCACTTCATACTCATCAAAGGAAAAATCTACCAAGGTGAACTCTCAATTCTGAACATCTATGCTCCAAATGCAAGGACACCTACATACATAAAAGAAACTTTACTAAAGCTCAAAACACACATTACACCTCACACAATAATAGTGGGGGATTTCAACACCCCACTCTCAGCAATGGACAGATCATGGAAACAGAAACTAAACCGAGACACTGTGACATTAACAGAAGTTATGAACCAAATGGACTTAACAGACATCTATAGAATATTTCGTCCTAAAACAAAAGAATATACCTTTTTCTCAGCACCTCATGATACCTTTTCCAAAATAGACCATGTAACTGGTCACAAAACAAGCCTCTACAGATATAAAAAGATTGAAATAATCCCTTGCATCTTATCAGATCATCACGGACTAAGACTGGTCTTTAATAATGACAAGACCAATGGAAAATCCACATGCACATGGAAACTGAACAACTCTCTACTCAATGATGACTTGGTCAAGGAAGAAATAAAGAAAGAAATTAAAGACTTTTTAGAATTCAATGAAAATGAGGACACATCATACCAAAACTTGTGGGACTCCATGAAGTCAGTGCTAAGAGGAAAATTCATATCTCTAAGTGCCTACTAAAAAACCTGGAGAGAGCAAACACTAACAACTTGACTGCACAACTAAAAGCTCTAGAACAAAAAGAAGCAAATACACCCAGGAGGAGTAGAAGGCAGGAAATAATCAAACTCAGGGCTGAAATCAACCAAATAGAAACAGAAAGAACAATACAAAATATCAACAAAACCAGGAGCTGGTTCTTTGAGAAAATCAACAAGATAGATAAACCGTTAACCAGATTAACCAGAGGGCACAGAGACAGTATCCAAATTAATAAAATCAGAACTGAAAAGGCAGACATAACAACAAAAACTGAAGAAATTGAAAAAACCATCAGATCCTACTACAAAGGCCTATACTCAACAAATCTGGAAAATCTGGATAAAATGGAAAACTTCCTAGACAGATACCAGGTCCCAAAGTTAAATCAGGAGCAGATAAACCATCTAAATAGTCCCATAACCCCTAAGGAAATAGCAGCAGTCATTAAAAGTTTCTCCACTAAAAAAAGCCCAGGACCAGATGGTTTTAGTGCTGAATTCTATCAGACCTTCAAGGAAGACCTAACACCAATTCTCTTCAAACTATTCCACCAAATAGAAACAGAAGGAATACTACCCAGTTCGTTCTATGAAGCTACAATTACACTCATACACAAACCCCACGAAGACCCGACAAAGAGAACTTCAGACCAATCTCCCTTATGAACATCGATGCAAAAATACTCAATAAAATTCTAGCAAACCGAATCCAAGAACACATCAAAACAATCATCCATCATGATCAAGTAGGTTTTATCCCAGGAATGCAGGGATGGTTCAATATTCGGAAATCCATCAATGTAATCCACTATATAAACAAACTCAAAGAAAAAAAAACACATGATCATCTCACTAGATGCTGAGAAAGCATTTGACAAAATTCAACATCCCTTCATGATAAAAGTCTTGGAAAGATCAGGAATTCAAGGCCCCTACCTAAACATAGTAAAAGCAATTTACAGCAAACCAGTAGCCAACATCAAGCTAAATGGAGAGAAACTTGAAGCAATCCCACTAAGATCAGGGACTAGACAAGGGTGCCCACTCTCCCCCTACCTATTCAATAAAGTACTGGAAGTCCTAGCCAGAGCAATTAGACAACAGAAATAAGTCAAAGGGATACAAATAGGAAAGGAAGAAGTCAAAATATCACTATTTGCAGATGATATAATAGTATAATTAAGTGACCGAAAAACTTCCACCAGAGAACTCCTAAACCTGATAAACAACTTCAGCAAAGTGGCTGGTTATAAAATCAACTCAAACAAATCAGTAGGCTTCCTCTACATGAAAGATAAACAGACTGAAAAAGAAATTAGGGAAATGACACCCTTCACAATAGTTGCAAATAATATAAAATACCTTGGTGTGAATCTAACCAAGCAAGTGACAGATCTGTAAGACAAGAACTTCAAGTCCCTGAAGAAAGAAATCAAAGAAGATCTCAGAAGATGGAAAGATTTCCCATGCTCATGGATTGGCAGGATTAATATAATAAAAATGGCCATCTTGCCAAAAGCAATCTACAGATTCAATGCAATCCCCATTAAAATCCCAACTCAATTCTTCACAGAGTTAGAAAAGGAAATTCTCAAATTCATATGGAATAGGAAAAGACCCAGGATAGCGAAAACTATTCTCAACAATAAAAGAACTTCTGGAGGAATCACCATCCCTGACCTCAAGCTGTACTACAGAGCAATAGTGATAAAAACTACTTACTTGGTATTGGTACAGAGACAGGCAGGAAGATCAGTGGAATAGAATTGAAGACCCAGAAATGAACCCACACACCTATGGTCACTTGATCTTTGACAAAGGAGCTAAAACTGTCCAGTGGAAAAAGGACAGTATTTTCAACAAATGGTGCTGGTTCAACTGGCAGACAACATGTAGAAGAATGAAAGTTGATCCATTCTTATCTCCTTGTACAAAGCTCAAGTCTAAGTGGATAAAGGACCTCCACATAAAACCAGATACACTGAAACTAATAGAAGAGAAGGTGAGGAAGAGCCTCGAATACTTGGGCACAAGGGAAAAATTCCTGAACAGAACACCAATGGCATATGCTCTAAGATCAAGAATTGACAAATGGGACTTCATAAAATTGCAAAGTTTCTGTAAGCTAAAGGACACTGTCAATAGGACAAAACAACAACCAACAAATTGGGAAAAGATCTTTACTAATCCTTCATCTGATAGAGGGCTAATATCCAATATATACAAAGAACTCAAGAAATTAGACTCCAGACAACCAAATAACCCTATTAAAAAATGGAGTATAGAGCTTAACAAAGAATTTTCAACGGAGGAAACTCGAATGTCCAAGAAGCACCTAAAGAAATGTTCAGCATCCTTAGTCGTCAGGGAAATGCAAATCAAAACAACCCTGAGATTCCATCTCACACCAGTCAGAATGGCTAAGATTAAAAACTCAGGTGATAGTAGATGCTGGCGAGGGTGTGGAGAAAGAGGAACACTCCTCCATTGTTGGTGGGACTGCAAGATGGTGCAACCACTTTGGAAATCAGTGTGGCAGTTCCTCAGAAAATTGGACATATCATTACCTGAGGATCCAGCTATACCACTCCTAGGCATATACCCAGAAGATGCTCAGCCATATAACAAGGACATATGCTCAACTATGTTCATAGCAGCCTTATTTATAATATCCAGGAGCTGGAAAGAACCCAGATGTTCTTCAACTGAGGAATGGATCCAAAAAATGTGGTGTATTTACACAATGGAGTTTTACGCAGCTATTAAAAACAATGAATACGAGAGTTTCCTAGGTAAATGGATGGAACTAGAAATTATCATCCTGAGTGAGGTAAGCCAATCACAAAAGAACACACATGGTATTCACTCACTGATTATTGGATATCAGCCCAGAACCTTGAAATGCCCAAGATGCAACTCACAGGCCACATGAAGCTCATGAAGAAGGAAGACCAAGTGAGGGTGATTCGGTCCTTCTTAGAAGGAGCAACAAAATACTCAAGGGAGCAAATATGGAGACAAAGTGAGGGACAGAAACTGAAGGAGGGGCCGTCTGAAGACCATTCCACCTGAGTATGCATCCCATGTGCAGTCACCAAAGGTAGATACTGATGTGGAAGTCAGGAAGTGCATGCTGATAAGAGCCTGATATGGATGTCTCCTCAGTGGTCTGAAAGAGTCTGACATATTCAGAGGCAGATACTCACAACTAGCCATTGAACTGATCATGGGGCTCCCAATGGAGGAGTTAGAGTGAAGACCATTGGAGCTGAAAGGGTTTGTGGCCCCATGAGGAGAGCAACAATACCAACCAACCACAGCTCCCAGGGTCTAAATCACCTGCCTGGGAGCACTTAGGGAGAGATCCAGGGCTTCAGCTGAATATGTAAGAGTGGAAGGCCCTTTTGGGCATAGGTGGAAGAAGAGATTCTTGACCTCATGAAGGCTGGACGCCCCAGGGGGTGGGAATTTGAGGGTGGGGAGGTGGGAGTGGGGGGGGTAGGTAGGGATTACATCTGCAGAGAAGAAGGAGGAGGGGTGAGGGGATAGGCTGTTCCTGGGGGGTGGGGGATGGGGTAAGGGGACAACATATGAAATTTAAATAAAACATCCAAAATAAATAAAGAAATAAAAATTAAAAGTCAAAAAAAAAAAAAGAAAGAAAGACCCAGAGGTGTTAGGAACCTTGTTCAAGGTTATATGGAACACAATGGAAAGGCTGGAATACAAATGTTCTATTCATCAAATTGTAAGTTGCTCCTTTTTTTTAAACAAAAAGAACAGAGAAAAAGAGAAGGGATCCTCATAAGTTTTCAATACATCTCATTTATGCTGGTGAGTAAAATAATGAACATTTGGTCAAGTCTATGGAGCTGACAACTCACATATAACACATGTGACTTTGACACATGTAACTTTGACACATCAATCTTTGGAATCAGCTTTAATGCCACTTGCAAGTATTGAATAACCCTCTATCAGAGGAAGCAACTGTGACTCAGCAACTTTATACTTATGCTCCCTTCCTTTCTTCCTCCCTCCCTTGTGTTTCTTTCTCCATCCATCCTCCTTCTCCCTTCTCTTCTAGCTCCCATTCTATCTACACCTCTATGTCTCTACACCTTTCAAAGCATCTAAAAATTAATTCGATTTAACCAAATGAGTCTGGACTGTGTTTAGTTCACTATAGCTGGCTAACAGGTGTTTTCATCTTTCTCTGTATTTTTATTGGTCGTTCATTACTTAAAACACCCATGATCTCCACTTCATTTCTTGGCCTTTTACTTTCCTCCTAGTTCAGTTTGCCCAGAGCAGGTTACGTTTGCTGTTTTCTGTGATACCAGAGCTCCTGATACATTGCTGCATTAAAATACAAGGCTGAATGCCTTGCAGGATAAAGCTATTCCAAGATGAAGAATTATCATGTGCTTAAAAATTCTAAATCAATAAGAAATTGAAAGTGGAATCTAGCATAACTGCCAACTAGGGAGACTGTGTGGGACTGACCTGGATATGTTACACACATATGCACATGTGTTACAGTTGTGTAGCTTGGTCTTCTTATGGGACTCCAAAGAGAGGGGGTGACTTTGTTGCTGCTTTTTGAATCAATTTCCTCCTAGTGGGTTGGATCATCTAGCCTTAATAGGAGAGGAGGAACCTAGTCTTATTGCAACTTAATATGCCAAGGCTGTTTGAAATTCGTGCGATGCCTGCCCTTTGCTAAAGAGAACTAGAGAAGTGGATGGGGTAAGAGGTAGGGTGAGGGAAGGTAATGGTGAGGACCTAGGAAGAGCAGGGGAAATGTCAGTAGTGATATAAATCAAACAAGTAAATGCACTTAACAGTGAAAAAAACGAAGAGAGAGAAGAAGAAAAGAAAGAGATAGGAGAGGGAGGGAGAAAGAGAGAGAGAGAGAGAGAGAGAGAGAGAGAGAGAGAGAGAGAGAGAGAGGGAGGGAGGGAGGGAGGGAGGAGGGAGAAAGAAAGAAAGAAAGAGAAACGAAAGAAGGAAGGAAAGAGGGAAGGAAGGAAGGAAGGAAGGGAGAAAAGAAAGAAGGAAGAAACTGGAGTCTGGTTTCCTTTCAGGTTTTAAAAAAGGGTCCCAGAAGTCTACATTCTATAGAAATAATCTTCTGAATGTGTCCTTCATCTCCACTGATTTCCAGGCAAAGCGATCCAGTCAAGGCTGTCTCTTATAAGCAATTTGAAAGAACCAGGGGGGACCATATACATCATATTAACTGAGATCTTTTAATAGAATGAAAAAGTAGATGACATTACCTTTGTCATTGGGAACTAGACACCCTATAAGCTTGCTGGATAGAATTCCTCAGGAAGCAGGCATGTTTTTAAACATCTCAACCTCTTTCCATTACCTTCAATGAAAGCTTCTCAGCTTCTGTATTTGACATTCTCTGCCCCCCACATACTCCCACACTCTGATGTGCTTCTTCCATTCTTGATGATTATTCTTTTGTTGGCTCCCTTTAATAAAAGATGATCTCAGCATGGAATGTAATATCAATTTTCATCAGCTTAGCGTGGTTTGGATTAACTCGTGTCTATGAGATTATCAGAAAATTCACAGCAACAGCAGAACATCACGTAGTCTTTGAATAAATCATAGTAAATCTTGAGAGAATTTTGCCATGAAGGCCTGGAAAACAAGGTATTTTGTCACAGAAGAGAGATGCATGCTGGGGAAAGAAAACAAAATAAGGAATTCTTTGAACTATCTCAAAGTGTCTTAGGGATACTAGTCTAGTATTAGTGTTCTCTGGTGAACCGCTGGTGATCTGTACCAGTAATTGAATCTATCATTTTTATAAAAGCCCATAAGACAACTCTCATCTTGCCAGGATTTTCTGCCTTAACATTAGAGATTCTTTTAACTATTTTTTTTTTTTTTTGGTTTTTCGAGTCAGGGTTTCTCTGTGTAGCCCTGGCTGTCCTGGAGCTTACTCTGTAGACCAGGCTGGCCTCGAACTCAGAAATCTGCCTGCCTCTGCCTCCCAAGTGATGGGATTAAAGGCATGCGCCACCACCGCCTGGCTAACATTAGAGATTCTTAACTTCCCAGACTACTCTGGAACCTTCTTCAAATGTCTTATTTCATTGCTCCTTGTTCGTCAGTCATCAGATTGAACAATTGTTTACATAAGGCTCTTTCATCTTTAAACCTCAAGCCCTTAAAGATGATGACTGTGTCTATTTTATGTTTATCCTTGGATCTTTTCCCAGAAACCACAACAATGCCTTCCAATCATGAATGATTGATATGGTAATTATCATATAATGTCAAAATATCTATTATATAAATCAAGAAACTGAGGCTTGGAAGTTGAGATCAGATCAAGGTCAAGATCAAGTCTGAGGAGTTAGAGAATAGTGGAGCCAATGTCTGTGTATGAATGAGCTCACATATTTCCTAGGGTATATCTCTTTCAGCTTCACGAATTGCAGACATCTGTTTATTTTCTTAACTATTCTTTATATATATATATATATATATATATATATATATATATATATATAACTTCTGACCTTCTCATCAGAATCTTTCTCATCGATTTTAGATGGACCTCCACTGTTACGACATCAAGAGTCAAACACTGATACACAGACACACACACACACACACACACACACACACACAAACAAAAAACACACCCATTGTGTCAATTCAAGAGAGATGTTCATTTGTTGGCTAAAATAAGAAGCTATAATCAGACTTCAAATTCAAACAGATAAGGTGCCAGCAATTTTGTCAAACATATCAAAGAGACATAATAATAATTTAAGATGAAGAAAAATTAAGATGATCCTCTAGCTAGAAGATAAAACATTGTACCCACAATTACTAATTGTGGGGAAAGTTCCAGAGAGCTCAGAAGAAAATTCTTGCCTTATGGATTTGGGTAGTTAAGATATGGGATCCTATATACTAGAAGTCAAAATATGAGGGAGGACAAGTGAAAACTGAGAAATGCTCATCTTATTTCCACGAGCTTTCTGATATCTCACAAAACCTGCAGAATGTTTAGATAAAGTGATAGTTAAATATCACCTGAGCTCTGAGTTCCTAGGACCAGTGAAGCCATAGATTTTTATCCAGAACCCATTTCAGACTTTCTGCATGCTGCAGGCTTCATCCATTCTAGAAAAAGAGTCCTCTGAGAACACATCAACCTTACTTTTAGCTCAAAGTGCAGTATCTAAAGCTGTTGGCATCCTTTTGCAGCCCAAACTTCATTTAAGTAATTTATGGGCAGAAGAGAATGTCTAATTTGCACATAACTGATGGCAGGGAAATGAAACATGAGTTCACTAATATTTCATCTGATTTGGCAATACTGTAGCTCAGAGGCTTTTTAAAATTTCCCCCATTATTCCAGCAAAAAGATATACAAGTAAAATACTTTCAGAGTGTCAGGATTAGAGTTTGCCCTGTGCTCAAAGCCCCTGTGCTGTCATTCCAATATCACCCATGGCTACAAATTAAATCCCTGTAACAGGATGCTCTAAGGCCACTGTTTCTTCCCATCTAGCAGCATTCTTTCCTTTAAGCCCATTAATGTGTTTTAATTGTTCTATAAATTTAGCTTCTCTTTGGTGCTGATGTGGTGCATGTGGATGAGTGTGACATTACCCCATATGCAATAACTCCTATAAAGACTAATCAAGTGCCTTCATCCACATGGTCTCTTCCTTTCTACTAAATGTTCTTTTCAAGTTTTGAATATTTTTTTAATTTTCTAAGGAACTTTCCTCCTTGCTTTGTACCTCCCTCTGACATTTCATAGGTGGCATGTAATAAGTAAAGTGTGGCAACTGTCAGAGTCAATCTTTTGGACAGGTCATCCAGCCTAAGTTTCAAAACAACACCATGATGTACAATACCATTATGCTCTTTTTTACAGACAAGAGAGTGTGCCCAAGCTCTAAGTAGCAAACTCAGGCTTCCAGTCCAGGCAACCACAGTACTATTTGCAGTCCACAAACTCCCCCCACCCCAACACTCTCTCTCCTTTCACGAGAATTTCCTGAAAGTGGGATTTGTGTCCTGTTTGTCTCCTATTTTAACCTGCTCATCAGACTCTCACTTTTTATCAATGTGTTCCCATGGATCTAGACAGTGAGTCAATATTTGCTGAATTTAATTGAATTCCATGGCTGTTCAATTTAAATTCTGTGAGCTCTCCTTGGACCATCTAGATATGACCTTTTAAGCTTTAGAACACACCAGTTCACTATGTACTTCAATATTTTTGTGGCTTACTTTGCATAAACTCCTTGGCATTGATGTCTGCAGCTATTTACTGTGCAGGAGAGCTAGCTGGCCTGGTTTTTATTCATTCGGCTGCTGTTGTAGGAAGTGGGGAGGGAATTTGATTTGTCCAGAAGGCTGAGAAGCATTTTCGAGGATGGATGGGTCTACACAGAAAGCTGCTGGGGTTTGCAGGAGGGCATGGCTCCGGAAATGCCTCAAGCAGAGATCCTTGCAGACACATCATTCTCCATGTCAGGTCCACCTGGCATGGCTGCTCCCGTTACCATGTTAGAACTCCCAAGCAGCAGGATTCAACCTGAAAACACAGCTACAGTTTCTCCTAGCAAATCCAGCAGGCATTATATGTGAGGAGTTGTAAATCTGAATTCAGGAGAGAACATTGTACATTGGTTTAGTGAAATAACTCTTGATAGCCTATCAAGGCCTTCACTGTGACATAAGAGGCATTCCTTCCAATAAACACAGAATAAAGAGGTGAGGTGGTACAGGAGATTTTGTGATATCAGTAAGTTTTTAGGATTTCCTCAGAATTATGGAAGATTGCTATTTTATCTATAAATTTGATGTCATAGTTTGGATAGTCAATGTAGCCTAAAAAGACAATATATCAAAAGGCTAGCCCCTAAGTGGCAATTTGGAAGGAAGGAAGGAAGGAAGGAAGGAAGGAAGGAAGGAAGGAAGGAAGG
>NW_021604657.1:4367181-4436195 GCF_004785775.1 Grammomys surdaster
AGGAAGGAAGGAAGGAAGGAAGGAAGGAAGGAAGGAAGGAAGGAAGGGTCTTTGAAAGATGGAGCCTAATATGCTGACTTGCTGCAAAACCACAAGCAACAGAGCCAACCAACCTTAGATTGGAATCTTAATGACTGCAAGCCAAAAGAAGCTTTCACTCTTTTTAAATCGATTAACTCAGGTACTTTGTTTTGATAATGGCCAACTAACACATTTCTTCTACACACACAAAGAGACAGAGACAGAGACAGACAGAGAAAGACAGAGACAGAGAGACAGAGTGACAGACAGACAGATGGACTGACCCTGGATTTCCTTGATTATTGAAATGAAATTCTTTTTTTTGAAATGAAATTCTTAAAGCTGCAAAATTTATTAGGTTGTTGCTGATATACACAGGTAGGCAATACTAGAATTAAAAGCATAAAAATTATTATCATAGATCATATCATCTATCCTACAATAGTTGTTAGGGTCAAAAAATGATAATAAAGCTTGAACATGGTTTTCCAAATTACTAATATCTTATACTCTCTGGCAGAAATAACTTCTCAAGAGGTATGTAAGATCTGGGAGAGAAACAAACATGAGTTTGTTAATTTGGGGAAGTGAAATCAAGTTCTAATGTATACATTAATACCAGAAAAATGGAAAACAAATTTTAATACGCACAATAATATTGCAGTATGAGCTACTAAACATGACAGCAAAATCTCAGAGACACAACATGAAGTAAACAGAGAGATCAAACAGCATAGACTAATACTAAATTCATCTATGTAAGGGCTGTGCAAAAGAAAGATAATTTTCCCAGTAGAACAAATACCGAAGCTCTAGCATTGCTATGTATGTAACTATGGCAACTGTATTGCAGTATTTTACTTGCTTTTCCTACACCATTCTCCCTCTCTTGGTGGCCTGGTAAGTACCTGCTCATCATATAGGCCAAGGTTCAGGGAAAGTATTCATCAAAACTTCCCTTATTCTTTACAGAATATCTCTGGGAACCAGTTACCAGAAACCAGTAACATGCTTTCTGTGGAGAAAAGACCCAAGAGCAAAGTGGATCATAAAGAACTGTAGTGTATATATCTTTGACTTACTGGAGTACTATTTTCAACAGAACTTACTTATAGCTCGAATGAACAAAAAAGTGGGGAGATGAAATTTAGGAGTCTAAGCTTGCAGTTTCTTATTAGCCTGGAATAAAGCAGCATGTGTCCTACCCCTTCCAGGAAGTTCCCTTCCTCTTAGTTGCCATATGGGAGAAGTGTAGATTTTTACGTTCCAGAAAGCACTGAGCAAGGCTGTGTTAGCCTGTGTAATACCAAATCAAGGAAGATCTCTTCTGAAATGTCTATAGGCTGGTGATTATAAATTCCTCATTTTAAATTCTTATGTAACAAATCTTATTGAATATAAAAAGTACAAAGAACAGAGTAGACCCAGAATACTGTGGGCCAAAGATACCCAGATTAAAATCCCCATGATTGTATGCTGGGGTCTCAAGCATGTTTCATAGAACATTTTTCTATAGTAGTCTGAAAAGTATGGCAAACTACTCACTTTGAAATTAAAGGACATGACTTTGGAACGGTTATACAGTTTTATGAAATAGGATCCATAATTGATCAAGGGTAGTATAAATTTGACATTACTATGAACTGCAAACCACAGCTAAGCTGATGTCTTCTAGAATTCTAAAACCCTCCACTGTAATCTTAAACTTCTCTGATAATAAGAGAAACAAACTTCAGCCAAACTTGCGATGGATTTCTATTAAATATTCACTTGCTGCAAAGCATAAAATAATGTATAATCTGAGTTTCATGAAATTATGTTCTAATAAGTAGGATAAAACTACAATTCAGTTCATTTTGGGAGAGCTTCATTCACAGATATGTTGCATGCTGACTGCTCTCATTGCATCCTTTCTTCTCTTTATCTCTTCTGTCTTCCTGTCGCTTCTTCCCTACTAAGCTCTGTTCAGAATTATGTCTTTTGCTTTGGTTGTGTTTCTTTGGGTTTTATTAGAGTTGTTTACATAGCCATAGGATTGGAATTATCCGCTGAGGCATGGTGGGTACACAACAGAAGATAATGGCTTCCTCTCTCCCAGAGTCCATCAGAAGTCCATATAGTTCAGCAATAAGCATTAATGTTCCATGAGCCTATTCACCATCCATGATTTACTGTTGACAGGGCCAGGTATACAGCCCTAGTACAAGCAATTACGGCAACTAGGAAGTTGTGATTGCACTGGCTGTATCATGTCTAGCGGATGGATTCCATTTCTCTTTTCCCTGACTATTAGCTCTTACATTCTTTGCACTCCCTTTTCTGCAATATTCCCTTTAGAAGGTATAGTATAAATGACTTGTTTAAGACTCATTATCTGTCTTTTATTCTTGTCATCATGGGCTGAATCTCTTGCCTTTACTACAATTCCCTGAAAGAAAAAGCTTCTTTGATTAGGGTTGAGGAGTAGCCTTTGTCTAAAGAAAACTTAGAAGATAATTTGACATTATATCTGTTTAGCTAAACATTAGTGATTTCCCACCTGGGGCCTGGGGACTCCCAAGGCAATTATGTTTCATTTTTTATTGCATTTATTTGTCTGTGCATGTATGTGTCATCACGTATGTCACAGCGTACAATTTTTTTCATCTACCATGTGAGTCCCACTCAGGAATTAAACTCATATTGCCAGGCTTGGCAGTAAGTACTTTTACCCATTGAACCATCTTGTTGGCTCATGGAGACATGGCTTTTTGGCCATGTTTAGAGCATCAGAACCAGGAGATACTGAATGTGAAAGGCCCCAAATCCAGTCAATGAACAGATTGTTAACTGTGTAATAGTAGTGCCAGTATTGTACCTGTAAGTACACCTTGCCTCACATGTTGGTATTACAGTTCCTACAGTAACCTGCTGTTTAAGACAACTGATATCTTTTCTTTCCCTAAAACCTTCATAACACCAGTATTCCCAAAGCTATCTACCATAGAAGTTTCCAGTTCAACTCCAGATTGAGGAATAGTAGTAAAAGGAGGAAGCTGAAAGACTACAATTTCAATTACACACAGGAATGTGCGTACGTGTGTGTGTGTGTGTGCATGTGTGTGTATATGTATGTGTGTGTGTGAGAGAGAGAGAGTAGGGGTGAGGGAGGGAGGAAGATAGAGAGGGAAAGGGAGGAGAGGGAGAACAAACAAGACATTGGAAGAGGCTATAAATTACCAAAGCCTGTCCCTAATGATCTACTTCATCTGGGGATGCTGTACCTCCTAAAGGATCCATAACCTTCCAAACAATACCACTAACTAGAGACCAAATATCCAAATACACAATCCTATGGGGAACATTTTTTAATAACATTTTACTCCTGCCACCAAGCCTGATGACCAGAGTTTCATCCCAAGCCTACATAGTAGAAAGAGAGATCCAAATCCTGCAAATTGTTTCTGATCTCCATGTGTATCATAAAATGTATGTGCACAAGCAGGGGATACACAGCCATGCACACAATAACACACTAATAAATAGAAATGTATTTACACTTAAAAAAATAACAAATGCTAGAGAGGGTAAGGAGAAGATGAATCCTTATACACCTTAAGATATGCACGTTGAACAGAGTATACATGGATGGGCATTCCTGTATAAAAAAAATATTGAATTTCTGTACATTCCAGGTATCTATCTATCTATCTATCTATCTATCTATCTATCTATCTATGCATATATGGATTAAAATTGGCAAACATAAGAAATGCTTGTATCTCATGTTAATTGTGACTCTCAAAATTGTTAAGATATGAAATCAATTTATATATATATAACAACAAACAAGAAACAAAGAAAATACAATAAATTATCCCAATAGAGTATTTTTGCCATAATAAAAAATGAAATCCTCTAAATTTGATCTGCAAGTACTAAAGAACCTACTAAAGAATATGGTATCACTGTCAGAGGTAAGTGATGAAGAAGTATAGTTGGATATGATTACTGTATATATGTCTGTTAAAGCACAATACACCTGTTGATCAACAAAATTGATGTTAATAACATTTTTAAAGAATTACTATAAAAGCAAATACACATCGCTTTTCCAAATAATACTGTGCAATTTATTGAGATAGCCTGAGTAGCCATCAAAAGAAGAAAGACAAAATAATAAAAAGCTGGGGTATGAGTTCCTTTTATTATTTTTTTCTAAAGCAAAATTTCCCCAAGTCTTCTCTGAAAGGACTCCCCAGTGACTCTTTGGTGACTAGCCAAATGCCAGATGTTACATTATCAATTATTCTAGCCCTCAATACTATATGATATTCCATTTAAGACATGATTTTCCACTACTCTTTCCTCTAGTGAATTTCAATGATGACAAGGCAGTACTCCAACATCCTCTTGGAGATTAGCTGCCATCTTTTAGGGCATAAACACAGACCTGTCCCTGGCTTCATGTTTTTAATTCATCTGGGCATCAAGCCAGCGCCATGTCTTTTCTGCATCATCCAAGACTAACCTAGCAACTCATGCTTTAGTAGCTACTGAAGGGAAATTCTCAGTTATACATCCTAAGAAATGTATTCAAGAAGGTTCATTGCTATAAATAAACTCTGTCCCCTCAAAAATTTATACATTAAAGTCCTGAAGCCCATAATCTTATATTGGGCAGAGTATGGCACTATTGTTGAATACAGTTGTTATACACAGAAATGGTTAAAATGAGGTCATGCTGAAGTAAGATATATTTCAACTTAGGTCAGCCTTCTCCATCCAGTAATCACAAACTTGAATACAACATTTATTTCTTACAGCTCTAGAGGTTAGGAAGGCAATCAATGTTGTGGCCAATCTGGTATCTGGGAGGTGTCTCCTAGTTTATAGATGAACAGTCTTAGTTTATATCCTCATACAGTGAAGCAGGAAGATCAAGAGCAGAAGTGCACTCCACTGTTGCTTCTTACAAAGGGACTTTTCCAATCATGAGGGTTTTACCATTATGACCCAATCACTTTTCAAGGTCTTCACTTCCTCATAATACCACATTGGGTAAAAAGAATTTCATTGCACAAATTTTGGAAGGCATAAGCATCCCCTAATGCAAGAACATGAATATTGTTATAAACCATGCAATGAAAGAGGCACACTAGTGAGAGCTCCATGGTGATCAGTCAGAGTTATACTGCACCTAGCCAATGAGATATCAGAAATTAAGAATCTAAAGGGAAACATGACCCTGATAATTCATGGACTCTTGAGTGTTGGCTTCCAGAACAGTGAGATATATGTTTCCATTGTGTTAAAACAGCCAGTTTTACTGAGTTATTATGGAAGTAATAGCCAACCAAAACTCACTGATACTCAGCTAATATACATTGATTTAGTCACACTTTTCCACATTTTGGCATTATTACTTTCAATGGATACGTAGGTTCTGCATCACTCTTGTGAAATTTTCAGAAATACCTTGTCTCCCTATCCAATTAAATGTAAACCCACAGATAGTCCTCTAATGTGAAAACGAAAACTCTTCAGCCTTGTGGACTTAGCAGTCTGTGTCTTTAACTTCAACTACCTAGTCAGGCTGTATCACCTTCCTCCTTTAAGGAAGTGGGGAGAATATGCTCATCCTCACAGTTCCCCACTTTGTCACTACATCCTCAGGTCACATCACCTTCACACTGTAGAGCTTTTATCACTAAACTCTCTGGAGCAGAAAATAAATAGTTACATTTGGATACTGATAGGGTCAAGATCTAAGAGTCAACAGATTTTGGCTTCTACCAATGGCCTTCTTCCTGCTTTAAAAATGGGTGCTGTTAGAACCAGACACCATGCCAGTCTGTACTAATAAGTTTCTCCCAAGAAAAAAACAGATGTGAATTACATTTTTAATATGAACCTTAACTTTCGAGGGAAATTAAGTTTCTGAGCTTAGATCCCTGTACTGCATTTGCCATGATACAAGCAGCCATGTGATTATAAAGTCAGCTTTTAAGGCAAGAAGTAAAAGGAGATCCGGGATTAGAGTAGACCTCAGTAGATGTCTAAAGAAAAGTAATAGACTCTATACTGATACCTTAGTTACCTCAAGGAAATATCTATGTAGTCTCTCCTTATTAACATTCCTTAATTTTGATTTACTGCACACAGGAGTAAATGAATGGTTTCTTGAGTGGATATTTAGCTAGAACTTGTATGTGAATTTCTATTACTCTAAGAAGCAGAGATGCCAAAAAATGAAACATTGGTTCAGTTGGTAATGTTAGCAGAGCAGACATTTTACCAGGCATGGCTGTGACTGTGTCCCTGGCACTGGAAGCGTCGAGATAGACTGACCACTGGAGCTTTCTGACTAGCAAGCCTAGATAATCAGGAGCCAGAGTTCTGAGTTCAGTAAAGGCCAAGTCTTAAAAGATCTTAGGTCATTTCTTTGGGAATGTCATGGCATATCCCTAGCTGCTACTAATGCTAAGGTTAGGAATGCTCTCAAACCTTATTTGAAGCCTAAGCAGAGATTTTCCTACTTTTTACCACTTCCCTATGTGTCGTTTTCTATCAGTGTATTTAAAAGTTATTTGACTTATAACTCTTTTATTCTGTTAGTGCAAAAACTTTATGAAAATGGTATCACTTTGGAATGTGATTTTGAGGCTGACCTGAAGCTGTGCTCATGAGCCATGATGTTCAATCATGCTGGACTCAAGAATAAATGGTCAGTTATACTTTATGAGGTGAGAAAGCTGAGTCTGTGTGTGTGTGTGTGTGTGTGTGTGTGTGTGTGTGTGTGTGTGTAGATCAGATTTCAACCTTGAGTATCATTCTACAGGAAATATCTTGTTCTGAAATAGGGTCTCCTATTCTGGGACTCACTGCTTAGTCTAAGCTAGCTGACATTAAACATGTATGGTCTGCCTATCTCTGCCTGTGTTATCACCACTGTTTGTTTCATGGATGCTGGGACTCAAACTCAGTCCTCAAGTTTGTACCACAGACATGTAGCTGAGTGAGCAATCTCCCCAGCCTGTGAGAACTGTGCTTTTCCATGGATATAATGGATATGATAATTAGCTTAAAACATTATACAACAGATATTTATATCAAAATGCCATGCTGTATACCTCAGCTATATATGATGAGGCCCAAAGTATATACGTAACACTGAATAAAAGCTTTTCTTAGAAGGAAGGGGGCTAAGAGCAACAAATGAAAGATTTTCATATTTCTTCCAGATTTCTGCAAAGATACCAAAAAGCACAAACATATGCAATATTAATCTCACAGACAGCAAATTCATTGCAACCAGTATCTGGCTCACCCTCAAAGAAAAATAGTGCTGTATTTGAACTCTATTTCCAACTATATTTTTAAGATATCTGAGAGCTTGTTCTCTAGAAATTGACTTTTCTATTCCAGGTTTCAGAGCCCAACTCACCGTTGAAACTCAAATGAAGCGCTGTATAAATGCACCATCTACTTCTGAGAATCTCAGACAGGAGCTTTAGAGAGCGAGGGTGACACCTGAGAGGCCCTGTTCTTGTTTTGCTCTCCTCATTTCATGGGGCTTTGTATGATTAAAAGCCACATGTGCTAAACGCTGCTGCAGCTCAGCTAATCACTCCATAGTGACTGCTATTGTTATCTTAGGAATGTAAAGCTCCTCCTGGAATCGTGTCTGTGCAACAGTAGATCATTTGAGAACATTCTTGATTTAAAAATAAACACTTAGCTTCTACTTCAGTTAAAATTCTGACAGATTTTTCAAGTTACCATGATACCCTGAAAGAGTTTTGGTTTTTGCAATAAGATACACCGCTTAAAAACATTTTTGCTGTGGGGTTAACTCTTCTGAACTCTCATTTGCCTGAGTCCTTTAAGGCTCTTAAGAAGACAATATACTCCAGGGGTTATGTGATTTCATAAAACTTGCTGAAGAGATATGCTTAGGCAATAGACAGTTAGGACCATTGGCTTTCCTCTTCATCTTGTCACGGCTTTGTGAGGTGGAAACTGAAATGAAATTTGAGAAACAATTTGGGCTTAAAGAAGTGAACTGACGGCACTCACTATTGCTCCTATGCACCGTCAAAGTAGACAATGTCTTTATGAGAATATACCCCAGGGATAGTACGAAGCTGGCCTTATGGCTAAGCAGGAAGGTCTAGTGTAGACTGTGTGTCAAAAAGATGAAGTCCTAGGGCACTTGGTACCATAACTAAATGAGGAACAGTAAGATTGAACTACACAGAGCTGTTAGATAGCAGAAAACCTCAGAACACATTACTTAGAAGGAAAAGAGATGCTAAATATTTCTTAAACCTGAACATTGTCTTAAAAATTTATTTCTCTTCAATTTAAAAATTTAACTATGCATTGAAAAAAATTAATAATCATTATAAAAGTTATTTTACTGAGCTCCTTTATATGAATGATACTTCAGGATACTATGTATTATATTTCCATTTTTGGTTGTTGTTCTTTAATTTTCCAACCATCTTGGGAGGAATACAAAAAAATTAAGTCCAAAATGAGTATTTAATATTACCACCTTAGGGAAAATTAAAATCAGTAACTATTTCTCTGTGGTTTAAAAATAATAAATAGGGAGAGGATCTGGGAAGAACTGGAGGAGGAGAAAATTAGGAGAGGTTTTCAAGGAATGGGGAAATCTTAAGTAGTTTTGTTTCTGTGTATAGACAAAACCACTGATAAGAGGAGGTAAACATCACGGAGAATGACTGATCAATGAATTAAGAACCAAGAGGATGTAGGGGTCCATAGAAAAGAGACAACAGTGGCACATGCTAGCCTTAGAAATGAAGGACAGAGACTCCTTTGAGTCAAGAGAATGGAAGATATTTTAATATTTAATTGTGCAGGAAGTAGGTAGAATTGATTCCCTAGAGGCTTCTGTTTATTTATGTGAATAAAGCAGTATTTTTGAAACTGCCAAGAAAGAGACCTTGAAGAATAATGAAAATTTATCAGGGTGGATAAGAATGAGATTGCAGAATAGAAGCCCTGCCATTCCAGCATAAAACAGCTAATTAAGCAACATGTCCAAGGAAACACTTGCGATTATGAATACCCCATACACAGAATGAGTTGGAGGGGGTAAAATAGACAAACAACCCTTCTGGGTAGAGATGGTACTGCTAGCTAATACACACTTAGTAGGGCATGGTATAATGTATTTCAGTAAGCACAATGCATGGATTGTGTAACTAGGCATGCAGCATGTGTCAAGAAAATGCTTGTACAGGCAGATCATAATGTGGCATTCAGGCATTTTATTTGTGTGTATGTGTGTGTGTGTATGTGTGTGTGTGTGTGTGTGTGTGGTGTGTAAACAAAAAGAACAAAGATTCAAATTCTAATTCTGCCATCAATGTTTTAGTCAACTAACCTCACTGAAAATGTTTTCCTCTCAATTACTTAAGCTTCAATTACTACCCTCCCCCCAAACAAAAAAAAAGACGCTGAAGGAGAAATCTTCTAAAAATGCTTAAGACAACATGAGTCTGTTTTACAAATAATAACACACACTGCTTATCCTCTCTGCTGCCTATACCTACAGGGATGTTAAAAATAGGATCTAATTTTAAGCTGGTACTAAAGAGATATATTAGTTAAAGCACTTGGATTCAGGCCAGCCTTGCTGACCCAAGGCAGATGTGCAGTTAGGGTCCAAAAAGATGATGCTTCTTTTTTATCTCTCTCTGCAGCCTCGTGTGCTGCTTAATCTCCAGAGAGGGAGAGAAAGGCAGCACTGTTCCAGGGGCTTAAGTGCTCACATCTGGTGATGCAGTGGAATCACTAAGACCCTATTCCAACACACTCAGATACATTTGAGCAGTCTTTCCTACTTCAGCATCCTCTGCACATATATATATATAATGTCCATTATAAATCCCAGTGGTGAAAACATAAATCACATTAGAAGGTGACCAACTAAGATTCCTGATTCTTTCTTCTTAGTGGCACTCAGATATTTTCACCCAAATGATAAGGTAATTATTTTATTACAACAGAAAATAAAACATCTGAAGATTTACGTGCACTGTCTCCCTATAGTCAGTGGTGAGAGCTGTAAAATCTGATAATCTCTAACAGTTATAATAACAGATTCTTTCAATTGCTGTGATTTGATGTTTTATTTCTCCCCTTGCTTCTCTCAAGACATACAAGCAATACACAAGACTGGGGTCCTAACATATGTAGACACTTATTAAGATGTGTTGGAAAATATACCTAAACCAATCTTGGCATCTTAGTACACAAAGGATTATTGCATGCTTAAAGAGATTCCTCAAGAGGCATCATAAGAACCCTCTCAGCAGTTGGAATACACTGCCACCCTACAGTGACAAACTACACCTCCGTCATCCTGGTTCATTCTTTGGGCTAGCACTCTATCTGCAGTTCCAAGAAAAATTGTGGAGCAAGCCCACCTATCAGTAGATGGAGACTTAAAAAAGGAAGATGGAGTTGAGGTCATGTCACAACTTCATCACAAAGCCTTCTACCAGCCTCACTAATCATAGAAAGGTAAACCAATTCATAAGTCTTACAATTTCATTTGCATTCAAAAATACAGTTCACAGTGTTGTTGATGAATAACTTTGCCATTTAAAAACTTCACCTAGCCAAAGCATATGCCCAGACACAAATGCACTTATAAACATTTTTCTCACCTGTGACTGAAGTTCAGTCATCAACATAGCCTTTGAGTAAATGGGCACTTTCTCTTCACATGAAACCACAATGGGAAGTTCCATTTACTCTGAGAGATAAATGAATTGGTTTCAGAAAATGAACGCTTATCAACACAAATAAATCAGAAATGTTCATTCAGAAATGCTGATTTGGAAAATGATGCAATGAGTGTAAAAATAAAGTAAGTTAAATATGGGAAAGAGATACATTGAAAGCCACATCAACTTCACAGTAAAATTACTATAAACAGAAAAAAATGATTTTTACAAATGAGTATTGTCTTAAGATAGAGCAATAATTTTGCTGCTAAACACTAAAAAATTTACACAGATGATTAGGTTCCATGCTACGAAAGTGACCAAACTCATTGTAAGGATGATAGTCTGTAAAAGCAAGCCATTTTCTAAATGCAGCATGAAAAACATCACTAAAACTTCCATTATAATCCTACTTAAGTATAAATTTATCCACTAAATCATCTTTTTATGAGTCTAAATTTCAAGCATCGTGATACCACTTGAGAATGATGAAGTTATATAACAATTTCCTCAGAGATAAACTCTGCATTCTGGATCAAAGCTCATGAGACTAGGGACCCAAACAGACTTCACAAAGCTGTGAAACTTGAAGCTTACAAGAATCACAAGGTGGGGCTAGAATTATAAGACTTGGCCATAAGGCCACAGATGTATTAAACACACCTTTGAGAAGGAAGCTCTGACCATCTGAGCTACCTGGAGGAGGTTACCTAAATAGAGACCTATCTATAAGTAGTGCAGTGAACATCAGGGATTCACCTCTGTGAGTTACCTGTGTCAGGATGGGCTTTTCCATGTTGTAGCTGAATTTTAGCCATTTCTGTTCCGGTAAGCAACCTCTAACCCTATAAGTAGATACATTAAAATCACTGATTCATGACGATGGAGTTCAGTGTACTTGTTACTTTTGGTTTGTGGTGCGTCCCTTGTCTGGGGGTAAGTAGACATGTATGTCATCTCTCCAGAAAAAAAGGTCTCATGAGACATATCCTAACATATACTGTGTTGTGAATATTAGGAATGATTTACAGCAACTAGAATAATACTACTGCTTGCAATTTGACACTTCCACCTATACTGTTGCTAAGAGACTGCTCAGAGATCAAACATCTTGGATCTTCAAAATATTAACTCACACTGGAATATGAATAAAAATGAGTCAGATTGGTTTCCAAGTACATTAACCACCATAGATTCACCTTGTTCCAAATACTTAGATGGCTTATCATATATTAAATATAAGCCAATTTCCACATGAAGACACAGTCTGACACCAAGCCTCCTTTCCTGTTGATCTCACTCACTACATTTCAGTGAAAATAGAGTTACATATGCCTTCTGAACTTGCTTTGTGTCTAGGTTTTATTTGTCCTTCTTTATGTATTTAACCATAGAAATTTTATGAAGTCTATATAGTTCATGTGAGTCCTTTTATGTGTGCAGTAGAAGCATTCTGATCTTATGGATGCCACAGTGTATCATATTTCTTTGATTGGCTGATTCTTACCAACTGACCACCATTCATCTTCCAGGGGGTTTGTCTTTTACGACCAACACTGTAGTAAAAATTGAGCTATTTGAGCCGTTGCCTACTTATTCTACTAAACTGTTTTTGAAGCAGGCATCAAAATTTTCTTCTATTATTTGAATATTTTCAGTCTAATTTGTTTTAGACATGAGACAAGTATTCAGATTAGTGAATTAAAAATCATGCTTGAGGAAACAACCCATGTAGTGATGAATTCAGAGATAATTCTTTAATCTTACCTGAGTTTCTAGGATATATCACAATGTCTCATAACAAGTGTTAATCAGAACTAGCTAGTTTTGTAATTCTCATGACATCTGAAAGTAACTCTGCTAATCATATGAAAATACTCTATTGCATGTAGACATGCTGGGCAAATGATACAAACCCATATATAACCATTCAATTATTTTATTCAATCATCAGAAGAAAACTACTTTCACAACCTGTGAAACTACAGTATTTTTTTATTCTATTATGAGAAAAAACCAGATCATATAAAATGAGAAGTCAAACACAAAATATAAAATACAATTTTAATACCCTAGACATACATTGTTAATCTGAAATGTCTTTGGTAGTGGGACTTTCCTTCCTGCATGTTCTAAGTGTTAGTGTTAGAGTCTAGGTAAAAGGATCAGGTGACATTTGTTTGCCCTAAGTAATTACATATCTCTCTATATTTATAGCAATCCATACGTAATGATGCTTGCAGGAAATTTCTTAACCTATAAGAGGTTATCACTAATGCATTAATGACAGTAAAACTGTGGGCATCTTTTAGAGTGAGGCTGCATTTATTCACATAGGCGTGTACCACATTTCATATCAAACTCTTTACTACTGGGAGCCTAATAGGCATGCTTACCTTAAAAGGTCAAATACAGAGGCTTAAACAGTTTGTGGCTTACATAAAAATATCTGTGCTCTCCCATGTATGTTTTCTAAAGGTATACTTAATATTCTAACACTTTAATACAACTCATAGTTTATGAAGCCAAATAAAATATCTTGGATTCTGAGACATTCTAGGGTGCAAATCCATCCTCCAGAATACCATATGTAGAGTGACAACCACATCTCATCATTAAGCCTGGGACTGTGTGCTGCTGTATCATCCTGATCCTCTTACTTGTGCTGAGTCTCATTCTTCTTCCTCAGCTATAATCTGTATGTTTTAATACTTCTGTAGAAAAGAACTTAAATTTCCTTCTAGTTAAGAAATGTGACTTCTGGTCTCAATCTGCACCCTGGAGTTTAGGATGTCCCACAGCCCTCTGAATCCAAATCCCACCAGAAGAGAGCTGGTCTCCCAGGAGTGCTTTCACTCCTAAGCCCAGAGATGAGATCACCACTTTCATTCCAATAACTGTCCAAAGACAGATTCCTACCCCACACACACACACACTCCTGGGAGCACACAGGGCACAGGAACAGCAGAACAGCTGGGGAAAGGATCCTTCCAGTCTCCATCTTTACCCCAGGGCTAAGACTGTCCAACAGCCCTCCTCACCCAAATCCCACCCAGGAGAGAGCTGGTCTCCCCAGGAGTACTGACACACCTAAGTTCACAAGCCCACAGGCCAACAGGAGGGACAATCTCCAGTTAGAGACCATAAGACCAACTAACACCAGAGATAACCTGATGGTGAGAGGCAAACACAAGAACCTAAGCAACAGAAACCAAGGCTGCTTGGCATCATCAGAACCCAGTTCTCCCACTGTAGCAAGGCCTGGATACCCCAACACACTGGGAAAGCAAAATTCAGATTTAAAAATCACATCTCATGGTGATGATAGAGGACTTTGAGGACATAACTCCCTTAAAGAAATACAGGAGAACATAGGAAAACAGGTAAAAGCTATTAAAGAGGAAACACACACACACACACAAAATCCCTTTAAGAATTATAAGAAAACACAAACAAACAGGTGAAGGAGTTGAAGAAAACCATTTAGGATCTAAAATTGAAAATGGAAACAATAAAGAAATCACAAAGGGAGACTACATTACAGAGAGAAAACCTAGAAAAGAGATCAGCAGTCATAGATGCAAGCATAACCAACAAAATACAAGAGAAAGAAGAGAGAATCTAAGGTACAGACGATGCCATAGAAAACATTGACATAACAGTCAAAGAAAATGCAAAATGTGAAAAGTTCCTAACCCAAAACATCCAGGAAATCCAGGACACAATGAGAAGACCAAACCTAAGGATAATAGGTATAGAAGAGAGTGAAGATTCCCAACTTAAATGTCCAGTAAATATCTTCAACGAAATTATAGAAGAAAACTTTGATAACCTAAAGAAATGAATACCCATGAACATACAAGATGCCTATAGAACTACAAATAGACTAGACCAGAAAAGAAATTACTCCTCTCACATAATATTCAAAACACCAAATGCACAAAACAGAGTATTAAAAGCAGTAAGGGAAAAATGTCAAGTAATATATAAAGGCAGACCTATCAGAATTACACCAGACTTCTCAACAGAGACTCTAAAAGCCAGAAGATTCTGGGCAGATGTCAAACAGACACTATGAGAACACAAATGCCAGCCAAGGCTACTATATGCAGCAAAACTCTCAATTATCATAGATGGAGAAACTAAGATATTCCATGACAAAACCAAATTTATATAATATCTTTCCACAAACCCATCCCTACAAAGGATGATAGATGAAATACTCCAATAGGAAGAGGAAACTACACCTGAGAAAAAGCAAGAAAGTAATCTTCTTTCAACAAAACCAAAAGAAGATAGCCACACAAACACAATTTCACTGCTAACAACAAAAATAAGAGGAGTCAACAATCACTTTTCCTTAATATTTCTTAACACTAATGGATTCAATTCCCCCCCCCAAAAGACATAGACTAAGAGACTGGGTATGTAAATAGGACCCAGCATTTTGCTCCATAGAGGAAATGCAAATCTGACAAAGACAGACATTACCTCAGAGTAAAAGGCTGGAAAAAAATTTTCCAAGCAAATGGTTCCAAGAAACAAGCTGGAGTCACCATTCTAATATGTAATAAAATCAACTTTCAACCAAAAGTTATCAAAAAGGATAAGGAAGGACACTTCATACTCATCAAAGGAAAAAATCTACCAAGAAGAACTCTCATTTCTGAACATCTATTCTCCAAATGCAACGGCAGTCACATTCATAAATGAAGCTCAAAGTATACATTGTACCTCAGACAATAATAGTGGGAGACTTCAACACCCCACTCTCAGAAATGGACAGATCATGGAAACAACTAAACAGAGACACAGTGAAACTATGAGAAGTTATGAACTAAATAAATTTAACAGATATCTATAGAATATTTCTTCCTAAAACAAAAGAATATGCCTTCTTCTCAGCACCTCAGGGTATCTTTTCCAAAACTGACCATATAATTGGTCACAAAAAAGGCCTCAACAGATACAAGAAGATTAAAATAATCCCATACAGCCTATCAGATCACCATGGACTAAGGCTGGTCTTCAATAAGAACAAAAACAATAGAAAACCCACATACACATGGAAACTGAACAGCACTCTACTCAATGATAACTTGGTCAAGGAAGAAATAACGAAAAAAATTAAAGACTTTTTAGAGTTCAATGAAAATGAAGGCACAATATGCCCAAACATATGGGACATAATGAAAGCAGTGCTAAGAGGAAAACTCATAGCTCTGAGCGCCTCCAAAAAGTATCCCAACAAAAAAAAGCCCAAGACCAGCTGGGTTTAGTGTAGAATTCTATCAGACTTTCCAAGAAGACCTAATACCAATTCTCTTTGAACTATTCCACAAAATAGAAACAGAAGGAACACTACCCAATTTCTTCTATGAAGCCACAATTATGCTCATACCTAAACCACACAAAGACTCAACAAAGAAAGAGAACTTCAGACCAGTTTCACTTATGAATACTGATGCAAAAGTACTGAATGAAATTATCGCAAACTGAATCCAAGAACACATTAAAATGATCTTCCATTATGATCAAGTAGGCTTCATCCCATGGGTGCAGGGTTGGGTCACTATATGGAAATTCATCAACTTAATCCACTATATAAACAAACTCAATGAAGAAAACCACATGATAATTTCATTAGATGCTGAGAAAACATTTGACAAAATTGAACACCCGTTCACGATAAAAGCCTTGGAAAGATCAGGAATTTAAGGCCCATACCTAAACATAGTAAAAGCAGTATACATCAAACCAGTAGCCAACATCAAACTAAATGGGGAGAAACTTGAAGCAATCCCACTAAAATCAGGGACTAGACCAGGCTGCCCACTCTCTCTCCATACCTACTCAATATAGTACTTGAAGTCCTGGCCAGAGCAATTAGTCAACAAAAGGAGGTTAAAGAGATACAAATTGGAAAGGAAAAAGTCAAAATATCACTATTTGCAGATGGTATGATAGTATACTTAAGTGACCCCAAACCTTTTACCATAGAATTCCTAAACCTGATAACTTCAGCAAAGTGGCTGGATATAAAATTAAACAAATCAGTAGCCTTCCTCTACTCAAAGGATAAGCAGGCTGAGAAAGAAATTAGGGAAACAACACCCTTCACAATAGTCACAAATAATATAAAATACCTTGGTGTGAATCTAATCAAGCAAGTAAAAGACCTGTATGACAAGAACTTCAAACCCCTGAAGAAAGAAATTGAAACAGATCTCAGAAGATGGAAAGATCTCCCATGCTCATAATTAAAAGAACTGGAAACCTAGCTCTCAGTAACTAGCCCTCAAATGCTCATCTGATTCCTATTCATCAGTGTTCCCAGACAGATTGTTGAAAAATGAGCTCAGTGGTCACAGTTCTTCAACTCCTTCTTACTCACTTTGTTTGGATAAATGAACATAATTTATGAAGTAAACCAAATACATATAAATCAAAACATGCTATTCAAGAATATTCAGATACTCTCTGAGGAAAGATTATATTCGATGAAGAAGAGTTGATATCATGCCCATGCCTCTTGGACCTGTTGTGTTGGGTTTTCCAGCTATAGTTATGAGCATCTCAATTTGTCTTTATGTACCTACTTTTTAATTAACAGCTCCTTATAGTCAGAAATATTTTATACAACACTGCAGATCAAAAGCCACCACTGTCAGCCACCATCACCACCTACTACATAAGCACTAATGGATAAACTCTGATTGAAGCTTGTCTGACTTATTCAAAGAATTATGATTGTGAATTCATGTCTTAGGTCTGGTTTTAAAATTATATGAGGTTCAAAGCATGTATATTAGTTACTTCTACACATTGCTGGGTCAAAATGACTGACAAAGGCAATTTAACGGAGAGTTTGATTTGGCTTTCAAATCAAAGGTACAGTTCACTGTAGTGATAAAGGCACAGTGGCACTGTGACAGGAGAATTAGGCAGCTGCTAATGAGATCTGTAGTAAGGAAGTCAGGATGAGCAGAGGGAGGGGTGAGAGGGGAATACTCTTGTACAGTCTTCTTTTTCTTTTCCCATTTTAATCCTGTCTAGAACTCTATACATGAAACAGGGCCTTTCACATTTAGGGTGGATCTTCCCATCTTAATTAACCTAATCTAGAAACTCTCTCAGAGATTTGACCAGAGGTTTGCTTCCATGGTAATTATGATCGCCGTTGAGATGACAAGAATAGTCATTAGCCTGTTACCTTAAGTCACTATAAAAAGTTTAGTATTCAAAAAATATTTTATATAAAATGAAGATAAAATTGTCAAATATGTGCAACCCTACCGAGTATGGTATATGTATTTCTCATCACCGGTGCTTTGTATTTATTTAGTAAGGCTCCTGAAGCAGCAGTTTCCAGTTTCTTTCAAGACTCAGTTGTATCATGTGATGTTTTTCTGGAAGCTATCTTATTAGATGTTTTGCAGCACGTGATCTTTTTCTAGAAGGTGTCTTGTAAAAAGACATGTGATATCTTGCTGGAGCAGATGCTTGAGAGGGTGAATGATGTTTAGAAAGAATATAAATACAGCCCCACAGACAGTGCGAGGACTATCTTGCCTTGGCTTGCCTTGCAATGCTTTGCTGGTCTTCGCTGATGATGCTCTTGCATTGATATGCCTTGCAATGTTTTGATGGTTTTCACTGAACTTTGCTTGTCTTGACTTCCTTTTTTATTTTCTTTTTTATTGGATATTTACATTTATTAAATTTCAGATGTCATCCCCTTTCCTCATTTCCCCTTCCTAGAACCACCACCCTGAATGTACCCGATCTCATCTTGTCTTGACTTCATAGAGACAAGTAAGTCAAAGAATTTCTTGTGTTATTCTGGATGTTTTTTGCCAATTCTGCAGACTCACAGTTACTTCTGAATGGAGCCACTGCTACTGATTCATGATAACTGGACTGCTGATATCCTGACAATGAAGATTGGAATTGCACCCCCAAAACTACTTTTGAATAGGTCCACATCTCCCTTGACCATCTTCCTCTCTTATCTTTGGTGGATGGGCTATCAGGGGGGTTGAAGCATTTTAGAACTCTTATTAAAGCAGGTTTTTATTTTTAATGTCTTTTATTTTTTTATTGGTTATCTTATTTATTTACATTTCAAGTGTTATCCCCCTTCCTGGTTTCCCCTCTATAAACCCCCTATCCTATTCTCCCTCCCCTTGCTTCTATGAGGGTGCTCCCCACCCACTCCCACCTCACTCCCTTATAGCATTCCCCTACACTGTGGCAATGATCCTTCACAAGACCAAGGGCCTCCCCTCCTATTGATGCCAGATAAGGCAATCCTCTACTACATATGCAGCTAGAGCCATGAGTCCTTCCATGTGTACTCCATGTGTTGGGGGTTTAGTCCTTGGGAGCTCTGGGGGGTGTGTGTTTTAAAAATCTAAATCTACAGTCCCCTGTGAAGATGGATTAGCTAAATAAAATGTCTTGCAGTGATGTCAGGGCACATTTTAAAATGTTAAAAACTGAATGAGAACTGAAAAAAGGCCCACGAATGATTATTTTACAAAACTGAATCAATAAATATATTTTTCTTTTTAAATATCTTTGTGTATTATAGCAATTGTACTTAATGAATAAAAGTTAAGTTAGCATCAGTTTGTCAGTAATTGTTACCTTGGAGTGTGTCTGGCCCTGTAGAATAAGCACGGTCATCTAAACATGACCAATGTCCTTGAAATCAACTTTTGTATCCTAGAAAATACATGTTACATGAAATGGAGATGCCTCAAGCAAGTCTTGACTTAATGCAATTCATAAATGAGCAAGGAAGAAATATAAATTTTCCTTTAAGTTACACCATGAAATCACTGATCCCTGCACCATTTAGAGTCTATTCTTTCTGCTTTTCTTGTTTTTTTATGCAGTCATTTCTTAATTCCTGCTACTTGTTTGCCCTGTGTGATTTGCCTCACCTGTCTTTTACATTTCCCCTGAAAGTTTTCTAGTTCTCACTTCAGAAAAATCTATGGTGCCTTAAACACTCTAAAATGTGGCATTTGTTTTGCCTGCTGCAGCAATTAGAAGCTGAAGTTGAAATCGATGAAGCAGCCACTGGAGCAATCTGCAGCCGTAGGGCTGCAGTGGTTTACAGTCATTGATTTTCCTTGGCTTTGAGTTTGGGTTCACCTCCCTCCTATCACCACAGTCCCACTGTGCCTCTAAGGTATCATCTCAGGGTCATTGCTGCCTTGACGATTACTCCAGGGTCATCTTTTGGCTTTAAATCTGCAAGGACATGAGAGGAGGAAAGTTACAGAAAGGCTTCCCAGCAACTATCAACCATTTCTTGATTGTTGCTGGAACAGAATTTATTTTTTTCTAGAGCAATAAATTTGGCTCTTGCTTTCTAAATGCAAACCTCTGCATTGATTTATCTTTTAGTACGTTATCTTTTTTTAATGAATGTTATCTGTATATTTTCTGATATTATATATTTCAATTTAATAAGCATAAAATAAGAGCATTTTATTACATTTTCAGTAGCTCCATATAATAAAATGAAAGGCACTCCATTACTTTAATCAAGCACTATTTCTGATATAAATATATGGACAGGTTGTAATGCTCATGCAGGCATGTGGGAACAGTGTGTGTGTGTATGTGTGTGTATGTGTGTGTGTGTGTGTGTGTGTGAGAGAGAGAGAGAGAGAGAGAGAGAGTTTGTGAGTGTGCATTGTGCACATCGCTCACACCTCCATCCACACATGCGTACACTAATTCGGAAGAAACAATGATTAAGTTTCTATTACAAACTCGGAAAAAGGCATAGTAGATATACTCTTAGAAAATGAAATTATATAATCACAATCCATCTAGCAGCTGTATTATCAAGACCAATACTGAAGAGGTACTTATATACATATATATCTTCGTATGTAGAATATGTACAGAGAAATGATAATTTTAAGCAATGTGATGAATATAGAAGTCAGACTATTATAATAGGACACATAAGCTGTTTACTTAGCAGGAGGTTTCAGAGATCGATAGTAGATATGCCGCTCATCTTAATTGTATCTGAAAGTAGATAACTCATGAAATAAAATTTTAACTGATTCATTTAATTTTTAGGAGATAGGTTTCTACATTGAACACTTGAGATTCTGTATAGAATTTTTATGACATTTGAAAGGTTTAACTTTCATTTCTCCACTCAAGGTAAAGATTTTTTAAAATTTATTTTTTAAAATCAAATCATAATATTTACTTATTCACACAAGGGTTATAAACACAAAAAGGCAGGACGTGGGGAAAGGGATGATACTGGAGCGTGGGTGTTCAGGGGGAGTACAGATATCTTTCAGAACATGGTATCAGCTGGGTGAAGGTTCAGGGAACAGGTCACTATGACTCTGCCAATGATTCACTTGTCCTTATCTAAGTTGGTATTATCCGCCAAGGCTACCTATTTACAAGGCCTATGACTACTCAGTCTGGTAAATTTCCACAAAAGCTGTCTGTTTATAATAACTTATAGCCCTCTGTTTCAATGTTTTTCCACTGAGACCCAAGACTTGGTGTTAGTATACATGTATGACAGGCCTATTGCTGATTTTAGGCCTATGGCTGATTTTAGGCCTTCACTGTGTAAGCAGGGCTGCCCCTGACATCTCCTCCCTTCTCTAAGTATAGAAGGGCTGTGGCGATTCTAATCTTGCGAAGGTAGGGATAGAGGCCTGACCTCCAGTAATTGAAGTGGACTTTGCAATGGCTCCGTTCCCCCTATTGTTGTCCAGGGAGGCATGAGGGCCATACCCATCTCGATGTCTTTTTCCTGGAGAGGGGATACTTATGACATCAACCCCTATGCAGTCAGGCTTGTCCCTCAGAGAACCCAGAGAGATATTTTTAAGTTTTATTTATATTCCCTTGCAGTGCTTAGCCTCACAGCCTAAGCAAGAATCCAGATCGCCAGTCAGAGGGGGTTCTGGGTGGCCCCTCTCTGATTTGTCTAGAGACGGAAGTCCCCTCTTTTAGGTTGGGTGGAGATGGGTTTTGGGAATACCCTGGATAGAGTAACATCTTGAGCATCTTGAGTCTCGTGGTCCTCCATAGCTAACTTATGATAATGTATCTGAATAGGTTTTGCTACCAAATTATTTATCTGTTGTTTCACAAAGTTAGTCAGTCTATTTAAGGCCCAGGGATCAAAAGAAATAAGCAAAGATAATCCAATTAATGGTCCCAAGATGGGAGGAAGTAGGGTTGACAACCATGGAGAGGTTGACCATCTCTGTCTTGTCTGTAAAGGCAACATTCTTCTTTAAGGTCATACACAGTCAAGAGCTGTATACAGTCTTTTCTATTGTAAAAGATTAAATCAAGTCCAATAAAGTCTTCTGAAATCTTTGGAGGTCTCTTCAGACAGTGAAACAAGGGATTTCTTAAGATTAGTGATGTCAATCTCTAGCTGTTTGATGTTCTTGTCAATGGCCCTTCAAAGGTCTGAGTAGTATAAGGTCGGAGGATAGCATCTGGATTAGAACTTTTTAATAGCAGACATCATAGGTGATTCATTTTTACCTGGAAAGGAAAAAGAAGAAAGTTCTCAGGGAGATTTCTCTTCCCTGGATGTCAATTGTTATTCATCTTATTTATGGTTGGGCCTGACTTTGTGGGGGTATCTATTTATTTCATTAGTCTTTTTGGTAGCCATTTAGCTGTGCCTTCTGTGATATCAAACAGGCATATCAATCCTCCGCCCCAGAAGAGAACTGGATCTGGGCCATTCCCTTTAAGGGTAAGAGGGTCCTTCCACATAGCTGTGGCATAGTTTTTATTGGTCTCAGTGATGCCAGAGGCAGTCAGCAACAGATATGCCATGAGCTTTCAGGTTTAGAGAGTTAAAAATGAACAAGGCATGAAGGAGAGTATTTCAGGGGACTCCTTCTGGGGTGGGAGGGGGTACCGTTCCCCCCCTTTTTTTTAAAGCTAATTTTTCAGATTTCTTGTAAAATCAGGGCAGATGTGCCAGCAGCCACTCCTTCTACACTCAGAGAGTCAAGAAGACACTATTTAAAGAAATACAAATTTATATTGATAATCTCTTTATCAAAGACTGTTATAGAACAGCCAACAACTAATCAGACTATATATCAATTAATAATAGCTTCTTCTACTTTTTGTGAGATTACTCCTCTTTTGTCAATTAATTACTGATGGAAATTAGGATTTACATCTTTCTTGAGAATATTAAACAGAGACTTAAATTCTTTTGTGGAGAGCTTAAAATAAGATCTTAGCCAATTAGCATCTCCTAGAAACTTTTGAAAATAATTTGAAATAAATAAACTATCTTTTTTTTCCCCAGGCCCATTATCTGTTTTTTTTTTAATTGGATATTTTATTTATTTACCTTTCAATGTTATCTCCCTTGCATTCTCCCCCAAAACCCCTTAACCCATACCCCCTCCTCCTATTTTTATGAGGGTGTGCTTCGAACATCCTCCCAGTCCCATTTCCCCGCTCTTGAATTCCCCAACACTAGGGAATCCAAATTTTCAGGGATCATGGCCCTCCACTTCCACTGATGTCTGACAAGGCCACACTCAATTACCTATACAGGTGGAGACATGAGTCCCTCCCTTTGTGCTCTCAGGCTGGAGGTTTAGACTTTGGGAACTCTGGTTGAATCTTTTGATACTCCTTCTAAAAAGGACCAAAGCACCCAAACTTTGGTCTTCCTTCTTCTTCTTGAGTTTCATGTGGGATATGCGTTGTGTCTTAGGTGTTGTGAGCTTTGGGGCTAATGTCCAATTATCATTTTTAATAGGGTTTTTAATAGGCTCCATTTTTTAATAGGGTTCTTTGATCGTCTAGAGTCTAATTTCTTCAGCTCTTTGTATGCCTTGGATATTAGCCCTTTATCAGATGTAGGGTTGGTGAAGATCTTTTCCCAATCTGTTGGTTGCTGCTTTGTCCTATTGAATGTGTCCTATGCTTTACAGAAGCTTTGCAGTTTTATGAGGTCCCATTTGTCAATTCTTGATCTTAGAACATAAGCAATTGGCGTTCTGTTCAGGAACTTTTCTCCTGTGCCCATGTGTTCGAGGCTTTTCCCCAATTTCTCTTCTATTAGTTTCAGTGTAGCTGGTTTTATGTGGAAGTCCTTGATCCACTTGGAATTGAGGTTTGTACAAGGAGATAAGTATGGATCAATTTGCATTCTTCTACATGCTGACCTCCAGTTGGACCAGCACCATTTGTTGAAAATGCTGTCTTTTTTTCCACTGGACAGTTTTAGCTCCTTTGTCAAAGATCAAGTGACCATAGGTATGGGGATTCATTTCTGGGTCTTCTATTCTATTCCATTGATCCTCCTGCCTGTCTCTGTTCCAACCACACAGTTTTTTTTTTTTTAATCACTATTGCTTTGTAGTACAGCTTGAAATCAAGGATGGTGATTCCCCTCAGAAGTTCTTTTATTGTTGAGAATAGTTTTCACTATCCTGTTTTTTTTTTTTGTTATTCCAAATAAATTTTAAGATTGCGCTTTCTATCTCTGTGAAGAATTGAGTGGGAATTTTGATGAGGATTTCATTGAATCTGTAGATTACTTTCGGCAAGATAGCCATTTTTACTATATTATTCTTTCCAATCCATAAGCATGGTAGATCTTTCCATCTTCTGAAATCTATTTCACTTTTTTTCTTCAGGGCTTTGATGTTCTTGTCATACAGGTCTTTCACTTGCTTGGTTAGATTCACACCGAGGTATTTTATATTATTTGTGACTATTGTGAAGGGTGTCATTTCCATAATTTCTTTCTCAGCCAGTTTATCTTTTGAGTAGAGGAAGGCTACTGATTTGCTTGAGTTAATTTTAAATCCAGCCACTTTGCTAAAGTTGTTTATCAGGTTTAGGAGTTCTCTGGTGGAAGTTTTGGGGGTCACTTAAGTATACTATCATGTCATCTGCAAATAGTGAGATTTTGACTACTTCCTTTCCAATTTGTATCCCTTTGACCTCCTTGTGTTGCCTAATTGCTCTGGCTAGGACTTCCAATACTATATTAAATAAGTAGGGGGAGAGTGGACAGCCTCGCCTAGTCCCTGATTTTAGTGGGCTTGCTTCAAGTTTCTCTCCATTTAGTTTGATGCTGGCTACTGGTTTGCTATATATTGCTTTTACTATGTCTAGGTATGGACCTTGAATTCCTGATCTTTCCAAGACTTTTATCATGAATGGGTGTTGAATTTTGTCAAATGCTTTCTCAGCACCTAGTGAGATGATCCTGTGGTTTTTTTTTATTTCAGTTTGGTTATATTGTGGATTACATTGAAAGATTTCCATATGTCGAACCAACCCTGCGTTCCTGGGATAAAGCCTACTTGATCATGATGGATGATTGTTTTGATGTGTTCTTGGATTCAGTTCTCGAGAATTTTATTGAGTATTTTTGTACTGATGTTCATAAGGGAATTTGATCTGTTGAGGCCTGGTGTTTGACCAATTATATGGTCTATTTTGGAGAAGGTACTATGAGGTGCTGAGAAAAGGGTATATTCTTTTGCTTTAGGGTGAAATGTTCTATAGATATCTGTTAAGTCCATTTGGTTCATAACTTCTGTTAGTTTCACTGTATCTCTGTTTGGTTTCTGTTTCCATGATCTGTCTATTGCTGAGAGTGGCGTGTTGAAGTCTCCCACTATTATTGTGTGAGGTGCAATGTGTGCTTTGAGCTTTAGTAAGGTTTCTTTTATAAAAGTGGGTGCTCTTGCATTTGGCGCATAGATATTCAGAATTGAAAGTTCATGTTGGTTGGCTTTTCCTTTGACAAGTATGAAATGTCTTTCTTTATCCTTTTTGATAGCTTTAAGTTGAAAGTCAACTTTATTTGATATTAGAATGGCTACTTCAGCTTGTTTCTTAGGGCCATTTCCTTGGAAAATTGTTTTCCAACCTTTTACTCTAAGGTAGTGACTGTCTCTGAGGTGGGTTTCCTGTATGCATCAAAAAGCTGGGTCCTGTTTGCGTATCCAGTCTGTTAGCCTATACCTTTTTATTGGGGAATTGAGTCCATTGATGTTAAGAGAGATTAAGAAGAGGGTGTTGTTGCTTCCTGTCATTTTTGCTAATGGTGGAGATGTCGTTTGTGTGGTTATCTTCCTTGGGGTTTGATGGAAAAGGATTATTTTCTTGCTCTTTCTAGGGTATGATTGCCTTCCTTGTATTGGAGCTTTCCTGCTATTATCCTTTGTAGTGCTGGATTTGTGGGAAGATACTGTGTAAATTCAGTTTTGTCATGGAATATCTTGGTTTCTCCGTCTATGGTAATTGAGAGTTTTGCTGGGTAAAGTAGCCTTGGATGGCATTTATGTTCTCTTAGTGTCTGTATGACATCTGTCCAGGATCTTCTGGCTTTTATAGTATCTGGTGAGAAGTCAGATGTAATTCTTATAGGTCTGCCTTTATATATTACTTCGCCTTTTTCCCTTACTGCTTTTAAAATTCTTTCTTTGTTTTGTGCATTTTGTGTTTTGATTATTTTGTGATGGGAGGTATTTCTTTTCCGGTCTAGTCTATTTGGTAGTCTATTTGGTCTAGTCTGTAGGCTTCTTGTATGATTATGGGCATCTCGTTCCTTAGGTTAGGGAAGTTTTCCTCTGTAATTTTGTTGAAGATATTTATTGGCCCTTTAAGTTGGGAATCTTCACTGTCTTCTATACCTATTATCCTTAGGTTTGGTCTTCTCATTGTGTCCTGGATTTCCTGGATGTTTTGTGTTAAGAACTTTTTGCATTTTGTGTTTTCTTTGACAGTTTTGTCAATATTTTCTATGGTATCTTCTGCACCTGAGATTCTTTCTTCTATCTCTTGTATTCTGTTTGTGATGCTTGCATCTATGACTCCTGATTTCTTTCCTAGGTTTTCTATCTCCAGGATAGTCTCCGTTTGTGATTTCTTTATTGTATCTACTTCCATTTGTATGTCCTGGATGGTTTTGTTCAATTCTTTCACCAGCTTGGTTGCTTTCTCTTGTAATTCTTTAAGGGATTTTTCTATTTCCTTTTTAAGGGCTTCTACCTGTTTACCTGTGTTCCCCTCAAATTCTTTGAGTCCTCTATCATCATCATTAGAAGTGATTTTAGATCTGGCTCTTGCTTTCCTGGTGATATGGGGAGTTCAGGACTTTTTAACTTGGGAGAACTAGGTTCTGATGATGCCAAGTACTTTGGGTTGCTGATGCTTATGTTCTTGCACATGCCTTTCGCCATCTGGATCTCCTTAGTGCTATCTGAGCTGTCTCTGACTAGAGCCTGTCTTAACTATTATCTTGGTTGTGCCAGAACTGTTTGGGATGGGTTTTGCTGCTGGGGTTAAAGCTGAGGCCCAAGATCTGCTCAGTGCTCAGGTGGAGACCGGAAGGAACCAGTGCACCTGGTCAGGAGTGAATTCCTGGGTCCCAGTGGGTCCCGGTTACTCCCTGTTTGGGGCAAGTATTGCTGCCTCCTTGCCTAAGATACTGTTCTGGTTAGAGCTCCTGGGAGCTCCACTTCCTCTGGGTTCTGTGAGATTGGGTGCAGAGCTGACCACCGGAATATGCTGAGCACTCAGGCCCAGACCGGAAGGAACCCGTGCTCCTGGCCAGGAGTGAATTCCTGGGTCCCAGTGGGTCACAGTTGCTCCCATTTTGAGACATTTGTTGCTGTCTCCTTACCTGAGATACTGCCCGGGTTAAAGCTCCTGGGAGGCCCTCTTCCTCTGTATTTTGTGAGGTTGGGTACAGAGCTGCAGTCAGGCATCTGCTCTGTGCTCGGGCTCCTTAGTACATTATCTTATTCCTCATACTTCTTCCCACAAATTTCCATAGAAGCCTATTTTACTAAATATTCTCCAAAGTCACTAGACTATGGAATTCCACTCAAGTTTTTCTTAGGTTAGGGTTAGGGTTAGGGTTAGGGTTAGGGTTAGGGTTAGGGTTAGGGTTAGGTGTGGGTTAGAGTTAGGGTAAAAGGTTATATATGTCTTAACATCTTGCTCATGAGCTACTTGCCTTTGTCATCATTCCACTATTTTCCTCTCCTTCCCTGCTTAGTCATTCACATCTTCACCATGGAATAAGACATATTTTCCTAGGTCTGTCTCTCCTAATTATCAGTTTGAAAAAAAGTCATTTACATTTTATCTAGTATTTGCCTTGTATGATGCACTCTGTAATTACCTGGAAATAAGTTGATTGGAGATAGCAATGTAAAGAAAGAGGTTGCCTATCTGAACTCTAGAGTTACAGCCCTAATAGCAAGGTCAGCTTAGTCATTTCTAATTATACCTAGATGGAATTCCTTAGGTTGAGTTTAACATTATGTAAGGATTGATTGAGGAAACAACAAGTTGTCTAGAATTAGACTGTGCAGAACATATTACCTGCTTCCTAGCAATAAAGAACACTGTGGTGCTGAGGTCAGTCTTTGATGCTTTGCCAAGAGGGAAGGTGATCTGGACTGGAATACTTATTGTTCTATATTATCATGCACTATTACTGAGTACCCCAATAACCTCAACTCAGTCATAAAATATAGGGATGCAAACAAGTCTCCAAATTGTGTTTACATGTTTGATCTATAGTATTTTAATAAAATCTCATTGAAGAGGCTGACTTGCCTCTTCAGACTAATGGAGAATTAACAGATCAAGTGTAGCACTGGTACATGGCTTACTCCCTCAGGGCTGAGATAATAGTAGCCATCTGCAAAGACAGAACACTGCAGCTTATGTGGAGGCTGAAGTGAGAAGAAATGGCTCTTGCACATGTGGCATGTACCATGCAGAACTGTAAAACCCCCCTAGGAGATCATTAAAGGGTTTGGAAGCATACCATTCTACATTGACCTTGAGATATCATTTGGTTTGCATAAAACAACACAAATAAAAGGTCAGAGTGGATAAACAACTTGCCAAATGGGATATAAGATCTAATTCCTTCACTTCCTTCACTTCAGCAGGATACACATTTTAAAAAATTTATTCTGTCCAGACATTGTGTTTAACAAATACTGATGATTTTAGATCTAGTCTAGTAACTCCTCACAAATCAAGGAGGAGCCTCTAGACTGTGTCAAGATGGCTTTAAATCCAAATAATGAAAAACATTAAATTTGATCTTGGGGAATTTTTTCCACTCTTTGTTCCAAGGATGTGGTGCAATTTTTCCTAGACATGGCTGAGCTGATGCTAGGAAGGAGAATAGTGAAGTATAAGCAGATTCAATTAATTGGAAAAAATGAGGATTACAAGGAAACTGCTTTTGGTCTGAGCTGGGAAAGCAATTGCCTGTGAACACTTTAGTTCTGATCAAAATGATTGACTTTCTATTCTGATTCAACATTTTCCTAGGAAGTCTAGATTTAACATGGGTTTAATAAAGATGCCCTTTATATCCAAGGACACTCAGCTGCCATTCAAATGGAGGGAAGCATAAACAAGAAGTTGTATGAGAGATAAAAATAATGAGGCATGGGCCATAGAGACAGTTCACTGGGAAAAATCACTTGTTACCAAAGCTGAAGACCTGAGTTGGTTCACTATACCTGTATAGTGGAAACACAGAACTGTCCTCTGTAACTGGTTCTCTGACACCACTACTCATGTTGTGACATGCTCATGTGTGCATACACATAATCACATAAACACATACATGTGCAAATGAATGTAGTAATTTTTAAAATATCTCAGTAATGTAAGTAGAGAAAATGGTGAAATCGGAGAAAATACACTTTAGATTTTACTTTACACTGATATTAACTAGAAGTCCAGTAAAAGAAAGGGAAATCAAAAAAGATGTCACTGAACAAATGAATCCTAGCAAAAAGAGACAACATAATGTGTTTGTATAAGTATGCACACCATTGTCTAGTTCCTCCAAGTGTACTGTCAATGAAGCTGGAGAGGTAGATCCTACTTTCCTCATGGTACTAAGAGGAAGAGACTCATTGGGGGAAAAGTATACTAGACAAATTACACAGGTGCCTCTAACTAATTTAGAATTTAGCCAGTCTAAGACCAGGATCATCTTGTCTAGCCAGTCTGATGTGTCATTGATCAAAAGATCTGTAGAGCAATCAGTAGTTTGTGCAAACCATACATTCCTTCTACCCTACAACAAGACCTCAAAGTTCTATGTCATTGCTAAGCTACTAGCAACTAATCATTTAGTTAATCAGTTAAAAGTTATATCATTTAAATATTAATCATTCTTTTGTAAAGATAAAAATCTATACAGAATCAAAGGAGATGACAGGTAGCATATGTCATGGTGTCTTCCAATTGTTTAATATACATCAAATATTTGTCTCTAAAGAGTCTAGATAAATCCATGTCTTGGACCAGATTAAGGAAGATGAGTCTCCTATGGCTTAGCTATTTAAAATTGACTTGGTGCTGTGACACTGATATATGCCAACATACTAAATTCTCTATTTTCCAATGTATACTATAACTATTGGCATTTTGAATTGTAGATGTTTTCATCATTTTAACCAGCAGATCTGTTCTCTACCTACTGAGAGATTGTAGGAGAAATTAATGTCCCTATACTTGTGCAAGCTTTGCAGTATTCTCTCAGATCCCAAGAACCCCAAAACTTGCACAGTTTCAAATATGCTCAGAAAGACAGATGCACAGATGGGGAGTCTGGCTGCCATGTGTTGTTTTGAACAAGAAAGAAGATAATGGGAAAAGAGGTTCAAAACGGGGAAGGTTGAGTCAAAGAGGAAAGTGAATGGCAAACGAAAGCATTTGGGTATTTGAAGGATGCTCACAAGATAACCATTGCCTCATCATAAATTTGTGGCTATTTTTATAAACTCATCTAACTATAATTTTATACAACTGTCCTTCTTCTATTATATAATAAGGCAATAGAGACTCAGGAACTTTTTTTATAAATTTATGATCTTTCAATTTATAAAAGTAATCTGGATATAAAATGGGGGGTGGGGGGATCAGCAAATTTTAGCATTTTGTCCTGAGCTACAAACCATATACGGAGCATATGCACATAAAATTTTCACTTCCAATAACAGCATCACTGTGTTTCTGAGGCAAACAAACATTCAGAGGAGATAAATTGACAGGTGATGATTGCCTACTGATGATTACTGTGTGTAAAAACATCTAGAGTGTATGATCACTCAGGGTCTAGCAGGAATTGGCAAATGTGATTAACTAATCAACTACATTTAAGCCAGAGAACTGATCCCATGAGAGTATCACAGCTCTCTGAAATCTTTCTTTTCCACACAGCTCTGTATTTTCCACATTAAGTCCCATTATAAGCTCATCCAAATTCTAGCTCTTATTTCAAAGAGTCTGGTGTTTGCGCTCTGTGTTACACCCACTTTTGCACATTTAAAGTCCAGCAGAAGGGGGTCTTACTAAATTTGTCATACAACAGTTTAATTGGACATCTTACTTTGGAACTCAAGATTCAATTCAACTTAATTATGTGCTTGTCATTTGTAAGCCTGGCAATTTCTGGAAATGGTTGAAATCAATTGGGAATAAAATCCCATGTATTATTCTTGCAGCTCTGTTAGGCTGCCCTATCATATCTCTTACGAAGTAACTGATAATCTAGAAAATTTTGTCTATTTACTCACGATGTCTATGACTTACACACTCCATTCCCCCAAAGAAAGCTTGATGTCATTTTCCAATGGTCATGATACATATAATGTCAGTGTAAGTTTGCTCATTGTTAGCTTCCAGCTTTCTCCCTCTTCTATGGAGCCAAGCCTGTTTGCTCTCTGCCAGCTGCCTTATTACATACAATCCAGAACATCCTACTTCTTTTTGAAGTACCATTTCGCCTCACTTATAAAACATCACATATTAAATTTATAAAGATTAAAGTATCACTTTTCAAAGATTTAGAATGCCTGTGTGATGAATATCAGTATACTAGGCCCTCAATAATAATGTTATATCTCAAGCACCAGGAAATTCAAAGCTGGTAAGAAGAACAGAGTCCCATCACTTATGTGCATGCTATTGACTACTTATTTAATCTTCCCATGCCATGGAATTCAAACCACTAAAATGAATATATATCATACTAATTAAAAAGAGGCTGGATGCATTATATTTGAGAGACAGTGTTGGTGGAAAATGTATGGGAGGGATTACAGGGAGGAAAGAGAATGGGTAACATTATATATTTATAGTTTAATTTCAACAAAAAAATTTCATAGTATAAAAATTCCTGTCCCATATCAGCTTTGAGCTCTGCCTTCATTTTACTCCCATGATTATGTAACATTAACAACAGAGGGGATCTGCACAGATAACTGACATTCCTAATCAGTTGGCCTTAAATTGACAGCACTTCTTATGTCAATCAACTGAGCTTAGAGTAACAACATGATCAATAGAGTCAGGCTAATAAAGGAAAGAGGAAATCAGAGATGGAATGCACAGGAAGGACTAGAGCTGCCATCAGTGACTCAGGTTTAAAAGGAGAGACAAAGGAATGAATTCCTCCAGTGACCAGTGTAGAAGGAACCATAAGTCCCAAATGAGAACTGCATCAGGAGAGTCTTATCATGCTCAGAGAATCCACCACATCGTTTAAGCTCATGATCTACAGAATTACCAGATAAATAAGAACTCCTTTTCAGCTGCTAAGTTTCTGAAATTTTTCTTTAATTTGTTGCAGGGCACAACATAATGAAAACAGGAGGGTTATAAGATTTCAGACCATCCTCCTGAACAAGAGGCCATTTGGCAAATATCTTGTGTTGGCACCTATCTCACTGATTTCTTCAACACTAATTTCCTGTGTGCTCCCTGGTTTCCAGCCTCTGTTTTTATTTCATTTTTTTTTAAATCATGAGAATAACCTTTAAGAAAGTGATCTTTTTAGATAGCCTCTCTACCTGAGGAAAGTCTACTAAATATCGTCTTAGAAAAACAGCTGGCAACAGAGGCTCAGGCCTCACGCTGGGCCCACTCTTTCTAAGTTCATATCCTACATTCAGGCACTTTTGAGTCTCTTCTGCAGGCCCCTTATAGCAGCATTCCCTTTAGGATTCTGTATCCTGCTAGCTGTAATTACTCAACAGATGAGATAAATTTACCGGACTGTAACACCAGCTTGGTTCTGGGTCTGCCTAAGCCCCAGTGTCTCATTTCCAGCCTGGCAGGGTAGTAATACCAGGTCACTCCATTACCCTTCCTCTCTGAGGGCACCCCAGGGCTTCTCATTGTTTGTGGCTATTTTAGTCACTACGACCCATTGCAAACACTCTTTCAGCCAACTGAAACAGAAATTAAAATCCTTAGTCTAATTCTCAGCTATAAAAACCAGAGATCTGCTTCTCCATCTTGTATCATTTAATGCACACCTCTATCCTTAGGAGAGTATATGCCATTTCAAAAGCACGATGCTTTATGAAGTGGGGCAGGGCAGCATCTGTTCTTCCTCACCACCATCCATACTTCCATCTTTTACAAAATTAAGTCCTATTCCTATATCATTTGCATCTCAAGCTTCATTCAGCAATAACCAGGCTGTCCCATTTAGGACTGAGCTCTCCATCATCCCCTACATTCAGCCTTTTGGACAGTTGTGCATTTCTGCATTAACCGCTGTCCACTGCAGTGGGGAGCTTCTGTGATGTGGCCAGGCACAGGCACTAATCTATGGGAATAAACACGAGCATTTAGAAAGGAGTTTGAGAAAATGTCCATTTAGCAAAACAATAACAATAGTTTCCCCCATAGAGTCTTTCACCTCCCCAGCCATGGGCTCTTGACCAGATTTATATAACCAGTTCCTTCCTGGGGATAAGTTGTCTTTACTCCAGTGAATTACCTCCCAGCCATTTTCAGACAAGAAACTCTAATTAAACTCAGTGACTCATACACAACAGAAGATGTGAAGGCACAGAATTCAGGAATCCTTGAGTAAAAGGAATCCAGCAAGAGGGAGCAACTAAAATTTATTCTATAATGTATGCAACTGTCAAGCGACAAAAGCTTTAAATTTCAAAATTAAGAAGTAAAAAGAAAAACTAAAAATGGCTTCTTTCATCTCTCTGACTTATAAATGCTTAAACATTACAATTCTTGATTAGGGAAACATGATATAAATACTAATCTAAAGCTAAAAGTTTCCCAAGTATCATTTGGAGTATTCTTGGCTTACACAATAGATTTGGGTTGTGAACACTACTAGAGTAATGTTGAATATCATCATTGTAAAAAAATTATATAGAGCATATAGGAGCTGGGAGCTCCTATACATTTAAAATGTCCTCAGTTTGGATCTTAATTCTTATTTGATACTACCAATGATTCTTTGTCAGTTGTTTTCCATCAATAAAACTGATTCCTATCTTACACATAGTTATTTAGCACCTATTCAGGAACAAAGCAAGAATAATTTCTTTTGTCATGTCTACATTATACTAGAGGTCTATTTAAATTCATTTAGACAAGAGAAAGAGAGAAGTAAAACAAAAAATAAAAATTAAATTAATTCACATTAAATAAAAAGAAATGAAACCATCCATACTAAAGAATGGCATGATCTCACAGAAAAATCCTAAAGAACTATGTTAGTCCTAATATAACATATAAAACTCTCTTCATTTCTATATATTTGAAATCATTGAGCCAAATATAATTAAGAAAATAATTTCACTTACAATAACATCAAAGGGAATACAGTATTAAGAAGAATTATAACAAGCCTAGTGTTAATCCTCTGTAATGAAAATTGGTATAAACTGGAAGAACATAAAGAACAAATCATTAAATGATAACACACAATTAACTGATAGTTTGGGAAAAAAGATTATTAAACTGGTACAATACAATATTCAATATGCAAGGCTGTATCTACTGATGTCCTATCATATCTATCATATGCATATAAGTAACATTATACTGAATGAACAGATTGTATTCATATATTTAGGAGAGAGAGAAGAGAGGAGATAGAGAGAGGGAGAAAGAGAGAGAGAGAGCAAGAGAAAGAGAGAAAGAGAATTATAATTTAAAAAACGGAGACCATAAATTTAAAAGAGAACAACGAGAATAGAGGAAGGCATGAAAAGTTTTAGAGGAATAAAAAGTAGAGATAATGGAATTGTATGATGAATTACATGATGCTCTCCAAAAGATAAAAATGTTTGGTTTTAAAAAGAAAGAAAAGTGATCAGCATTACTAATTAACAGAGAAATACCACTCAGAACCAAGAGATATCATCTCACATCTGTTGGAAAGGTTATTATGAAATAAACAAATAGAAGATTTAAAAATACCAGCTGGCTTTTTGAGAAATTGACAAATCATATGGGATGCAGAAGACCAGAAATAAGATCCCTGAAATTTTGAAAAAGAATAATAATACACAGCCCCTCAAAAGTGTAAATGTACCACAAAACTACAGAGTAATCAAGGCAGCTTGTCAGTTGCCTCCTGATAGACAAATAGATCACTGAATACTACTTAAAGCCTAGAACCAAGGTTTATTGAGGTATGAATTGAAAATAAAAAAAGAATATGTATTCAAAGTGTATGACATGATGGCTTGATATGTCTGCATTGTGAGATGATTACTGCAATCAAAATAATTAGCATTTCTATCCTCTGACAGTATTTTAAGTGTGTCTGTGACAGGAATACTCAAGATAATTTCTCTTAGAGAATATCAAGTGTAGAGATTTTTGTTGTACTTTGGTCACCCAGGACTCATTCATCTTCTAAATACATATTTATTGAGTTTAACCAATATTTAAATATTTCCACCACTACCACCTTAATTACCACCTAGCCACACTCTAATTCTATAATTTTAACTTCTATTGATTCTACACAAGAAACCATGTAGCATTTATTAGTTCCTGGCTTTTTTTTCTTAGCATTTGTACTCCAGTCTTCTTTATGTTGATAGAAATTATGGGCTTTCTTTGATTTTTCAGGCTGAATTATATTTGTGTATGCATTCATACATCTTATTTCATAATATATTTAGCCATCAAGATAGTTAAATATTTTCCCATAGCTTAGTAAGTTTAAGTCTACTGCAATGGATATGGAGTTCACATACTCATCAGAAGTCATGGCTTCATCCTAACTATGTGCCTTTATGGATTGGATGTGATTTGGTTGTATTCCTCCAGGGTTCAGACATTGAGAGCTTTGTTCCCTGTGTGGGATTGTTGAGCTACTGAGCACTCATAAACGGAGATCTAATGAAGGATTCTTGGATTATTAATGGTTCTGATCTCAGATGATACCTAAGGTAGGATATTTCTAGAGCATGTGTCCCTGTTAAAGGCTGAGCATGACCTCGGAGTCACACCGTGGCTATGTGTCTTGCTATCCCACAAAGGAATCCACAACTGTGACACTACCAAAGGACCAAGTTGATACTGATGCCAAAGACTTGACCTTTCAGAACCTTGATCCAAGCAAATATTTTTCTTTATGAAGTTACTTAGTTTTAGGCACTTTTATAGTAAAAAGAAATATACACTCAAATGGGGGATTTCTGTATCATATAGTTCTATTTGTTCTCTTTTAAAAATGGTGTTTTTTTTCTATAAGGTCTATACCCATTTGCATTCTTCCAATAATATGTGTGGCTTGCCTACTCTCAATCCTTGAATGGCACTTGGACCCTTTTCATATTTTATAATTCTTACTCTTATAGCTGTCAGTTGATATCTGATGTGATTATAATTTGCATTTCTTTGAAGAATGATGATACTGAGTACTCCTTCATATAACAGTTGGCCAACTTGTCTTGCTAGGAAAATGTCTGTTCAGATTCATAACCTTCAACCTTTTGTGCTATTGAATTGTATGATGTATTCTCCAGGTCTATATTTCTATCATATGCATTTCACCAATGTTGTGAAGAATTTCCTCTTTAGTCTGATATAGACTCATTTATTTTACCTGTTGTTGTCAGTTATATTAATGTCATACAGAAAAAAATCTTTGTCCTTTGTCATGAACATGATAATGAAAGATTTCTACTTCTTTTAGGGGTTTTACATTTTGGATTTCTTAGATTTGGTGATTAACACATTCTTAGCTAAACTTTGTGTATTTGCATGAGCTAAATAGTCAATACCAAATTTATGGGAAAATACGTTGACCCAACACCATTTGCTCCAAGGTTACTCTTTGCTCAATGTATGTTCTTTGGACTTTGGTTAGATTAGTTTACCATTTCTGCACAGCATATTTCTACTGTCTGATATGTTCCATTATTCTCTGTGTCATTCTCTTCTGTCACACAATACCTTCATCTTTTGCTTTTACAGGATTGTTCTAACAATTATTTAGGATTTTTTGTAGCTTCACAGGTGCTTTTAATATATTTTTTTACTTCTTTGAAAAATGCAACAGGAACTTTGATAAGGAATGCTTTGTATCAATATACAATGGAGGGTACTGTGGGTATTTTGATACTTATCACCTCTGTGTAATACATAATACCATGATCAGATTTATATATGCTAATACGGTTTTGTTCTGTTATCATTTTCTATACTTGTATATTTTAGTCTTAGTAGAATTTTATCTTTGGAAAATGATAGGTTCTATTCATGGTAACCACTTGTTTTTTACCCACACCTGCCTTTAAAACAACTTGATCCACAAGGATTTTCCAATATTGCTCCAGAACACCCAGAAATACCTCAAAGGATGTCCAGACAAACCAATTTATCTAACTTTATTGAGATACCATTTATTGACCTGTGAGACTGTTAAAATCAAAGAGATTTCAACTCTTCATGAAGGGTAACATTTTCAGTGAGATAATGTTTGATGTGGATTGCTCGTTGGTTTTACTGGAAGAATATAAATAGCACTGCCATAATTTATTTCCCAGGACTCTCCAACCCCTATTCTACTCCTGCTCTAATTTCAGCATGTGAAATATATTGTCAACCACATAAAATATTATCTAATTTTGGTTAATCCCATAAGGATACCTATTGCAGATAAGTAACCTATAGTAGATATCATTTTTTCTTAAAACAGAACAAAAACCAAAGAACTGTAAAGATTAGGCTATTTGTTGTTCAGGAACATGAGTTTCAATGTACACATGTTTGAGAATTTTAATAATCTTTTTGTAACTGACTTTTAACTTGATAATAATTTGGATTAAAAATATAGTTGATACAATCTAAATTTTCTTGGGTCTGTTTATACTTGTTTTGTGGTATTTACAAGGTCCACTGTGAAAAACATCCTAAGTGCACTTAAGAATGTGGGCTCTCCCACTGTGAGACAAAACTTTCTGCTTATGTTCCTTGGTTCATTTAGTCAAGAGTGGAGTTCAAGTCCAATGTTCCCTAAGGATTTTCAGTATGGATCATCTGTCCAGTGTTGAAAGTGTAATATGAACATTACCTAGTGTTGTTATTTTGTTGTCTTCCTGTTTAGAATGGCAATGTTAGCTTTATATATTTGGGTGATCCAATGTAGAATACAAATATAGTTACAATATTTATCTGCTTGATGAATTTATTTCTTTGTTGTTGCATAATGGCTTTGCCTCTTGTGATTGATTTAGACTTAAAGTTTATTCTCTCCAGCAAAAATACATCTAGGAATAGCTCTTAGCACAGCTTCATATTTAAAACCAAAGTGAGACTTCCACAGTCAATACAAGATTGTATGTATTCTTTTAAATCTATTTATCTGTTCTGTTAAAGTAATTGTTTGGACAGGTCAATCACCTGGCATTTAAAATGATGGTTGGGAAGTGAGGGCTCACTTTTACCACGCCATTCACTCTTTAGTCCCTCTATGTTCCTCTTACGCTGCATTTCTTAGCACTGATGATCTTCCACCCTGCAATGCTTTGATCCTTCACATTTATCTTTTCAGGATATGCCTAGGGCTGTATTTTGGGGGTTACATGATGTTGAAATATTATCCAGAGCTGTAAGGGTCTATCCTAATCTAATACCTTCAACTTCATCCTTTTTAAAAACTACTCACCTTTACCCTCCTCTCCCCATAGCTAGGTTTTGATATAATAATTTATATATTTTAGATTATGTGTTCATTAATAAATTGTGTGTATGTGGGTTTATATGTTCATGTATGGAGGTGAGCATATACATATATGAGTATGCCTGTGGAGGCCAGAGCTGAACATAATAGATTTTCCTCAATCATTTTCAATTTTATTCATCCATCTATTCATTTGTTTGCTTGTTTGCTTGTTTTTGGACAGGGCCCATCAGTGAAATCCATCAGTCAGCCAGCCCCAGGAATATTCTTCTCTTTCTTTCCCAGTACTGAGATTATAAGCATAAAACAGCACCCAGCTTTCATGGGTACTGGGGATATGAACTCACATATAGCTGATTCCTCAACTTACTCTTGAGTTGCATCCCAACTAACTGTAGAGTGAGATTACAGGAAGTAAAAATACATTCAAGGAACCTACCCTACTGCACACTCTTGCTCACGAACAGGAGGTACTGTGAAGTACCAATAATTTACTCTTAGTGCTACAAAGCTAAATATGATGTGCAAATCAATGTTGCTGCCTACCATGAGACACTGTTGTCCTAGGAAAATATCAAAAGTCAAAGCTTGATTTCCTCTAAACTTCTATCACATTGGCACCATTATAAAATCAAAAGCTCCTAAGTTGATCCACAAGTCTCATGATTTTCTGTACCTTAATATTAATGTTTGTTCAAGTGTGGGGAGTTTTCACCCATGGTTTACTTCGTAAACTTCATTTCTCTTCCCCAGTCTTCTTTTAAAAATGCTAAAATACAAATGTTTTATGTATAGGTGATATCTGATGAGTCTGAAAGACTTGTCTGCATTCTCTTTTTCCATCTGACAGAAAATTTGCCAACAACTTTCTTTGAGTTTACTGATTCTTCTGTTCCATTGCTTCATTTGCAGATTGTCTTATTTGTATATATTATTATTATTTCACTAATTATGTCATTCAGCCAGTATTTCTGTTTGGTCCTCTTAGCTTTCACAAACACCCAGCATGATCAAGGCTGTATGTACACATATGGAGATTTGTTTGGTTTGTTTTTGCTTTATGGTGCTGGTAATCTAACTCTCAGTCTTGTGCATGCTAAGCAAGGGTTTTGTCCCTGGATGGATGGAAGGATGGATGGATGGATGGATGGATGGATAGATGGATGGATGAATGGATCCTTCTCTCTCTCTCTCTCTGTCTGTCTCTGTCTCTCTCTCTGTCTCTGTCTGTCTCTGTTTCTCTGTCTGTCTCTGTCTGTCTGTCTGTCTCTCTCTCTCTCTTTCTGTCTCTCTCTCTGTCTCTCTCTCTCTTTCTCACACACACACACACACACACACATACACCCACCCACCCACCCACACATACACACACACATACCTTGTGAACTTTTGCTTTCTATGTGTATTGTTTTCCTGGTTTACATCTTGTCTACCATTATTGTTTTATAGCTTGCTGTTTTAGAGGAATACTTTTAAATTCTTTATCAGGTAACTCATTAATCACTACTTTATAGGGATCAGTTATTCCAAAAATATTGGATTCATTTGGTAGTTTCTTGTACTGTTGCTATATTTTTCTTGTTATTTTGTTTGTTTTGTTTTGATTATCCTCAGGATCCTTGTTGCCTTGTATTGATTGTCTCTATTTTGATGAATCTATGAATTCTTCATGAATTTGAAGACTGATCTCAGTGAAAAAGAAACAGTTATGGCTGTAGTGAAAGCACACAGCAGCATAATGTCTGTGCAGTTCTTTCAACTGAGGTTAGCATAGTCCAAAACCCACAGTGCTCCTCAGTTTCAAAAGCTATTGTATCTCCAGTGGCTACAAAGCTTTGGGGGGATTTCAGCAGGAAAAGATGTTCGGGTGCTCTGAATTTCTTTGTCTCTCAATGGGGAACTCATTATGAAAGTCATCCTTCTTCACTCTGGTTTAAGCTAAAAGGTAGCACTGATGTTGACAGTGACAGGGTATCTCATTCATATCATCCCTAGAGCATCACAGATGATGAATTTAGATTTTAGAGTCTTGGAGTGACCAAGGCTCTGTGTAGGTTAGTTGTTTTGACATGGCCCTGATATCTGAATCATACTTGCCCATGGAACATTAGAGAAAGTTGGTTCCAGTGCACAGGCAGACACAGGAAAACAGTTGTTCTAGACTCAGAATAATGTTACCCTGAATTTTCAATGACTTATATCTGAGGTGCAAGTTGACATCCACAGTGTAGATATGCATAGAGAAACCACAATACTGTCCCAGTGAGTATGCAAGAATCGAGATCTTAATGATCTCAGGGTCATATGACAATGACCTTCTGCCTCAGAGGGTAAGGGATGGAGCACAGCAGTGTATCTAGGAGTCTGTAGTTGTCATGGATGACAATTATCTCACAGAAGAATGCTGATGCAGACTCTGCAGAGCAGGACACTGGATACCATAATGACACCCACTAAATGGTCAATGTTGATATGTCTTCCTTTCCTTTTTTGCCTTCCATCAATGTTCCTATTTATTTCAAGATGTCTCACTCTGCCATGATCTCCATAAAGTTATCTTTGTGAAACTAATCTTTTTGTCCTCCACTGTATAACTGAAGTTCTTAATTGAAACCTTGAGCCCTCCTGGGGCTAGTTTCACTCTTGTAATTGGAGTTTTGTGAAGGAATAAAGACTGGTTAATTCTACCTTCAACATTGCTGATGTCACAATGTTCAAAAAGGTGTCAAGAAAATTCATTGTGGAAAGAACAATGCTTTTTAGCAAATAGAAATTAACAACATGGATGTGAATGCCTGTATATGAAAGAATGAGATTGTGCCCCTTGGTTTCTCTAAATAAAAACATTCAAAATGCATTAAAAACCTAAATATAACAGCTAGAATTATATAAATTTTGTGAAAAAATACAGTAGTAAATAAGCCTCATAATATGATACTGAAAGGAAAAATGCAAAGAAGAAAGTAAAATTAGATGCCATCAATTGGCAAACCACGTGGTACTGAAAGCAGTACCAGAGAAAAATTGAAAATGCAAACTGAAAAATGTGATAAATATTTGTACATCATAAAATCAAAAGAAAAGTCACTTGTGACATCAACAGTCACCAAAGAATAGGCAATGATTTGACTAGCCATTTTTTGACAGGATATTACGGTATCCCCCAATTCTAATTGCTAATATTTTATTACTATTTGAGAACTTCATATACCCATATAGTGCAATGTAATAAAATCTGCACCCCATGCCCTCTAGTCCAATCCATTCCTGATTCTCATACCACTTTTCATTCCCATGTTCATGTGCTCTTTTTAAACTTTCTAATTTTATATGTATGTGTGTGAGTACCTATCTGCAGTATATGCATGCAGATATACTAGAAGTACAGACAAGAAAATTGGATCCCCTCAAATCTGAATTATAAGTGGCTGTAGACACCTAATGTGAATGCTGGATGCCACTGATTCCACTAAGTACTGTCTACCTGTGTATGGGTTTACAACCGTCTACTAGAACATAAATAGCCTCCCAAGGATTATAACTCTGAAGAAAACTAACTCTCCCTCTCCCAGCAGGTATCAACTGTTAATAGTTCCTCAGTCAGGCATGGGATGCCATTGTTGTGATAAATCTCTAACCCCAATCAGCCCATGCAAAGAACACACAACTCAATTATAATATTTATAAGCTGCATGCCTAGATTTGGCATATCTCCCACTACACTACGCTATTTCCCAGCTATGAGATCCCTTGCTACTTTCAGCTCCACAGGCTATGTGGCTCTGCTCCATATTCCTCCATCTGCTCCATCCCCTTGTCCCTCTCTCTTCCTTCTTCTCTTCCCTCTCTAGAACTTCCAGCCCCACCTTTCCCTTCCACTGCCCATCACAGGTTCTAGCCTTTATCTGACCAGTTAAAATGGGGAAAGGGTTCACATTAAATTACCTGATCATGTGATCCACTCCTCATCTGGGCAGCCCCTCTTTAGGAAACAGATTTAGTATCAAAATATAAACAGCACTAAGGCAATCCACAACATTTTCCTCTTTTTGTCCAACTAAATGGTTCTTTTTGTTCAATATAAATTGAGCACAACTATTACCATTATTCAGTTTATAACATATAAGATATGCTTAACACCCAGTCCATTCACTTCCTGACTGAGATTTTGCTACGTTGATATTGTCCAGGTTTTATCCCTATGGTTATAGCTACTGTCAGTTCATATGTTTAAGAGCACTGTCATAGCCAGTAGATGCTGTGAGATTGCAAATCACTACATCTAGCTGTTATATACTTGATGCACCTGTCTTCCACATGATCCCATTAAACAAGATATCTTTTATGATCAAAATAAAATCAAAAATGTTCTTTCTAATGCTTGGGTAACACATTATAGTGCTTATGTTAGATGATTGTCTTGATTTTATTTTAGAATGGTTGTTCTTTAGTGGCCTACTGTACACCTACTCCAATGTATAAGGCCAAAGTCAATACCATCCATAGGTGAGGGATGTTCATAAATAAGAGCTGGTAGACTAATTTTCCAAAGCTATTTAGGATTGTCTAATAAATTTAAAAAGGATATGCCATGGTGTAACAATTCTATATCTAAATGGCATATACCCAATAGAACCATATATTTATGTTAACCAAATATTTGTATTTACATAGGAAAAATACTATCAAAAACTCAAAACTATTCATACAAATATGTGGATAGCACACATTGTTATATATTGTGCCTTCCATAAAAATCAGAATTGTAATTATTTTAATCACGTTAGTGAAAGTGACTGAAGGATGTATTACTGTTAAGTTTATTTCCCATAATTAAACAGACATATTATCCACTGTGACACTAAGAAATACTCTTTAGCTTTGTGCTACATTGATTTTTACATTAGAGATTACCCATTTTGACCTATAGATCTATGTCAAAAATAATAAAAATTATGACCTGAAATTATGCATCTACTTAACAGGGCATTCCTATTGTAAAGGAATGACTTTATAAAAAGAAAAATAGGTGGTAAAATTGATCCACTTATTCATTCCTTGCACACAATCCTTGAGCAGCATATGGAACATACTTTCCATCAAAGATCAGAACAGTTAAGTTGGACCGAAGCTAAACTACAAGAGAAAGCAAGAGTTTCACATCACCAGCAATCCTACATTGTTCTTAACCTTTTCAAGCCAGAATATTAAGCTTGTTGAGGAGTGTGCTGGCTAATGTTAGTGGCCAACTTGATAGAATCAAACATCATCTAGAAGATAGGACTCTGGTCATGCCTATTGGGGATCATTTTGACTATGCTGACAGAGGTCATAACACTCATAAGTGAGACACATTTCTGGGCAGGAGAGACAAACTGAATAGCAGTGTATTTCATGTTCCTAAGTGTAAATGTGATGTGGTGAGCAGCTTCAGAATCTGTATGCCATGATATTTCCAGCCACAACTGGATGGTGCCTTGAACTGTGAGATAATAGAAGTCCTTTTCTGAATTTGCTTTTGTCAAAATATTTTATGGCAGCAGCAGAAAAGAAAACTAAAACAAAGACACTACATGATTTACTTCTCAGTCCTTATGACCCAACGAAATACTGATCACAGAAAATGATCTTCATAAATACTTGTTTAAAATGTCATCTTAGTCACCCAGAGTATATTTTCTTTCTCGGTGGAAATTCAGAAGCCCTTTTTGTACCACAAAGCTTTCTAAATTTAGCTGCATATAAAGGAAGATTAATGGGAAGCATAATTAGATTCTAATTCACACAGACTGAGAGGTACTGGTACTTCTCTGTGTTATAGAGACATCAGAGGTACCTAACTTGAAGCTTGAAGACTTAAATACAGCCTCCATTTCCTATATGAATAAAAACTGTGATACTGTTTACAAGTTTAAATAAAACATGCATTAATGAGCAATGTAAACAATAATTACTATATAGCTACTAAATTATGAATATTGTCTAGTCTACGTCTTTCATCCACTTAATTCTCACAATAACCTGTGAGATGGGGCCTGACTACTGTTTCGTATTACTGAAGAATACAAATATAGGAAGAAATGTATTAACATATCCTAGTAATGATTCAGAATAAGACAAAGGCTTTGTGGTACCATTATTAGTGAAGCTACTGTCAAGAAGATGTCTTTTGTTAGTGCTAATGATGATGGCGATGATGATGATGATGGCGATGACAATAACAGTGGTAGTGGTAGTGGTGGTGGTGGTAGTACACGTATAAAATAGTTATGTTGATGCTTCCAAGTATTTATGGGAAGTTCTTTATAAAAGTGAATTTTAATTTTCACAGTCATTCATGAATTCAGTATTGCCATGTTTATTTTAAAAATAGAGGAAACTAAGGGGTTGTACAAGTGGCTCAGTGGCTAAGAGCATGTATTGTTCTTGCAGTAGACAAGAGATTAGTTTCTAGCATCCATTTTGGGATGCTCATAACTCCTTTTATCTCCAGTTTCAATACCTCTCATCTCTATGAATACTCACACACATGTATGTGTGTATGTGTATACATACACACACGCACACGCCCACACATGTATGTATGTATGTATGTACGTACGTATGTATGTATGTATGTATGTATGTATGTATATTAGGAGACACTAGAAGATAGTCACATTCTGGGCCAACATGCTTCAAACTCAGTACATTATCATAACACATTTGATCAAGGCCATCATCCAATACATCCTTTCAATACCAAGGTTCTATTTGAACTGTTTAGGATATAGAACACATGAAAGTGGTCAACAGTGCAAAGAGGGTTGAGATGCTAGCATCAAAATGTGATAATGACCCAGGAATGTGTTACTGAGTTGCCAAGCCCTTAGGAATAGAGAATTTTCTTAGTTCTTTATAAATGTTTTCAGGTCTCATAACATAAAATTTAGTATGAAGAATCCCATTTTTCCAGCCCTTTTAGCCTTCCTATAGCACCCAATTAGTTGTTCTTGCTTCTTGTCAGAGAAAACACTGATTTCTTGTTGAATTGGGTCATTTCTAATGAAACTATACCTTTCAGAGTGTTTGACAAGCTATTATAATCAACTTTTATATAACACTAAGATAGTGTCCTCCAGGATACTAGAGTCAGTTAAAACCTTCCCTAAGATATCACTAAGACTCCTATGGAGTTGTGCAATAATGTGAAAAAGAATCAACTGACAATGAGTGAGATGTATTCCAGGGTAAAGCGGTATGAATAGAAATAGGTTATAACTATCCAATTTATAGATTTAGTCACTAGAATAAACTAGAATATAGTATTCAGTAAAATAAAATATCTGTCATTTTCTCTTTACTGAGCCTTATATTTCAATCAAGAAATCAATATTTAGAAAAAAAAAAAAAAACAAGCTCTGCCCCTCCACAGCATAGTTACTATGAAGAGAAAGTAAAAAGCAAAGTGGATACTAAGTTCTCACCAAATCTCACATATAGCACTAGTTGAAACAATGAAGAAGGCATAGAAAGCTGTTTCTCAACTCTAGAATGAAGGCTGGGAGTTAGAGTTGATACACAGCAACCCACTCCTCCTCCTCTTCTTCCTTCTCCTCTTCTTTCTCCTCCTCCCCTTCATCCTCTTCCACCATTACCATCACCTTCTCTCCCTTTTGTTCTTCATAGGCATTGGCATCCATCCATTTAGATCCACAAGAACATTTTTCAGTGTTAAGAGACAACAATACAATCATTTCTCATAAAAAAAGAAACAAAAGATTGCTAAGGACCCACACATAATTCAACATACAGCAAGGCATATTTCAACCCTCTTCTGAAATGTCATTTTACGTATAAACATTTCAAAGAAACATATTCATGGTTCTAAGACCTCTCCCACTGGCCTTAAAAGAAATTGAATTCCCAATGAAATCCATTTACAAGAGAAAAGCTATCCATTCTAATAAAACTACATGGTAAGAACATTAAGCATGTGAGGAAACGTCCTTTGATGAAGAGAGATATTATACGCACCAGAGTAGCTGCAGCCTTATGAAAGTTAAGGTTGGCTACCTCCGGTTTCATTTTAAATTTCCCAGCTGTCAAAGCATGATGAAACTAAAAGGACACTTTACAGTTACACAAGTTCATTTAGCCAACGGCCCTGATTTCAGTTTTCTACTAAAGGTTTGAAGCAATGCATGAAAAAGAAAAATGGCCCAGATAATTTATAACACCCTTCAACTTCCAATTTACATATGTATGGCCTTGGCACCAAAATTCACATAAAGGGTATACCAAGAGAAGAGTAATATGCTATTTATTTCTCTTTTTGAGAGAAAGACCATTTCATGCAGTGTAGAATATTACATAACATGTGTAATGAGAAATTAAAAATAGATGGTCACCTTTAGGACTACTCTTGCAAAGTTCATATGAGATTCCAAACAGCATTAGAGTGAAAAGAAATGTGAATTCAAATTACTGAAGAAATAAAGAATGATCTTTGAAGATGAGATTGGGAAAGGAGTAATGAGGCACTAATAATTCTATCTTTGTTTTTTGACTTTAAAGAGTGAAGGGATCATAGTGACAGGCACAAATATATAGAATAGAATGAAAATTAGGAGAAAGCATGACAACCTGAAGTGGAGAATGACTGTCCCATATAACCTTCAAAAAGGAAGAGCACAGCAGCCTGCCCACAGACATGGAGTCCAGCCTGAGTCTGCACTGAACATAAAGAACACACACTAACTGTAGAACTATGATTACCCTGGGTATTTTTTTCTCTCTGTTTTCCTTCTGATGTATGACAGCTAGTGACTCTTATGATGATACCAAACTATAACCTTGCTCTTAAGGAAAGATATAGTGTATTTTTAAAGAAAACGACGTAAATATAACACCAATTCAAATACACAATCCGTTTGGGAAATGCAGCCTTAACTTATACTTAATTGTTAGATCAGTTGCAATCAATTTTCATGTTTTCTTTTAGTTGTCATAGATGTCAACTCTGGAATACAGACCATAAAAAGAGTTAAAATTGAATGGCTTTCTATTGGTTACTTAACATATAAACTTAAGTTCTCATAAATGAGAGATAGACAGACAGACATGATAGATATATGCATGGATATACACATACTTACAAATATACATATGTAGATACCCTTTACAATGTACATGTATAAAAATAAACACTTTTATAAAAATTTCTGTTTATTATACCAGTTGAGTTGAATGGTATACAGTACCTCTTCATTAGTACAAAAACTAGTCAGTGATGGTATTGCTGGGTAAGTCACAGACAGCATAAAAACAGAGAAATTTATGTTCCATAACTAATAGTGTTGACTAAAATTGTAAATAAAAAGGAGACACACATAAAACACACATACATGCATATATCGGCACCCAAAGCTTAAGTATGAGCAGATATGGTATGTTCTAATTAAACAACTAACCTTAGAGAGGACAATAAAAGGGTTTACATGTCATGCAGAAGATAAGTCTCAGAGAATTCAGCAATTAGTTGCTTCTTTATCTGACATACAAGAGCCCAGGTTTCTCTGGATGGTAGAATTCAATGTTGCTTCTTATCAGTGACATTAAAAAGTATGTCTATGTGTTTCCTGGTAACAAGCAAAGATAACAATTAATTTTTCCCAACAACATAAGCAGGTGACAAATTGGGCTATACAGAGTTATTACAGGAAAAAGATATGCATCAGTAGAAACCCAAAGTAACAAGAAATAAAGAACAAAATGCCTGTAAGAACATTCTAAAGGAAGGCAAAATTTTAATGAAACTGGTGTCCTAAACTTCTGTGTAGTAAGAAGCCTGTGGAAATGTGTTACTAATGGACGGATATAAATGCTATGTGATTAAATTATTATTATTTGTACATAATGAATGAAATGTTGCTGTAATTCAAAGCATAAAGAAGAAGATGAGTTTGGGGAACTTAGAATGCAGAGAATAATCCAATGAAGACAGGACATATTGTTTTCTGATCTCAATGGCCAAAAGTTACAAGAGGAAAAGTAGAAATAAGAATTCCTCTACCTCTACAAATATCAGAGAAAATCTTTAATTTAACTTGGGTGTTTAAATATAAATAAAATTTAAATAACTAATATTTATTATGACCCTTGCAATTCATAAGTTAGCTTTTATCCAAGTACATTTTGAATAGTTTGTGTCAAAAAAAAAACAGGAAATGTTAGAACTAGGAGGGAGCAAGTAACCATAAGTAAGATTTATGAAATAAAGCTTTCCTGGGATTAAAGGTAGAGCTGTACTACGTTCCTAACAAGGAGATGAAGAGGACACTTAGGAAAAGTACAATGGGTCTTAGGAAAAGTCATGCGCGGATTAATATGTTACCTCTCCAGACTAAGTGTATTAACATAACCCTGACTTCTGAAAAGGTGATCAAGTGATTAAATTTGGATACAAATTTTGATCCCTCACTCAGTAATATCACACAGAGGAGATAAAAGGAACTTGTGATCAAAGATAATCTGCAAAACCTTCATAGCTAATAATTCATGAACCTCTATCAATTTAAAAAAAGGAATAAAAAAAAACTAAGCCATAAATATTGTATCCTTATGAGTTGGTATCAGAAGTTCTACCCTGCGTTAAATTTTCTTGTCAAATGATCGCTAGCCATAAAGTTTGGATAACCTTGTAGATTTTTCTAAGGAACCCATTTCCATATTATCTATTATACTAACATTCTTCATAAACCTATGTTAATTATATGATATAAAACTGAAGTTATTCCCAAATCAAAGACAATAAACCTATGTTCAAGTGCTGTCAAATGTATTTGTGAAACTTCCAATTATACCAACTTTGCCATGGCATTATTTCCTGAACACTCTACTGATTTTCTCCTTCACATATTTTATCTCTTCATCTGTCCTTTACACCACCACCACCACCACTACATAGAACTGGCTAAATTATTAGTGAGTTGCATAAAAGAAATAGTGGCTGTAAATAAAGCATACTCAAATATTATAACAAGTCAATCTCAAACTTCATTTTTCCACTGATTATGTCGCTTCTTTCTCAGTCATTCCCACTACTTCCATCATACTTTCCAACTCCATCCTCCCTGTCTACATTGCTTAGACATTTGTGCAATATTGAGGCTGGCTGTATCTCCAGGCCCTCTGATACTGTAGAACCTTAATTTTAGGTTTTATGTTATCCACTACACTATTCTCAGTTTTATGCTTCTTATGCCTTGTGGACATTGGGCCCAATTGTGTGACTCTTTTTGGCCTTATAATAAAACATGAACCAAACCAGCATTTTCTTACAGTATGTGCAAGAGTTTTAACTCCACTCATCCTTTTGCCATGAGAACAGCATGACTCAACTCAAAACTGCTTCCTCAGCTTAAATAAAACACTGAAGCTGTGTAGTGTAGCACTACCAGGATCCAAACCTGACATGAAGCATGAGCTGGGTTGTATCTCTTAAGAATCTCAACAAAGTCACACTGATGCAGGGGCCTGATTGAGTTCCAGCTGAAAATTGCAGAGCACTATCAACTTGTTTTTAGACTGTAAGCATCACATTTCTTACATATAACTCTCTTCCCTCACTTCACTCGCTTTCCTAGGTTCTAAGTTCAAGTCCAACACCTTCATAATTTTCTCAAAGAGATTTAACCTACTTAATAGTTCATGTGTTCAGAAACCTTTAATATATGAATAGATTGATAGTTGGATGGCACCTTATAGTACCCAGTCTTTCATTAATGCTTCCCTCCTCACATATCCCTCTCCTTCAAAGCATTGCAGCAATGCATGACCTTCCCCAACAACCATGCATATTCCAGGTTTACACGGCATGTAATAGGCCAACCAAGACAAGGTGTTTGTTACAGACCTATTTCTACCATTTATATTTTATCCAAACTTTCATTTCTATGAAGTTATATCTTAATACTATTATAACTGATCTTCAACCTCAGAGGATTAGAGCCAATACATTTTAAGACTTTTTGAAAGCAAATGTTTTTAATGTCCATTCTCTTATTGTTTATACCCTATTTTGTCTTTACTCTCTGTGACAACAAGTGCCACATTCATCAAATACTACATCTATAACTCATAGCACAGTGCCCAGAAAACAATGGGGCTACAACAATGCCTATGGGTGAATCATGAGAGAGAGCATGAATAAATGAACATAGTTATTAAGGTCATAAATTATATAAACATGAAACCATAATTTTATCCTGTCTCAGATTCCAGTTTTCATGGCCTTTCTGTACTTCCATCCACGTGTGTCACCAACAATGGTATTTTGACTACGGCAAAATATAAACAAAGGCAGGTTAAATAACACCAATGATTTTAAAGGAAATGTTAAATAGCCAAGATTTTTAGCACCTTTCTTAAATATCTCCCAATTTGAAATATGACTGATACAGCTAAGAGTAGCCTGACACTTGCTACTGGCTCCCTCAAAGTAGAATGTATCCTTGAACATATTTTGCTTATGTATATAAAACTGCAGACCAGGCAGATTCTGAAAACCTGAAGGTTCCAGTGGCTGCAATTTAGATTGATGCTTCAAAGTCATAAACTTTGCCAACAATTTGAATCTTCCTCATCTGCAATGATAGATGACACATTATGTCTGTCTGATAAATAACTCATCCTCTTCAGTGTTTACAAACTCAAGAGCAATCAAGCTTCCATAGCCATGTCAAGTACTCCACTTCAAAAGCCCCAAGTCAATCTTTATAGATGCACACACAGGTTGATGTCTTCTAGTTGCTCTTGGCTGAGACTGAAAAGACACCTTATTTTTCCCTGACAGCACATGGGTAGAATTAGGTAGCCTGTTATAGAAGTTTCGGACCAATTGTTTATTGATTGTGTGACCTGGAGCAAGGCATACACGTTTCTGATTTGTGATCCCTAAAATAAGGGTTAAGAGTAAACATGAGTATGGGACAAGAGAGATAGTTGTCACTAAGGTGCTTGCTATGCAAGCCTAAACATGTGAGTCTAGGTTCCAAGCATCCACATAAAATGCCAGGTGAAGCAAGGCTCACTTGCAGTTCTAGAATGGACGAGGCCAAAAGAGATAGAAAGCAATAGAGATTCTGAACATGGACACCTAGCTGCCCTGTAAATGTACATATGCACACCTACACATATATGAGCATGTATACATATGGCCATCTATACATATATATGTGTACACAAACAAACGTGCACATTCAAGTAAAATAAGCATGAGTAAGTAAGTGGTGATGGGATGAAATGGTGAGGACAGCCTTCCAACTCTATTTTATAGCTCCTCTGAGGTAGGGGGAGAGCAAGCAGCAGAAGCTCCACCCCTTTTGTATTTACACCACAGAAAGCCAGCATTTACAATTGCAGATTCCAGACTTAGGATCAGAACTCTTGGCTCAATTACCTACCCTTCAGCAATGTGGACTCCCTTTCACAATTATTCAGTGCTCTAGCATTGACAGAGACTACCTGGAAACAATATCTTTGAGCTAATCTCTTCTATCCCACGAGAAAATTATCTTTCCTGCTCAATATTCAGAGTCTGGGCTCCTAAAAGATGAAGCAGACCATGGTGGTTCACAAGATGAATAAGCCACAGCTCCCTTCCAGGGTCACTACCTCCCCTGCCTGCCACACAATGCAGTATTCACATTCTTGTTTTCTCCAATATATGAGATACCATCTTTAATTTGAAAAGTGTTTCCTTTTCAGATTACCTATGTTCTCCCAATAAACAAGCCACAGTCTCATTTTTCTTCAAAGATTGAAATTTCTGGCTTACCTTCAGATGAAAAGGCAGATCCGAAATCTGATAGGATTTTCAACAGAGCATGTTTCTGTTTCTAAGACCACAGAAGAGCACATTGTCCTCGCATCTCAGACACAGTCATCCTGACCCCAGTAGAACACAACAGAAGGAACAGTTGACCTTACATGAAAGCAATGATATATTAACAAGTGTTGCTTACTTTTCCAACAAATGATACTAAATTTCCTCCTATTTGAAAGAAACAGCTATCTGAAATTCTGGTTATTGATAACATGACTCTTCATCTCTTTTTAACCCTTATGGTTAGCTCTGGTTACCAAAGGCATTGAGACGTTCTCTATATTAATGAATTCACTAATTTTCTCACTTACTAAGTGAGCAGTAAGCACCTATAGTTACAGGCATTCGAAAGGATTGTCTTTCTAAGAGACTTACTTTGATATAGAAGATGCAGCAACACTGTAAGACTACCTGTTGGTATGGTTCATCAAAAGCTTCAGTTGGTTTAGTAGCCAAGCTTTGAGCTTAAATAGGTGGGTGGGCTGACTCACACCTACCTTCCTTGCTTCTTTCTGTCCTTCCTTCCTTCCTTCCCTCCCTCCCTCCCTCCCTTCCTTTCTCCCTCCCTCCCTCCCTCTCTCTTTCTTTCCTTCCTTCCTTTCCTCCTTCCTTCTTTCCTTCATTCCATCCTTCTTTCCCTCCTTCCCTCCCTTCATTCCTCTTTCTTTCCTTCTTTCTCCCTCCCCCCTGTCATTTCTTATTGCCTTTTCCACAAAATAAGAAAAATGCCAGAATGCTCATTTTTCCCCAGGATCAGTGATTTCTAGACAGCCTCCAGGTTATCCGATGCCCTCAGTGTACTCTATGGTCACTTTTGGTCCTCAGATAAATTTGGACAGGAGAGAGAGTTCACTTTGAAATGCTTTGTCATTCTTAAGACATTCACCCAGAAAATGGGTTTAATGATACAGACAGAATATCTGTAAGTACCCTGGGAACCAATTAAGATTGAGATTTTTAAAAAGAGAACAAAAATGGTCTTTCAATGATTTACAGAGAAAATAACCATGTTACTTTTCCTTTAAAGAGCCAGGGATAGAAAGGACATTTTCTCCTCAGGGTGAATTTACTCCATTGCAGTCTTTGCTTTCTTCTCTGAAATGCAAAACCAAGCTTCTGCAGAAGAGACAGGAGGAAGACAGGAGTTTGAGAAGAATAAATCAGGGCTGTGCCCACATTTGAGGAAAATGGCCACCACAATGGTGATAAAAAGTTATAGAAAATCCTTTATAAGCAAATAGAAATGAAAACTTCTCAAAGATAAAATGCATGATATGTGCTTATTATATATATGGATGTATCTATGTACCACAAGAGTGTCCAGTGCTCATAGATGGCAGAAGGTCACTGAATTTCCTGGAAATGAGGTTTGTAAGCCACCATGTGGGTGCGGGGTAAGGATGTTGGGTCTGTGGAAGAACAACCAGTGCTCTTAATTTCTGACTCATTTTTCTATTCTTAAATATTACTGTAATTTAATTTGTGGAGACTATCCCTCAACAGGGTCATCCAGTAAGGTTCAAATTTTTTTATATATTATTAATAATTAGTGTTGAATTTTCTGAGAATTATCTGTTTGTTTCATTATCTCATTTATTGATTGTTTGAATAGTATGTTGTTTAGGTTTTTTTTAAGTTCTTAATATATGTTATTAATTCTCTGCCAGACATAGTTCTCAGAGATTGTTCTCTTATCTGTAAAGAGGCTATTTATACAGTTAACTATTTCCTTTACTGTGAAGAACCTTTTTAATTCAATAAATTTTCAATAACAGATGAATTGGTGAGGAAAATGTGATCTATATGTGCAATGGAAATTGTTTATCTATAAAGAAAAATGAAGTTAGATCACTTATTGGAAAATAAATGCAAGTGGAAAACATCACATTAAATGAATGAAGGTAGACTGTATCACATGTCTTCTCTTATGTGTGATTCCTAGACTTTACATAGCTAAATAAAAATCACATATGATTTTAAGAGGGGGAATATCTCTGGTTGTTCAAGGACTAAGGAAAGGTGTTTTTTACCATTGATTATTATATCACCTGTGAGATTTTTATAAATGGTGGTTATTATTTTGAAGACATTTTCTTCATGTGTTTTATTGAAAGATTTCACCATAAAAGAATATTAGACTTCATCATTTTTCCCTTTACTTTTAAGGTGACTATGTATGGAGCTGAAGATGGCTTAGTAGATAAGAAAGCCTCCTGCTCTTTCAGATGACCCAATGTCAGTTCCTATCACCCACATAGGGGCAGTTTACAACTGCCTGTAGCTGCATCTTCAGATATGATGCTACCTTTTGCCTCCACAGGCATCCATACACATAACAGACACATAACACTGATCATATAATTCCTATTATTCATTCTGCAAAATAAAAGATTTAGATGATAAAAAAAATCTTACATTCCAAGAATAAATTCTTTTTTCTCAAATGTGTAGTCTTTTTGATATGCTGTCAGAATCTAAGTAGTTTTAGAGAAAAGAGGGAGTTTTCTACCAACAAATTAATCTCTCAGAATTATTCTGAATTGTCACGTTCCAGAGGAAGGCAAATGAGCCAGAGGATAATAAGGTCTTTCAGGTTGGAATCACCAAAAATAAAATAGGTAAAATATATAGGGAAAACCAATATTGAGAGAATCTTAACTGCATAAAATAATAATAATAAAATAATAATAATAATAAAATAATAATAATAAATTATAATTATTATGGAGACTAAAATGAAAGTTACATTAAAATACACAACAAACACCCTTCAAAATACAGGAGGGTGAAACTGAACTAGGAAATACAATCAGAAAAGCTTGGCTGTGTTCTGAAGGTGCATGCAGCAACGAACAGGCTAAAAACAACAACATGAGGATGAGATATAACTCAGAGGCAGAGCACTTGTCAGCATATATGAAGCTCCAGTTTCAATGTCCAGCATGGAAAAGGTAGGCAGGCAGGCAGGCAGGCAGGCAGGCAGGCAGGAAGGAAGGACGGAAGGAAGGAAGGAAGGAAGGAAGGAAGGAAGGAAGGAAGGAAGGAAGGAAGGAAGGAAGGAAAGAAGGAAGCAAGCAAAAAAGGAAGCAAAGAAGGAGGGATAGATGGATGTTATGTAACACTCAGAAATTAAACTCATAAAATCATGGAGGAAGGATCAATGTCAAAAGATTATAAAAATATCAATAAATGTAGGAGGAAAACAAAAGCCTTGATATTATAGCAGATTTCTTCCAGAAAGCTGCTGAGTATTCCTCAATACAAATTCAAATAAATTAAAGGTGAGAGAGAGAGAGAGAGAGAGAGAGAGAGAGAGAGAGAGAGAGAGAGCTTCTACTGATAAAAAGGTATTGATTCTACATCACCCAGAATAAAATTTGAAATATAACAATAAGTATAGATTAAACTTACATCGAAATAAACTTTTAACTTTTGGTAACTCAAACAATACAGTAAAAAATATAAGAATAGTAAAAAGAACTATAACAGGAGGTACAGTTAAAAGGAAAAAGGTCCATCTATATATAAAAATATAAGAAATCAAGTCCAAAGAGAAAAAAGATGTACAAAAAAACTGGAGTTGCTGAACACTGCTCTGATCAACACTAAGAGCCAATTCATCACATGAAGCTTAACCATGTGTCTCACAACCAGAGCTTCAAAAGGAAAACTGGGCCAAGTATAACATTGTGCCTCATCCACCAATAGCTAACTGACCTCTTGCCAAATGACTATCAATTCTATCACCCCAAAACTGTGCCAGGAAAAATGCTTCCACAACCATCAGGATACACAAAATGGTTTGCAAGCATTCCTCATATCCCCAAGTTTAGATATATTTTTTGTATTACAGGAATAAATATACCTATTTCTTGTTGGCAACAATGTGCTGTGTATAATGGACCTTATCCTGATTAATGAACATCTGTTTAAACCTAGTTATAATGATTTAAATTTCATGGCCCAAAATTGTAATTCCATTTTATCAATGTAGACGTATGTTTCATATCATGTTTATGCTGTATATTTAGAATAAATCAATGAAATAAAATATAATATAATTGAAAATGGAAACACCTTAAAAACAGGTTATAGCAAAGAAATGGTTTATTTGTATTTAAAGAATAATTTTTATTGTGTCTTCCCTCTCTGTGTGTCTCTGTATCTCTGAGTCTGTCTGTCTGTCTGTCTGTCTGTCTGTCTCTCTCTCTCTCTCTCTCTCTCTCTCTCTGTGTGTGTATGTGTGTGTGTATGCATGTGTGTGCATGTGTGTGTACACGTGTGCATGTGTATTTTAGGCCAGAAGAGGATGTTTGATCCCCTGGAGTTGCTGTTTTATAGATAGTTATGAGCCACAACAGATGGTTGCTTATAACCCAACTTATGTTGTCTGGTAGAGAAGGAAGAGCCCTTAACTAATGAACCAGCACTCCAGAATTTTTTTTCCCACACAGGCAACTTCTATTATAACTAGAACTGCTAAACATATTGATTATAAATTATATATGTCTTTAATGTTGTTATTTATTTTTGAGGTTATAGTTTAATTATATTTCTCCCTTTCTTTCCTCTCTATAAACATGTTCACATACACCCCTATGATCTCCTTTATATTTATGGCCTCTTTCTGCCCTAATTGTTACTATATCAATACATGTATTTGTATGAACATATATATTCCAAAATATAATAATTTACAAAAGTCTTGTTTTATTCATTTGTGTCTATGTGTGCATGTCTGTGCAAGTATGTTCCACCCAAGTTCCAGACAACATATTTATTAATAAAGGAACTACAAGAAAAAATTGAAGTGTTCTTATTTTTCAACCCACTATTTTAAAAATCAAAATAGAAAACAAATATATAAACCCAGGTATGAAGAAACTGACAGAGAATCAGATTTTGTATTACAATTGTACATCACAAAACTCTTTAATGAAAAATTTCAACATTTAGTGTATGTGAATTTTGGAACTCTGTTTTCTCTATTAGAACATGTTCTTATGGTAGAGCTGCTTAGAGTACAACCAGGCATGTTTGTGTATTTGCTTTGTTGTTAAAATAGAGAAATTAGAACTAAATAAATATGCACCACAGAAGAATGTGCAAATAAAACACATTAGTGATATAGATTTAGTCTGTCCAGAGCATAAATAAACTATTTGAATGGCAAAACATTATTATTCAGAGTTACTAGAACAAGACTTCACATTGCAACTGTCCTCCAATGTTTTTCATTAACCCAGGTTAAATATAATCCTCTTTTCATTGTCCCTCTGTTTTCTGACAGGTGGCTAGCACTGTGCATTTCTGTGCCTCTTTGTAGTCATTTTCTGATCACAAGAGTGAATCACCAAAAAGTTACATGTTTCATACACATTGGATTACTTATTCTAAAAGCAATTCTGAAAGACTATTATGATAACTGTTTTACAGAGTGTCATCTGCTATATAGAGTCATTAAACATTTTGCTAGGACCAAACAGATAGATAGCAATAGCCAAGGTAGAGAGAGAAATAAAGTTTTTCATGATGGCAAAGTTCAATGATATAATAATTTATTCTGAAATTTATTTTAAAAAGCTTCATGAGTCATCAAACACGAAATTAGTCTTTTAAAGTGCTTAATTCTCATAACCTCTGGTTTTCTTTAACACCCCTTTCCATTCTAAACTTAATAGATTTAAATAATAAGATATAAAGTTATTAAAATCAAATCTGTATATCCATTTCATCTTGCTATGCAAATGTTTCTTTGCTATATGTTGTTCTCTAAATAGAAACTGCTTTAGATAAAAAAAATTAATAGCAGAAATAATTATACAGTTTCTAGGTGAGTCATTCTGTAACTTTTAGTCCTTGGGAAGATTCTAAATTTCTTGTTATTTTCTATGCAATGGATTGTAGCTACCCACTTACATTCTTGTTAAAATCCTGTCCCACTATTAAATATTTTTTATGTAATATGGCTGTTATATTTATGTATCAAACCTACATTTAAAATTCATGTAAATACCAAAGATACATGTTTAAAAGTTTGTGCTGGAGCCTTCCAATAGTCTCACCAGGGATTTTTTACCATGTTTAACCAAATAGTATCCTGGGGTCTGAATTTGAATTAAAAGACATGTTGAGTTTATTAATTAAATACTACAAGTATTTATTGCCTTCTTTCTTCTGGATTTGACTTCCAGAATTAGAGTATTGCCTGTATCTTAGTGACCTGCCTACCTACTTAAAATCTATTTTAACAGATAAATTAAAACGTACTGTAACAACTACATCAGTAGAGATGTATGTTGCTCACAGAGGCAATAGAGCACAGAAAGCCATTCAGAAGGTGAGGAGTGAGTACCAAGTAGACCAGACATGATGATGTCTCAGCTGGATTATGAAGGATGGAAGGGAAGAAGTAGAGCTGTGCAAAGCCCTCAGATGGATTCTCATTTATTGGAGATTTCATCATTTCACTCCCAGCATTGATTACAGTAGTCACGGACATCCCACAAGCAGCTCCCTCCAGCACTCTGTAGCTTCCCTCATTGTTCAAGTCAGAACTAGATGCAGACATCTTTGTTGATGCTACACATGTCCTCTTGCATCAATTTTAAATGCTTCACCTCCTGCTCTACTCTACTTTTCTGCTGCTTCATTCTTCAAATTATTGTTTTATCAGTTATTGGAATAGTTACACTCTCCTCCTTAACACACAAGAAACTTTCAGAAATTACAGTGTGGAGTTTATTTATGTCAGTATCCCCCTTTCCTTCCCTCCTCCACAGATGCTAACTGCAACATGAGCCAATTATTGACCACCATTTAGGCTTTTCACAAACAGATCTGAAGAAGGAAACAGATGTTTGCTTGTATGAAAACATCTCTAAGGAACATTACCTCCTAAATGGGTATGCTCTTGATGAGAATTAAAATAGAATTTTAAACAGTCTGTTCTGATTTGGATCTGTCACTCAAAAGAGCACCCATTGCAACTTTAACTCCCCAGCGTCAAAGTTGGAAAGTGGAGCCTAATATAAGATAGTTAGGTTAAAAAGCCCCGGGTCCTTTGGGCAATTGATAGGAGAGGGCTCAGCTTCCCAACTCTTTCTTATGCTTTTGACCTTCCATCATATACTGAAATCACAATACCCTCACTGAAAGTTGTGGATGTGGACTCATGCTTTCTGACTTCCAAGACTCCAGACCATGAGATAAACACACTTCTTTTGCTTATAACTTACCTGGTGTGAGGAAATCTTCCGTAATAGTGGAAAACAGATTAAGACAAACCCCCAAACTGGTGTGTGCTAAGACAGGAACATTTAATTGGGCCTTTTCATAAGAAAACATCTAATAATGATTTGATTACAGATATGGAAAAAATTGGAAGAAAGGCTCTTTCTTGATTTGTCTCCAAGGCTTACACTTGTAGCAATTAGCTTATTTCAAGTTCTATAGTAAAGTGTGATACCTGACTCAGCCTGGAGTCTGGGGGAGAAAAGGAGACTTTATTAATTTCACAAAAATCCATGGAAAGGAAAAAAAGCAAAACAACAAACAACAGTGCTAAATTCTTCTGAGTGGGAAAGAGTGGAAAAGGGAAGAGGGATTATATTGTCATTGGCTTGCCTTATGTATTCATAACTGAGCAAATTCTTCAGATTTTTCAAGAAGTAGAAGTTTTGGGAAAATATCACTAAACAGTATAACAACCACCTGATTCCACCAGAGAAAGCAAAAGGAACAGATATGAGTTTAGAAGGATAAAGAAGTTCCTAAGAGGCAGGAAGGTGATGGCACATGCCATTAATCTCAGCATTCCAGGAGGCAGAGGCAGGTGGATATCTGTGAGTTCAATGCCAGCCTAATCTACAGAGTTCTAGGACAGCCAGAGAGATACAGAGAACCATGCCTTGAATAACCAAACCCAAAACCAAAGGAGAGGCAGAGGAGGAAGAGGGGGGAGGAAGAGGAGGAAGAGGAGGAGGAGGAGGAGGAGGAGGAGGAGGAGGAGGAGGAGGAGGAGGAGAAAGAGGAGGGGAAAGAGGAAGAAGTTCAGGACATAATAATGAAGTCAGACTTGATGTTAACCCAGAGAAGAGCCAGCCAATTAATCAAGTATCTCCAAGAACCCTTTAAATGAGCTGTATCTCCAAAACACCAAAGTCCCTATTTCTTTTCAGAATTCCCACAGTGAAGAGAAATTATATTGTCATTGACTTGCCTTATGTATTCATTGTGATGTGAAGTGTAATATTGCAGTCCATTCCTAATATTTCTTTCACCATTATGCAGAATCTGTAATGCTACTTTGCAAGTCTTGGCAATCTGCTAGAAACTAAAACAAAAAAAAATGCTATCAGAATTTCTTAAGGAGTTTAAAATTATTCATTCTCTTTTACGCATTAAACAGTTTCTTTTATAATTTATTTTTTCATGAACACTAAGAAGGGTGGTTAATTAACGCAGTAAAGTTCTGTGTTAAAGGTCATCCCTTACTTTGTCTTCTTCACTATTTTAATAACTTCCAAGTCCAGGTGTGATTTTTTTCAATGAAAAATGTGAAAAATCACACAGAAAAAGATTTATGCTTGGGCTGACTTAAATCACACGAGACTGTGTCTGCTAGAAAATTTAAGATAGCCCAGAGAATTCCTTGAAGAATCTCTGAGAGAACAGATAGCAAAGGCAGGGGGAGTGGGGAAAAGGAGTACAGCATTGTGCATCCAGCCACCAGCATCAAGCATCCTGTCAGTTATATTCAGTGAGAGAGAGGAGTGTGTTCATCTTAGTCTTCCATCACATGAAATAGCATACAATGTTGTACTCCAAGCTTGGAACGCATTCAAACAGGAAAATGTCAAAAATGCCTATAGACTCCTATGACAAAAAGTCATTGAATAAATACTGACTTAATTATGAGAGAAGCTTTCAGAATAGCCATAGGCTGGTAAACTGGTCATTAGAGTGTCTTTCATAGCTATGCTTCAAGGAACCAAGATGTCAAAGAATTTTCTATCTTGCACATATGGTTTCCAAGATCAATCTCTCTGGGCAACCAGAATAAAGAACATGAAGGAGCTCAGTGTTTATACGCTGGGTCTAGAAATGAGAGATTACACTCACTGGTCTTTGCCAAGCACATGGCCATACATGGGGCTAAGTGTGGGCTGGCAGAGCTATAATTGCAGAACAAGAAACTACATCCCAGCAGCAATACTTAGAAGAGAAAACAAGTACTTGAAAGAACTTGGCATCCCTGTTTCCCCAATTTCATCCTCAGTAGAACTTGCAATCTCTGCTCCCTCAGGTTAACCCCAGAAGAGCTTGCCACTCCTACCGTAATTCCATACTTGACTGTAGGAAGTGACTTGTACAATTAGATCTAATAATATGTCTGTGCTTTAATGGGCTGTTCTAGGGTCAGAATATCCCCTCATCTCTATTATTTGTGGAAGAAAAATAAATCTACTCCTATGCTTGAAACTATGGAAAGTATTGAGCAATATTTCCAATAAAGTTAACAACACAACCAGGCCTATTCACACAAGCAAAAATCATTTAAATTGGATAAAAAGCAGTGATCTGAAGACAGCCATCACCTGGTCTAATACATATTTCTATATACATATATGGAAAAAATTAAATCTTTAACTATTTGAATCTTCCAAAGTAGGGTTCAAAGGTCAAAGACTTAGGAAATTCACCAAACTTGTGGTTCATAGTAAGTCTGCCACCCACTGCACTCCAGTATCTGCTCAAAAAACACTGGACAGGAATAACTTGGCTGTAACAACAGTTCAGCAATGTCTTTTCCCTTACCTCTCAGAATGTTACACATCTGCCTAAAACCATTTAGATTATGAAGGATAACTTACCTAATACACAAACATCAAGCATTGGTTCTGCTTCCAGGCTCTTTGGGAGGTTCAATTCTATAATAAAAATTGCATTTCAAGAATTCTTTTGTGTTCATATATTCTGCCACAAAGTTGTAATACAAAAACAATTAATCTTAAGATATATTCTTTATTTTTAAATGTGTGTGTGCGTGTGTGTGTGTGTGTGTGTGTGTGTGTATGTGTTTATGCATGTGCATATGAGTGCAGGAAGCTGTATAGGCCAGAAGATTGTACTGGTTAGTTTGATATCAACTTGACACAAGCTAAAATTATCTTAAGAAAATGCCTGCATGATATCAGATAGTAGGCAGGCCTATAAGGCATTTTCTTAATTAATGATTGATGAAGGAGGGCCCAGTACATTGTGGGTGAAGCCATCCCTAGGATGATGGTCATAGTTGCTATAAAGTACCAGGAAAAGCAACTCATGATCAGCAAGCCATTAAGTAGCACCCCTCCATGGCCTCTGCTATAGCTCTTGCCCCCCAGGTTCCAGCCCTGCTTGAATTCTTGTACTGACTTCCTTCAGTGATGGGCTACAATGTATTTGTATATGCAAACAAACTCTTACAGCTCCAACTTGTATTTTGGTCATGGTGTTTCATAGCATCAGTGATAACCCTAACTAAGAGAAAGATGTAGTATTCATTGGAGCCGGAGATACAAGGATTTTCTGAGCCATCTGACATGGGTGCTGGACAACAAACTCAGGTCCTCTTAGAGAGAAGCAAGTGTTCTTGATCATTGAGCCATCTCTCCAGCCCAGACAAAACCATTTTAAATCAGTGAGTGAATGCACAACCACAATACAACTCATTCTGTACCATAACTTGCAATTTTAATGCTACCCTCAAGAAAAACTTCCACATGATCTATGTCTCAATCTATAAATCCACCAAGAAGCTGGACTCATGCTCTGCATGCCAAGCAGATCACTATGTTTAAGCTCTTTTCTTGAGCATAAACAATAAAATATACACAATTTTTCAAAAGAAATTAAGGAAAATCAGAGCACTGAGTATACTTAATGGATTTTAAGAGTCATTTTTTTTTACACTAATGGAGAACATTTCTATTACTTTAGGGGCCTAAACATTTTGTCTGTGACCTTTTTTCCATCTTCATAGAAAACAAAGATAACTTTATCCATCAAATGGATATTCACAGTCAGCCTACCTTTCAATTTCAGTCATTCCTCAGGGATATGATTATTACAAGTATTCTTGCACTTTGTTTCTTGTCTCTAGGTTCCAAGTAGCCTTATTATTGTTACAGACACAGATCTCAGTGTTTGGGGAAGATTATAATTGGGGAGATGAGGAGCCTCTTTTTACATATAGATCCTGGCTTGGTGAAAAACATGCCAGCAAATGGTTACATTGTAAAACATTCTGAGAACCAGAGATATTTGGGAGATATATCTGAAAACTTGAGAATGTCCCAATAAACATTTAATGAGAGCATATTTATGATAAGTAGCATGGGACAAGGTAGAAAGGACAGGTCAGAAGCTCAATGTCTCCAACAGGAGATGAGGTAATTACAACCGCCCTGGACTGAAACATAAAATCTGACAGGCCAGCTCATAGGGGAGAGAAATGGTGCCCATTTGAAAAGATGACAACATTCTTGTGGCGAAAGCAAAGTTTGAGACAGGCCTAGAGGATCCATGCTATTCTTAGAACTGCTGTGGGATGGATAGATGGTACTTCATCTCAGGGAGCGTGAGGGTCCATTTTGGATGAGAGAACATCCACAGATCTGAAATAGACTCCTGTACACAAATACATATGTGGGCATGTATTGTTCATATATATATGTGGATGTTTATGTATGTATATATGTATTAATAGACATGTACATGCATATATATATATATATATATATCTTTCATATTACAGAGACTTCTACAGATGTAATGGGTTAAGATTTGAGAACTCTGCATTCTGAGCTTACAGAAACCAAAATTTTTAGCACCATTCAATAGATAGTTATTACTGTCCATGGACATGGAGGCACAGTTTTGCCTCAAGGATGGCAGCAAAGCTATACAAGGGATTGATATAGTGAGTTCTGACATGAGCCTGCCCAGGTTTAAACTCTCCATCTTCCATTTTCCTGACTTAAACAAGTTACTTGGACTCTGTTTCAGACTCCTGGTTTGTAAAACTTAGATGATAGTAGCAGTACTGACAAGGTCCTGGCAAAGACAAGAAATCTTACACATAATAACTAGGAGAATTGCCTGTTACATGTTCTATAAATGTTTATTGTAACGCTTCTAAATCCTGGTGTACAAAAACACACAATCCTTTCTTAGAGAATAAGAAATAGCTTGTGTAATTCATTCTGAAATCACGATGATTTCTAACAGAGCATGTGTAAGTCAAATGTAACAAGGCTATTTAGGTAACATTTGAGCCTGCAGAAATTCTCTGGCATCACAAGCAGTGCATGGCATGATCTGGATATAATTTAAAACCTCCTCCACTGAGTAAAAGACAATGTAGATTCCAGGTAGACTGATGTACAGGAGTTGTTGTGGGTCAACTGCCTTCTGATTATACCCACTGTAAGCGAACTGCTAGATGCATTTGAGTCTTTTTAACATTGACACAATTCTTATGGATTTCTACTAAGAATTTATTAAAAAAAAAAACCTATGGGGAACCCACACCTGTCCGTAAACATCTGTATGTTTTTGTTGGGTAATCAAACAGTAGATCTAATGATAGATAAGGCACTTCCTCAAAAGGCAAGCCAATATCAATCCTGCACAATATATCAGATCTATCACTATGGTTAGTCATGAAGTCCACTAGAGAAAAATCTCTGTGTTAGAGATCAGCAGACCTAAATACAGGAACATCAAGAATTTACAAACTCTATTATTTGACAGCATCTTTCATACTGCCAGGATTAAGTTCACATAGGTAATGTATAAATCCCAACCCGATTATCAAATATGAGCGAGTCAGCCAATATTTAAAAAAACACACACACACACGGTCATCATAAAATCAATGCAGAAAGTAGAGGCCAACACCTGAGGAAGAACAGCAAAGCAGTAGGAGAAACATGGAAGAGAACTACCATGGTGGGACCTTCAGTTTCAAGTTTCCTTGTGCCAAAACTCTAACAAAAGTTTGATGGAGACCTATAAAAGAAACATCTGCAAACACAGTACACTGAAGATGAAGCTTCAGGGTGTAACTTCCATTTAGCTTTAGAAAACAACCTGGCCAGAGCCTGAAAAATAGAGAGGCAAATGCTCACAGCCAATCATTGAACCATTGAACGGGGTCCCCAATGGAGGAGTTAAGAGAAAGGACTGAAGGAGTTGAAGAGGTTTACAATCCCATAGGAATAATAAAACTATGAACCAACTAGACCCCCAGAGTTCCCAGGGACTAAACCACCAACCAAAGAGTACACATGGAGGGACCCATGGCTTCAGCCATATATGTAGCAGAGGATAGCCTTCTTGGACTTCAATGGGAGGAGAGACCCTTGGTCCTGGGAAGGCTTGATGCCCCAGTGTAGGAGAATGCCAGGGTGGAAAGGCTGGAGTGGGTAGGGTGGGTGAGAAAGCACTCTCATAGAATCATGGAAAGGAGGATGGGATGGGGGTTTCCTGAGGGGAAACTGGGAAAGGGGATCACATCTGAAATATAAATAAATAAAACATCCAATAAAAAATGCCAGAAAAAAGAAAATATTCTAAAATATACTTTGAAAACATTTCTTACATGAAAAAAGTAAAAAGAAAGCAACTGGGCTTTTAAAATCCTTAAGATCAATTCAGCCTGTAGTCCTCTGAATTAGTAAAAGCACAAAGATACTTTTACATAAACATAAAAATATTCTTTTGCCAAACTCATATTATGCAAGATAAAAATGTTAAAGTACTAAGTGGTCTTCAACTCTTAGAAATATGGACTTTTTTGAAAGTTGAAACTTAGCTAAAGCCTTTAATTTAGTTGGTTTTAAGAATTACATTTAGAGAGAAAGATGTTCGGACTGACTGGAAGGCCAGATAGACAATGTAGAAATAGCTCAAGCTGCCACTCAGCTACCTATGAAAGCTCATCTTCCTATGAGCACAATATGGAATGAGACAGTGACTAGAGCCACCAAAATCTGGTTCCACTCATGTCATTGCCCTTATTTCAAAGTAATCTTACCACTAGACATATTTCTCACTGGATACATTATCTCAGTTCACTGTACCCTTTAACCTTTTAAGAACACTCATGGATGTATAACGGAAAGCATCCAATTGGACCCTCCACAGAGATTCCACACATCCATGTTGATCACTGATGTTAACAGGTAAGACATGGAATTATCATAGATGTATATTAACAATGAGTGGGTAAAGAAAACATGGCATATGATCCCAGTGGAGTTTATTTTGCCATAAAAGTCATTTAGGGAAATGAAAAACCAAAGAACATCATGTTAACCTAAGTAATTTAGGCTAATAACCAGACAGATATTACATATATTCACTCATATTTAAAATATGGAGTTCAAAAAATGAGTAAGGTAAGACTTGTAAACAGAGTCAGGGACTATTTGGGAAGAGAAAGGATACAATGGAGTGGAGAAAGGAAAGAAAACTGGGAGAGGATAATGAGAGATGGGGAGGATCATTGTACTTATATGATATACTTGCATGAGAAGGTTATGATCAAATCCATCCTTTTAAATAATGAATATATGCTATAAAAAACTTTTAAATGTAATGAACTCTTAAGAGCTAATGAAAACAGTCCCATTATAAAAGTCTGGATATAAAGACCCCGAGTAGAAAAGGTAGGTTCAACGTGTGAAGGAAAAAACACGTTTTTATACCAAGTGTGTCATTAAATGACCAGAAGCAGCCCCCTGTTGCCATATCTAATGTTGTGGGTGGATATCCAAAGCCTGGGGTGCCATCTTGATGGATGGTGGGATTCTAACTTCTAATCTCCAAGTAGACAAGAGAACTCCAAGGCATATGCATATGATGCATATGCAATGATACATGAGGCATTGACCTTAGAAGACAAGGTGATAAAGCATCCCCTAAATGGGCCTAAAAGACAGGAAAAATACCTCCTGTAATAGTCTGAGGATGAGATAAAAAGATAACATTTTAACATATGCTTCTCATTTGAACACTTTGAAGTCTCACACATGGAAAGATCACTCCAAACACATTTTAATAAAAAATGAATTATCAGGTACATGGTAGGTGTAGAGAATCCAAGGCAAAGTCACACTGGAGGCAAGGTGTTTGGGCACAGAGGGTTTGTGTTTGAAATGTTATTTCACTACCATGGAGCATGCTCTGTCTTCCCTCCCAGATTGTCATTCCTGGGCCAACATCAACAAACTAGGACAAATGTCTACCTACTATCTCTGGAGGCAGTGAATGCTTTCAGGAACTGGAAATCATATATTTTTCAGTCATCAGATTATAGGACAGTAGATCCAGATGAAATCTCTGGAGTCAGTTCACAACCCTCACCTGTGGGTAAGACACTAGCATATGGTATTTGTGTATGGGCACAGACGAGGCTAGGAGTCAGAACCTCGAGTGACTTCATGCCTCAACTCAGTGCTCTGACATTTGGGGTGTATATTAATCATGGCCCTCTAAAATGGATCTAATACAATTAATATATATTTAAAGGGGATGTATTAGATTGACCTTCAGGACTTGGTCAAACAATGGCTGTGATACCATGAAAAAAGCAAAGAATTTGGTAGTCATTCAGTTCACACTGGGTGTCTCAGCAGTTCCATTCTGCTTCTGAAATCCTGGAGGATCCTGGAGAACAGATGGTATAGAGTCTATACTGGAATCTAGAAGATGCTTGTAGCAAAAAAAAGAAGAAGAAGAAGAACTTGCCTACAAAATTGAAAGCAAGCAGGCAAAAAGCTTCTTTTTCCATGTCCTCTTATGTGAGTTACTGGGAAAAAGTTTAGCCTGTGTTGTGGTAATTATTTAAAACTGGCCTCTGGTTCATCCAACTATCTAAGCTGTAGTGGCTCTGCCTAGCCCAGCCGCCATGTTTCTTGGCCTGAGGCCATGTGCGTGCTGCAGCTAGAACCGTCCGCCAGAAACACCAGCCCTGCCACCCACTAGATGCCAACATGAGAGATGGCTCTGCCAATATTCCATGCTGTCTCCACAAGGCAGGGCATTGCCCAGATCATTACTCCATCCATGGGGGCCCAGTAAGAGAATGAGACTCTAATTCGTATAGATTAATCAAAGGCTTTATATGTTTGATAATGATTAATAACAAGATGCCCATACAAAGAGAGTTGTATCCCAATTAGCTAACCTAATAATAAGTTTATAAGTTGTTCCCCATGAGTGCTCTCCATACCTGTGTGGTTCTCCATCCTCCTACATCTCTGCCCTCTCTAGCTCCTCCTCTTCCTTTTTTCTCTTCCTCTCCTAA
>NW_021604657.1:4436295-4509217 GCF_004785775.1 Grammomys surdaster
CTATATGTTTGATAATGATTAATAACAAGATGCCCATACAAAGAGAGTTGTATCCCAATTAGCTAACCTAATAATAAGTTTATAAGTTGTTCCCCATGAGTGCTCTCCATACCTGTGTGGTTCTCCATCCTCCTACATCTCTGCCCTCTCTAGCTCCTCCTCTTCCTTTTTTCTCTTCCTCTCCTAACTCCTCCTCTTCCTCTCCTTACTCCTCCCACCTTGGCTCCTCCTACAAGCCTGGCCTTAGGTTTAGTGTTTCTGCTTCAAATAATTTGACTATAAAATAATCTCTCATACAAGGACCCAGCAGCTTGGATTTTAGTTGATTCTAGGTATAGTCAAGTTGACAACCAAGATTAGCCATCATAGGGCTAATGTCTACAAAGTCCCCTGACAAATAATCTATTCTGTTCTCAGTTTCAGCCAGACATATAGTTGTGTCAAACAGTGCCATGCTGAGTGCTGATGGCACTCAGGAAACTTCTGTTGACCAAATTAATAGAGACCACTTTTCCATGTGTCTTGGCTGTCATAGTTAGAGTTTCTATTGCTGTAACAAAGCATGACCAAAAAGCAAGCTGGGGAGGAAAGGGTTTAGTTATTCAGCTTACACTTCCAGATAGATCATAGTCCATAATTAGAGGAAGTTGGGATAGGAACCCAGGCAGAGCAGGAATCTAGAGACAGGAGCAGATACAGAGGCCATGGAAGGAAGCTGCTAACTGTCTTGTTTCACATGGCTTGTTCATCCTGCTTACTTACAGAATCCAGGGCCACCAGCCCAGGGATGGCACCATCACAATTGGATAAAACTTCGCCAGTTGATAACTAATTGATAAAAAGCCATACAACTGGATCTCAAGGAAGCATTTTCTCAACTGAGGCTCCCTCCTTTCTGATGATTCTTGCTTGTGTCATGTTGACATGCAAAACCATCCAGTACAATTGTCAAAACCATATTCTCAAAAATTCTGAAAGCTCAAAGCAAGCACAATGACCTCATATGTGTCACTAAGTAATGAAGATGGAAAGAAAGTGGGTGGCTGTGTTTTCAGTTCATTTGTAGGGTTTTTAGTAGTGCCATATCTGAAGCAAGTCTTTCAGTATCTATCAGTGCTCTTATTCAGTTAAGGCAAAAAGCCCTTTGATGTGTTTGTGATTGATGTGCTATAAACTCTTCCAGGACAATGCCAAGAGGCTTCCCAAAGTAAACTTCATAAGAAAGAGAAGCCACTGCTATCAGAAACCATCAGAAACTTTATCTGCTCTGTAAAAACCAGCTGGCTTTGATCTTAAACCATAAAGTATCCATCTCCTGTGAGAGCAGTGCCTGTGCATGAACTCAACAGTTTAGGTAAAATTATGACTTGGAATAGCAGATGTAACTGGAGATTGAAGATGAGTCTGAGTCATAATCACATGGCTCTAATTACTGGACTGAAGACTAGGATCAGCCTTCATCTCAGTGAGGGATGTCAGCCAACATCCTCTTAGTTAATATCTACCCCATGTAAATATACATCCATGTCTTGCCTCATCTCTGGGATTCAGAATTGACATTCTGGTTGCTTACATATCTTATATATTGAATTGAATAACCTTTAAAATGCATATATCCAAACACTTAAAATTCTTCAGAATGCAATCTTATTTGAGCTAAAAAAATTTTTCTAAAGACAACCAAGTTAAAATGCCCTGTTTAGCTCCTACATATTTTGATCTTTTGAAAACTATTTGTTTTGGTCTTCTTGAGGTAATGTTCCTTGTAGCAGAGATTAAAATCCTATTCTTCGTGCCTCTACTTCCAAAGAACTGAGAATATCCCACTTTAATACGAGTTCCATTTTAAATTATTATTCTCTCATTCAAACATCTAAACTGCAGCTTCCCCTCCCTCAAATTGTCCCAATTCTTCCATCAGCTCCTTTCTCCTCCAGGTTCACTTCCCTCTCCAGTCTCCTTCCATAGAAAAGCAGGTGTCTAGGAATACTAACCAAACACATGGCACAACAAATTACAATCAGACCAAGCACAAACCTTCACATCAAGACTAGACCTTTACAGAGCAGGAAACATAGCTGAACAGATAACTCACTTGTTAAAAACAATGTTGCTCTTGCAGGACCCAGCACCCTAATAATAGCTCATAGTGACTCATAACTCCTATTTGAGGAGGACTAACACCCCTTTCTGACTTTTGTGGGCACAACAAGGCTCACATATGGTACACAAACATACATGCAACCAAAACACATACATAAAATTAAATATATAAATCTAAAAGAATTTAAAAATAAAGAAGAGGAAGCCACAGAGATGATATAAAAAGATAAGCATAGTAAGAGTCATTTATACACCAAGGAGATAGACCTGGAACAAAGCTTTTCTTCTTGGGAACAAGGAAAATCACCTCTACAAGCACTCCAGTTGTAAAGAGTTGGTCTAGAACTTACACCAACAGTTTCCATAGTTTAAGCCTCTTGAGCAACAGAACTTTTCTACAGCCCCTCTAGCACACTAAATCAACATCTCTATGATGAAAGCTGATAAACTGTTCAAATTTCACCTATCAAAGCAGATAGCAGGATTCCACATTTTTTAGTCCAAGTTTGGCTACTGTCTTATGATCTGTAAATGCCAATTCAATGAATAGGTTGCATGGCCAAAAATAATAAAATCAACCTTGAATCAAAACTTTTAAAAAATATTCTTTAAATAATTCTGTCTTTAAATAATTCAATGGTTGATTATTATACATGGAAACCATACTTTAAAAGCAGGCAGCTTCTCACCCCTCCCTACTCTGTTACCTGTCATCATTTCTTTTAAATAATTCAATGGTTGGATCTTATATATGGAAACTATACATTGCAAACTGCTTCTCACCCCTCCTTGTCACCTAAATTATCTTCATTCAGTTCCACTACTAAGATAAAAGAACCAAAACAAGTAACTAATAAAGAGAAAAGGATTGTTCTGGCTCACAATTCTTCAGGTACCAATCCAAGATTATGTAGCTTCACTTGGTGTGGCCTTGTGGAATAACCTCCTGTTACACATTTCAGTGAACAAATAGCTCACTTCATAAACCATAAAGTAACAGTAAAAAGAGAACTCTTATGGAGGGTCTCACAGTCTCTCCCAAGTGTATGTTCTCAGTGATATAAGGATTCCTATGAGATCCCACCCCTTACAAATTCATCATCTATAGTTCCACCTTGGAAATAATACCTTTAACCCATTAATCTTCAGAAAATATTTAACATAGGAAGTTTTGCAACTCTCGTTGATTTGCTTTGTTGTTGTTTAGAAAATGTTGAGAACCGTTATATTACTGACTCTTTTGCCAGCTCGTAGGACTATTTTCTTCTTATTAGATGGCCTTGTCTAGTCTTAAAATGGGGATTTGCCTTCTCTAATTATACCTTGTTTTTCCTTGTTTGTCTTCCACCCTTAGAGGCCTGCTTTTTTCTATAGAGGAAACAGGGGGAGTGGATCTGGGGAAGAGGAGAGGCAGGGCAAGCTTGGAAGAGAGGAGGGAGGGGAAACTGTGGTCAGGATGTATTGTACGAGAGAAGACCCAATTTTCAATTAAAAAAGAAATATTAAATAATTTTATTAATTTAATCAAATTCCTTCATATATATTTAACTTTTTAGAATGCATTATAATTATATTTCTCCCTTCCCTTTCTTTCCTCCAAACCCTCCCATAAACCCCTCCCTGTTCTCATTGAAACTCATTGGATTTTGATAGTGCATGCTTGTTCTTTTTCCCTTTTGACTTCTTGTAGTTTAATCACTGTGCTAGAGCCAAGATCATCTTCATAAAGGTGACACCTCCACTCTCTGTTATGTTCATCCATAATTTGAAGCTCTACCAGGGTGTACACGCTGCACTTTGATCATTAGCTGATGTAACTTCAGGCCTCCTCTTCTGTTTCTGTGGTTTTTCTTTCCTCTGTTCCAGTAAATATAACTTGTTTCCTGTCTGTTCAACAGGCTTGGGGGGCCCTTAAACTTACTGACCCTTATGAGAAGTGGCTCCCTTCAGATTCACACTACTTCAATGCCTTTGTTATTTATATTTGTGCTGCTGGCAGCTGATCATAGGAGCCTTTGTGACCATAAAATCAAAATGCATGTATGATCCACAAATGAAGGCTTCTGCCAATGACACTGTTGGTCCCATGAGGTTATATAGCCCAGGGATGTCACATCAAACTTACTTAGAATAAGTATACTCTATAGTGGTGGTTCTCAACCTCTGGGTCATTACCCTTTAGAGGTAGTATATCAGATGTCATATATATTAAATATTTACATTACAATTCATAAGAGTAGCAAAACTAGAGTTGTAGGTAGCAACATAAATAACGTTATGGCTGAGGTGGTCACCACAACATGAGGAACTGTATTAAAGAGTCACAACATTAGGAAAGTTGGGAACCAGTATTCTATAAGGTTTGCATAACAAAGCTACCTTGAATAAATTTCTAGGACCATATCCGTGTTGGTAAGGGATGTGTGAGTCTAATATTCTTTGATGTAAGGAGAAGAATGAGACCATTTCATGTACTTTTTTATATGGACTCGCACCATGACATTGAAATTTACACTCACAGATGCATGTGAAATTAAAAGCTCATTGTACTTAAAGGTCCTAAAAAGGACGAACCATATCTTATGATTATACATAAAAAGCTCCCTGGAAGGCCAAACAAAGTTAGGACAGAAAAGGTTAGGGATGGAGTGTCAGAGTGTTATCAAGAAACAAAAGGAATGACAGGATTCCATTGGTATAAATGAAAGCCATTAAGCCTCAAGGACCGGTTTTACCACCTAGTCACCTGGGCAAGGTGCTAACAGGTGGCCTTTAAGGCCATGGATACCTTTGGAAAACAGGAAGTTTTAACATTTTGTCAACATACTTCCATGTGTTGATCTGCCTTCCCTTTGGGAGAACAGGTATTGAAGACTCTGCCCATTATCACGATCTTGATCTTGCCACTTAGAATAGTGCCTGGCAGCTTATACATGTTCATGAAATACTTGTTTGGAGAGATAAAGAGAAAAAGAAGAAAGTAAGAGGAAAGGGAGATATCACATATCCCTAAGTATGTCAATAAACCACCATGGGACAGCCGGCCAGACAGCAATTTTCATGCAGAATGAGGAAGTTTCAGCAATTTGTCCTGAGAGAAAGAAAATATCTCCCTGAAGCTGAGTGAGTAAGTAAACCTGAGTCACCAAGGGAAAACTTTACTGTGATTATAGCCTGGTGACTCTCTGTAGGACGTGTTTCTTGTCTCTATTCCCCAGTGACTCATATCAAAAGTCTCAAAGAAGCAGAAAGGCTACAGAGAAAATATGAAATCTCTTTCATTTGATCCATGTAAGCCCCTGGGAAAATGTGATGCAGTAACACTGAGGGAGAAGAACATCTCTCACCATGATTCCACACTGGTTTCAGTGGAGTGTTTTGAGCCTGGAGGCATCAGAGTACAGAGGCCATAGACCTAGCATAACACCAAGAGTAACCAGAAAACTGAAGTGGCAGCCAGAGTAGACAAGCACCCAACTGGAGCAGATCTCTTCTCAAAATCAAGCATCTTATTCCCCCAGAGATTTCTAGAAATGCTTGCTAGTAACAAAATTCTGTGTTAGAACTACACTAATCATAGGTTTACCTGTAAGCCTGTGAAGTTTTAGTTTCTTACTGATTTCCCATTTGTATTCTGAAGCTTATGAGTTTCAGATACATTTAACAGGATGTGTATTATGCTTTAAGTAAAGATGTTTGAGACAGGAATCTTCCAAAGATTAAACATGACTCAGGCTTTCCCCGCCAACTTTGGGGGGAGATATTAGAAACATTAAGCATAGTTCTGTCTGCCCTTGATGCCTGAAGCAATTAAAAATATGTGATGGTATTTTCCCCTGAACTAAAAGGTCACATTGAACCCTTGACTCTCCTGTGTTAATTTGTGTGAGAGGAAGGACTTAAAATTATAACAGGCCATTGTTGGTTGTCAATGAACTTGCTTCTAGAACTTTTGTTTCTTCTTGTTCAATTTGACTATTGGAAACCATAATTCATTTCATTAAAAACAGTACATGGAGGTTAAGCCATATGCCAGCAAATATATAATGTCCAACTCTGTCTTCTCTGCTGATGAGGACCAGTGCTGCTTCAAGCTGAGGAAAATGTTTCAGATTTAACATATAAGCTTTGCAACATCTATGAGTTTATGTCAGTGCTGTATGTACCCCACTCATGCTCCTTAGCTATATTCCAAAAAAATTTCTATTACCATCAAAAATTAATATTTTGGGATACACACACACACACACATACATACACACATGAACCATGCCAGGAAGCTTGGTAAGGTAGAGTAGGTTGGAGACTTGGGAAACTTGGTAGGGACACACCTAAGACTTAGGCGACTCCCTACTGCCTGCCAGAGTCCTGACCTGGAACATGTGCCACACCCCACACACAAGGAAACATGACCTGTGGTCACATAGGCCCAGAACAGAGTTCTCCATGCTAATGAGGTACCCAGAGGCTTAGTCTATAAGCTCCTCTTTCCAGAGAATCCTCCCAGCAAAAGGTATTTAATCTACTGTCCACCCTGAGAAGTTGGCATGGTACAGTACGGTATGGTATGGTACGAGGTTCATTTTTCATATCCCACTCAGAAGCTAAGCCTTGGACCATTTAGATCATTTGCTATCTAAGCTTCTGCAGGTCTGCAGTGGATCTGCCTGACCCAGTTGCTTTAAGGCTGGCTTCCCCAGCCTCCAGATAGCACCTCAGAATGACATAGTGGGAAACTAGGTAAAGTCTCTGTAGGGAATTGCACTTCTCTAAGTTGAAGTCTCTGGGATAAAAGGGGAGGGGGACTTATCTCTGCCCTTTGTTCTCAGTACTTCTAAGATTCTCAGAGCATGTGTTCATGTGGTGAAAAAACTCACTGTAGGCCTGCACATAAATTCAGTCATAAATTGAATAAGTGGTTATAACAGAGAATACCTACATACATGTGCACTAGGAGCTATTATCTAGCTTAACTTTCACCATTTGTTACTTGCTTGAAGGGTCATGAAAAAGTTTTAGACTAACTCAGTCAATATCTTATCTCCAGTTTTTATGCTGGGGTCCTACGGTGTATATCTTCTTTACAACCTTCAGTTAATGATTTCTGTAACCCCTTGGAATGTGTCCTAAGTTTTAGAGGTATGCTGTTATCTCAGAGCAATTAAACAGTCCTGTTATAAAAGGAACTCAAATGCCTTTGTAGGGGTTACCATTTGGAAACAATGGTAACCCTTGCATGCTAGACGTTTCTATAGAATAAATATTCTTTGTCTCTGCATACTATCTGAATTTGGAATCTTCATTCATTCATTTTTGGATCCTTAAAATGGTATGCATCCATTTTCCACAGTGAACAGTCAATAAACAGTTTGAAACCATGGTCTGTCTCTTTCATCTACTACCACCACTTAGAAGAACATGTAGAAGGTTTTCACCTATAGAACTGCAGCTTAATTCTCCTGTATAAGGCCTCTCTGAGCTACCAGACAACCACCACCAAGCTAAGGATAATCACCGCTCAGACAAACTAGAGCTCCCCTTTCCTCTGACTCTGGGGCTACATGCTGTCCCCAGCCCAAGGGTGCCCCCACTCCTCTACAACTCTTAGAAGCACCTAGATGTCCAGCTCCAGTTTTCCCACCACCAGAAGTGGTGTCTCAGTACTTCCCTCAATCCCAACCTCACAATTGGGAAAGAAGTCACTTAACCATAACTCAAAGCTAAAGAAAGCCTTGGTCTAACCCTTATCCACTCTAATATGTGTAGACAGGGGAATGAACAGGCAACATAACCATAGTGAACAGAGATGTAAGCCATAACAAGAAGGGAGGGCTATTAAAAAGATGTTTGTCACCAAATCCCAACTACTTCTGGAACTAAGATGAAACTATACACTAAAATTTAGCTTTACTAGAAACCAGAAACTATTATTTATCTATGTTGACAGGAGAGGAAGCTTCCAAAGAATACCCCAAAATAGCTCCTGGCAATCAGTGAACCTGGCTCTCAAGGACAGTGGCTATGGGTGTGTGTCCAAGATTCTCAGTACGCTGTTTCACTCAGAAATTGATACTCATAAAATCTTAACCCTTTCAATTTTGTTGTTTTCTGTATTTATCGCAGCTTCAAGAATATGGAAAAAGAAGGCATGATGCAGTACAGATGCTACAAATATATCATACAGGACTGGAAATCATCTACCCCATTTCCTGCACAAGGAGTCAGTGTGACCTCAAGCAAACTATGTGAGCTGAGTTAATGGGGATCAAACTGAATCTGCAGTGACCTAAGAGACCAGACACTGAAGAAGAGTAGTTCCTACAATATCAGAAGCATGGATGCTATGGGTCAGAGAGAGAGGGAGGGTATCTGGAGAAGTGGTGGCATATAGGCAGAGAAACATATGAGGTGGGAGGGATTTGTGTAAGTTAAAATACAGATGATAATAAGCCATCCTGAAGATGTTATGAAGTGTGTGTAGGAGGGAGAAGGGAGATCATCAATATCACCTTTCTTCCTGCTATATATAGAAGAATCAATGCCAAGTGGGAAATGAGAAACAGAGACTGAAGCAAAGGAGCTCAGGATGACAGATGCTCTCAAGGCAGAAGATGAAGAAAAAGATCCACCATTTGTACTGTGATAACACAGAGGTTTGAAAGCATTCTGGTTAAGCAGGACAGTTGTATAGGACTGACTAGCTTCCTTCATGAAGCTTTGTTCTCTCTGGATCCTTAATCATCAGGTACTGAGAGAATGATATGTTTGTTTCCTGTCTTTACAGCAGAATTATAATAAGCAAGCGGTGTGCTAATAAGCAAACTGCAATACAGATCATAAAAGATGGCTCCAAGCCATGATTCTGTCCCTTCTGAGATAATAGCCATAGTTTAGTACTAGAATGTACTCCATTCATACTTTACTAGAATATATAGCAGTGCTCCATGGAGACAGAATATATATATCACGTTTTGTAACTTAGAAGATCCCAATGTGGGACCCAGGGTAGAAGGAGATCATGCACTAGGTTCTTATGCATCATGTCTGTAGACTATAGAAGTGATAAAATAGGACAGTGACCTTGAAGACATGCTGTTAGACATGAAACACAGCCAATGAGCATGGCATGCAAAGGAGGAGCAGGGAGAATGATTTCTAGCCAATTATAGATCTCCCTCTGTATTGTGAGCTATACTTAACCCTTTGGCGTATGGACTAACCTTAATAAAGCAGAAGTCAAAATAATCTATGAGAAAAGAAGATAAGGCTCAGAAATATAATCAACAACCCACCAGTGACCACAGCTAGGCAGAAACTCACTGACTCAGAATTCTCTTTTGAATCTGCTTATAGTTTATCCAAGATGCCACAGGTCCTATAACTCATTCTCAATGGATGAACAAGTCCAACAATGCTATCCTGTCTAATCTCATTGGCTCCTACCCTCCGTTAACTTGGTTTCTCAAGCATAGCTAATATATACTTGCTATCGTGGAAAGATTGTGTTTAATCATCTTTACTGAGAGAATAAATGAATGATGCAGAATTAATGTTCTTTTTTCAAAACACACCTCTTTACTGTACTATAGGGCACTTGGGGATGCAAAGGTTTGCTCTGGCCTGTGGGATGCTTGTCACATGAGGACAATAACAGGAGAACGATAGTAACCAAAAGCCAGTATGATCTTGATGCAGTGAGACCCTGAGCATTTTCAGCAATCAGCATGTACTACAATGCTGAAAGGTGGGAGGCATCTCAGATCCGCGTAGTATTTTTAAAGCATCATGTAGGAGGGACACACATGTTCATTCCTTCTGATACTGGTGTCAGAACGATTGTGTCTCTGGCTCTATACTGAAGTACATCTATGACAATAAAGGCTCTCATTTATGGAACACTTGCCACTCTTACAAATGCTTCAGACATTCATTTGTTCCTCTTAGAGGAGTCAGAATTATTATAACCTATACTTTGTAGCTATGAAAAAGACAAAGAGACTGAGAAACAAGTATAAGCCACATGCATACATACACAATATAAGAAGCTGAGACCATAATCAACCAAAGCAGGGTAAAATCAGTGCCTAGATACTTTCCCACTATGCAACAATTCTAGAAGAGAAAGACAATGAGAAGAAACACAAAGACCCCTGAGGATTGTAGTAGAGTACTATAGTAAGTCATAGTAAATACATGCTCAAGGGACGATGTCTTACTCAAAGTTGCAATTTCTGCTAAATCATATTAAACCCTCATTTTGCACAGGATGTGCTCAAAGGCAATATGGGAAAACATTAAATGAGGGCTGGACACTTCCCTTGACCTTACAGATGCCAGACAACCTTGACATCTTGCAAGCATTGTGCAGAGGAAGGAAGTGAGACTGCAATTAAACTGAGTGGCATTTGGTCTGTCATAGGCAGGATTCAAACCCCTGTCTGCCTGAAAGCACACTGCATCTATTCCGTGCAGCTCAGAATACATGATCTATGCTAGTCATGCTTATGGATTTGGGTGAATGAGTTTATTAAGCAGGTGGGAAGCAGAAGTAAATGATCAAGGGGCAAGCTGGGGATAGATAGAAGCAGTAAATAGAGAGGAAAGCACCAAGTTGAGTGTTCACAAAATCCAGCAGAGATGGCTGCAAATGCCTTATTAAGAAACTAAACAAAGGTATGGTAATCAAACTGGGGGATTGTAAACAGCAAGCAGAAATTGACTGCAAAAGTCCTGTAGAGGCTGTTACCTGAAGGTTCCAATCGAGAGGATCACCAGCAGAGCATCCTATCCTCTTGGGTGAGGTTTCCAAGTAAAAGAACAAATAGCAAACAGAAGACAGACAACATCAACAAATTGGGAACTTTCAAATATCGAGCAGAAATTAACTGCTGGAGCTGAGGCCGTCAGCTAGAGTTCCTGGTTAAGCTTCCTCTCCGTGGATAAGCTCAACTTCTCGCTCCCAAATATCCCACTGTAGGCATTTTTATATCATGAAATAATCTAGTAGTATTATTTGGAAATGGTTTACCTTTCTAGGTATTCTCAAGAATGCAGTGGTTTTAGTCTTTGGCTGATTTCCTGTCTTCCTTATCACAGAGTTGGTGGATTCAGACATTACTTGGCAACAGCTCTTTGATGATGCTTTGAAGTAAATATCATTAGGTCTGAAATGGAGTAACCAACCCTCTACCATAACCAGCTTCTTAGTAAGCTTAAAAATCACATGACATTTTGCCACTGCAATGTTCATTACAGCATTGCTGAGAGAGAGAGATGAGGGTGCTATTTCCATAGTGGAGTCTCCAGCTTGCTGACTGAAACAAATGTCCTGCTCTGTGCTTGCATGCTTCCTTGCCTGTCATTGTCTGACTCAGTTAGAAGGCAGAGCATGAAAACCAAGTCCACACTTACCCAAACCAAGTACCAACTGATGCTATCCTTTTAATATTCTAAAAAAAAAAATGTATATCAAACACCATGACCTGTGTAAATATCTCCTCTCCTTGACCTTGTATTTTCAAGGACTCTGAGTGACATCTGAGCATGTAAAGACTTTCTTGGGCTAAGCAGCTTGCAAGGATCCCAAAATTCAAAATGATGCCTGTTTAAATATAGAATATCAGGCTGACTGGGCCACATGCCTCCTTTGACAAACTTTTAATTTTTTTATTGTTAGACAGACACATTTCCTTTTAGTTCTGCTGTTAGTCAGCCTCTACTTTAGAGATATAACTTCCATAGTGGACCTCTTCCACTCTACCAAGTGCTTTTAAAACATTGTTTCTATCAAGGAGAATCCTACATCATTTTTTTTCAACATCTTTTATGTCCCTTGTAGTCAGGACTACTCCTTGAGCTTTGATATCCAAACACTAAGGGGTATTACTACAGAGGGGAACCTGTCCACTTCAACCTCTGTAGATTCCTTACCATGAGAAATGGAAGATGAGTCTCTGGAAATTGAGCTTAGTCAGTACCAAAGAAACAAATGGTTCAGCTTTCCAATTGGCTCCCATATTCTTGCCGTTCCTAAATTTTTTGAGCCTCATCACCTGAAAAATTAAAATCATAATCTCATTCCAAAGTCAATTTCTTCAGAAATACCCATTATTGTTCTCCATAGTCTTTTTTCTCTCATTAGACACAATTCTCTATGCTATTAGGCCTGCGTCCTTGTACCTCAACAATACCTTCTTCCACATCCAGGTTCACCTTACTACTTGTGAAGTACCAAAGCCATCACCAGGACACATGCCCGAATATAAGTATCAGTTTTATTTAAGGTTATCTTCCTCATAAGGTGGTCTTCTCTCAGAACCTCATTCTCAAAAGCATAGCCAGAAAGAGTCTCCATCCGTGGTCTCCAATACCTTGACTATTGGAAACCTAACTCCTAGTGATCTGGCAACTCATTTTTCTCTTCCTCCATATTTCTTTGCTCCATATTCTCTGAGATAGAAAATACTGTTTTCGCCATTCCTGTTTATTTCATATTACCCACAAAACAGGAGAAATTCTTAGCTTCATTTAGGAATTAGAGGTTTTATAGCAGAATAAAATCAGAAACATCAGTGCTCACTTACTTCAGTCACTCATGGGAATTTTTTTACTCTTAAAATATACTCAGCTGTTGATTGAATCTGTTTATGGCTGAAAAGACAAATGACAAACAGGTAATTCTATGTGTGTAACTGAGAACCTTTATTAAAAATAATATAAGCGTGTTACTAATGAATAATATCATCACTGTAGCCACAAATGAAGGTGTTTGACAGTATGGTTAATGAATTGCATTTATGCTGATTTTCCATTGCTCTCTTGTCATTTGGTTTCCGTTCCCTACCTGATAGCTCTTGCTAAAATTGTACTGTAAGCTTCATCACAGTGGTATCTATTCTTCTCTCCAGTGCCTTAGGATATTTCCTTTTATACAAAGAATATGACACCTTCCAAACTATGCTTGCCAATCACATGTCACCCAAAAGCATTCACACCTACCATCATTGGTATAGAAAGACACTCGGCACGCTACCAAAAGAGAAAAGGAAATACCAACCTAGCTACCAATGCTTGAATCAAGAATAGTGCCACGCCTTCAAATTATGCTAGGGCAAAAGTAGTACAAAACTTGTGAGAATAACCAACCAATATCTGGTTTGATTTAATGCCCAATCCACAAGAGGTAACCCATTCCCAATGCTGATGGGTGACCAAGAATCTGAGACTAGATGCCCAGGGACCTAGAATAAAATAAGATACTATTATTCTGAAAGGATATAGAAAGAAAATTACTCATAATGGCATTTTGCTATCCTCAGAGATCAGTATCTTGCTTAGCCCCCATTAGAGAAGTTTCTTATTGCAACAGATGGGAACAAATACAGAAAGCCGCAACCAGCTCTCTTAAAATCTTGTTTTCTAATGAAGACAGAAAGGAGGAGGGGTCTGAATGGGTGAGAGGAATTGGGAGGAGTAGAGTTAGAAGAAATCATAATCCAGATATATTGTGAGAAAAGCTTACTTCAAAAAAGAAAGCTATTTCTAAAGACAGAGCTTGGTTTTGCTCATTTTCTCTTCTTCTACTTGGGTGTTTTTCATAACTATTTTACAAAAAGCATATCATTTTCTCTAAGTCTCTCATGGGAGCAGTTATTGGATTACAATGTACAAATATAAAAGTCACATAGCAGCACAGAAGCTCAAATATAGATAGATGGTAAATATATATATATATATATATATATATATATATATATATATATATTTAATGGCAAATGCCATGTAAATACAGGACCAATAAAATAATGACAAAAAAATGTTCAGTTGTAATTGCCCCTAGCTTTCCACCTCCAAACGCCCTGCTGTTTCTTACCATCTGTACTCCCCTTCTCCAATAATATGCCCTTCCCTTTTTATGCTTTGTGTGCTCAGTGTTGCTCTCATTAACTTCCTAAATGTTAATTAGCATGGATAAGTTAAAACGTGACTTGCAGCTGTCTCACAATGGTTGTTTAGAACTTTGTGTACCTGTTGCCTTATCACGTTCTCACATATCTCTCCTTCTTTGTAACAAAACAGGACATTAAAAAACTGAGATTCACAAATATAGTATTACTTTCCTTTTCAAACCTATCTGAGGATAAGTAGTTATGATTCTTCACTGCTTCTCAAGTAGGATCTATCAGACATGCATTGTTACAATGGTCCACCAGGTACTACTTGCCTTTGGACCAAATCTTGCTTCCAAAGCAAATTAGTAGACTCTTCCTAGAAATATCCATTTTGGTTTTATATATATTCTTGGAAATCACTGGGCAGTGAAAATCATACTGAGTTAGGAGCTAGAAGCTATGTAGCACATTCTACATGTCATTATCAGGCTACCACTTAACCAGCCATGTTCTCCTACTAGAAGTTTAGTTAAAAGCATCCAATAATACTTATGTCGGTCTCTGAATGTCATCCTGCCTTCAAATTTCCTATATCAGCAGAAAATCACCTTCCCATAGTCTCAGGTCATGGACTGTATATAACCAGGTTCTTTGTGGGAATGTAGCAGGAACTTCCCTTAGTTCAACAGAGTCCTCAAAACTCTCTGAAAGCTCACAGGCATAGCCTGCGTTTACTGTCCATACTTCTATCCACACTCTGGTCTTCTGAGATACCACCAGAACTCTTTGTTAAACTTCAGTTGCAGAATCCCAGGTAATTTTGCAAACTGGTTCTAAAGGCTTATGAATCACCTGGTAAAGTACAGCCATGTAATATTTGTACATTCAGTATTGATCAAAGAGTTTCCTGTTACTGAGACATTAAAAAAAAAAAACTCTTGAAAGAAATCACCTTGAAAAACAAATAATTTATTTGGACTTAAAGTCTCAGAGGTAACTATACATGGTCATTTAGCCAGGTTACTCTGAGGCCTGCATTAAGGCAGTCCATTACTGAAGAAGCATGTGATGGAAGGAACTACTCAACTCATGATTATCAAGAAGTAGAAGTGGGAAGGGTACATGGGGTTCCAATACAACTTCAATGTCATGCCCCCTCAATTAGTTCCTCAAGTACTAAAATTCATGTCATTTCCCACTACTGCTATGAACTAGTGACATAACCTTTAAAAAATATGATCTTATGGGGGGGTCATTCCACTTAAGATCCATAGAATGTGTCCTTTCCAATTTGTGGTCTCTGTAAGGCATCAATAAATGAAACATATCCCTCTCTGACCATAATAGGTGTCTGAGATTTCAATCACTTATGTAAGTCAACTGAGGGTAACAGAGCTGAATTTTTCAGTTTATATGGGAAACCTTTAGCTATTTATTAAAGTAGTTAATAAATGGGTTAGGAGGAAACACACTTAGACCTGAATACTGCAGTTGACTGTCTATATCTATCTAAACAATAACCATATATCAGAACACATGTCTTGTCAATAAAGAATGCCTTCCTCTTATCTCTCTGGATGGTAAACTTTCCCATACTGAATTAACCATAGATTATGATTTTGTGAAATTTATAATGCCATAGTATATATCCATCAAACTCAAAACAGTATTTATCTCTACACATTTTACCTAGTATAACTGCCAGATGACTCTGATGTAGTAACAATAGAGATTAAAAAAAAAGTCCACACATAACCATGTATCAATCACATGTTGCTAGGATTTTTTCTTAATCATTCCCAGCTCCCTGACCTCTCATATTCTTCTACTGCCCACACTTATTTCTATATACATACACATGTATACATATACACATGTACCCACACATACAACCCAATTGAAGATAGTTGTTGCTTGTATTGGACAAAGAAGAAATCCAACCATGAATGTACATTTTCAGGACAGGTCTTTAGTCATCCATATCCAAGGATATAAGGCTTCAGTGCCAAAAAAGATGAGCAACCATCTTGGTTGGTTGGGAATAAGGTATCTCCTAAGACACAGAACTTTCAGGCTAAAATTGGAAAAGTTCCATGCAACCAGGATGAATAACTCACCATACCATTCTATATAAGCTAATTAGCACATCTTTTCTATCTCATACTTATGTTTGTTATCACACCCCCAGGTCTTCTAGACTAATGCAACTGTCATCATAGCCTTCCTTTACTTGTATTCAAGAAACACAGACCAAGAAAAAGATACAGGATCAATGCAGAAATATCCAACCTGAAAATTACTCCTACAAACTGCTTTTATGCACATGTTTCCATCAAGGTTAATAGAAGTGGTATAGAGAAATCTTAGAACACCGTCCTACCCATTTTTGGGTAGACATGGACATGTAGGTGGCTCTTTGGAAGACAGAAGAAAAATATGTTTTGCTGGAGGACAAAAGGCAACTACATAGAAGGATAATTATTTTGCCAGACAAGTAAATGTGAAGAAAGGCAATTACATTAGTGCACTTCAAAGTAATACTGTGCTCATAAAATGGAGGAAATTAAACAAGGGGAAAAATCAAGATATCCTTAGTTTTCATGAAAGAAAAAAACAAAACTCTTAGTCAGGATATCTTCTGGTATGAAAATTGAATTGTGAGAGCAATGAGAATCAAGACTTTTTAAATGATATATTGTTCACACAAACCAGTATTTGAATGTGGTAAAGAAGGAACAGAGTAAGCAAAACAAAAGCAGCAATGGATCTAGATGTTTATTAAGCGTTTAGCATTGGCTAATGAAATCACACTTGAAAATTAATAGCAATTAACTCTTAACTAAGGTAGAAATTGCAAAGAATGCTTTGTGAGAAATATTAGTAAATTTTTTCTGTTGGAAGGTTGAGTGGTTGGAGGCCATCAAACCTAGTGTTGGGTCCCACCCAGTTGATGTATTCATTTATGATGAGGGGAAGAGAGCCAAGCATCCCTGAATTCAAGTCCCTCAGCCTTGCTGAACTGTGCTATGAAAGCTCTGAAGCCAGGTACAGAGCTAGTTAAGAAAGCATCAATGAGGTTAGACTGTTGAATCTTTTAGTATCCATCTACCCACAAGGAAGATCAGCAAACACATAGTCAGCTTTCATTTAGGACCAGCACTGTGGTTGGATAGAAGATATGTAAGGCCCTTCACAGCACATTTCCTTTTTTACTACAAACTCTTCCAGTGGTTTTGTTACAGGAGAAATAGCTTGATACCCTCATTTTGTTTTGTTAAGTATAGCAAACATTTTTATGTACTCTATACATGTCCATAGGTATATATCGTTAATGATTAGTCAATTTACTTTCTAAGGAAATACTGAGATTTCCCTATAGTTGGGGACAGGTGAGAAGAGAGGCATGAATCCCCTCAGGTTACTTTGCTCACTGGTGGGAATGATGCAATACATGAACAAAGTGGAATTGGGTTAAAGAAAGATCAACAGTAATTTACCAAGGAGACAGAAGAATTGAAACCTTTCCCAAAGCTCTGACATTATCAAAGTGATAATGGTTTATAGTCAAGATGGGTGCAAAGATGTAAGGGTATGAAGCATGAGAGAAGCCCCTCTATGTCCAGAGATGTAAAACACTGTCATAAGACACAGTGGAGAAACACTGATCCACAAATTATTTGTTTCTGGCTCCTAATGAATTAAAGACATAAATTAAGAAAGTGTATTTAGAAAGCTCATAAATGACTATTTGACAAAATGTTTTTGTGTCTGTTAAATTAAATATTGAGTATCTTGTCATTTTTTGTCTTCTCTGTTTTGTATGGCAAAATAAATACTTATGGTATTGTTTTAAAGTAACAGATTGGAAACGAAAATGTAGAGAAGAGCAACAAACTAGGGGAAAAGGGCAAGAAAACAAGGGTTCTTCTTCACTGACTGTAAGAAACACTGACAAATTTCAAGGTCACTGACAACAGAAAAGCAGGGTGACAGCAAAGAAGTCAGAGTTTGGAGACTGAGACGGAGCTGTCAGACAGTATGGCTTAGAATCTTTCTTGCTGACACCTCAGATTTAGGACTTTGGATTTTTAGAACCAGCAGATGACACATTCACTTTATTTTAAACACACCATTTGATGTGTTTGTTACAGCAGCAGTAGAAAACAAGTACACAGTCTTTCTAGAAGCCAGAATGCCTGACTACTGGTCCTCGACACTCTCTCCCTTCCCTGACACGTAGTGCAAACCTAGAGGACACAATGGAGTCCCTCAAAGCTGCATTGGTGGGACATCACACAAGACAGCAGGAGCCAGGGCCCCAGAGTCACGACTTAGAAAACCACTTTGGTTGAGCTGTATGTGAAAGAACAATGATACCTATTCTGATGAAACTGTGGGGATTGTGAGTGTGAGGCATCCGAGACCAGCCAACCAACCAAGAGTAGTACTGAGATCATGAGAGCTCGGAAGATGACTGAAAGGGTTAGGAAGTCTTGCAGATGTGTTTGGAATCTATAACCAGAAAAGTTGAGGCCATAGGAGCACCAGAAATATGTACACATGCTATGTATAACCAGATTAGGGAAGAGAATATCATCAAAGAAGAATCATTGGCACCTACATTGATGAGATTCTCTTGAGAATCTATTGCAAAGATAATTGTTTTTACTTTATGATTCAGTGCATCAGTAAGGTACAAAGTATGTGAAAACATTTGTCAGTTCAAGTCCACAAGGGACATATTAAATAGCTAAGTCTTTAATTAGGACATTAAGAATGTCAGGAATAAAAAAATATCAGAATTTTTTAAAAAAAAATCAAGTGACTGTTAATCAAGGAACATGCTGATGCTGCTCTTTCCTTTCTGATCATTCAGAAGACGTAATTCCTATTATGTAATTCAGAAAAACACATCTACATGCACACAACTGTATCCTATGTTCCATCCAAGTTTCCACATTTTTATTTACACACCATGCTAGCTATATCCCTCCATTATGCATGTTTTTTCAACCACATCAAGAATCCTAAACATGATGATCTGTAGAAACAGAAACTTCTTTTCATCAATGGAAAGTTGGAAGATGGGGATAAAGAACAGCATCAAAGGCAAAAGAAAAACTTTCCTAAATGTATGTCTACCTGTTCTTTAAAGCTACACTATAAATAAACAATGCAATGATAAATTGACAAAAGTAATCAAGCAGCCTAGATTGTAAGAACTAATGTTAGTGATAGCTATTATATTTTATTATTGTTACACATATTAAGTAAAACAATGGACTTCATTATGACATTTTACATATGAATATAACATACTGTGAGCATATTCATATCATTCCCACCACCCATGTTTAACAGCCTCTGGTGAGTACATTTTAATCCCCAATTTTATTCTGAGATTTCTAAGATTAGTGATTGGCATTTAAATGGAGATAATGTCATCTTATAGTTTGATGTAGAAAGTAGATATTAAAATAGCAAGAAAGAAGTAATTATAGACTGAAACACATTGGGGTCATTGTCAAAGATCTTTGGGACCTGGATGAAGCAAGTGGCATAATAATTTCAAAATTTACATGTTAATCTAAATTAGGACATTTCTGGAAAGAGTACTGCTTGTTGGCCACCTCTACATCACCACATCAGCCACCACACCTAAAACAAGTTTGCAGCAAGTACATTTATTTTAATGAACACAATGCATGATCATTTTATTTGTACCATTTGTACCATTTAGCAATATGGTTTGTCTTTCAACTGGAATGAAAAGCCAGTCCCCACGCCAAAAATAATAAAAAAGGAAACAAATCCAATAAAAGTCAGACATTCATTCAAAGAATTGCCCAATTAATTGCACCTTTAAATGCGATGACAGAATATGGCCAACATTCATCATTGGATAACAGCAGAGTTAAATAAAAGCAGTCCCTGCCATGCTCTCACAAGACACCAAGTTATTCTATGTGTATTTTTCTCTTTTCCTGTTTGTCCTGATTCTGCCCTGCTGAAATCCAACTGTTAACTAACACTTCTGGAGAAATATCTATTAAAAGTTGATGGTCTGCTGTAGAACAAGATCACAGATTTTCAAAAGCATTTTGAACTGTGGCTGCATTGTATAGTCAAAGTTTGTAACGATTAGCAATAAGTTGAAGAGGGAAATTGTTCTGTTCATGCAGTGATGGTGCCCATCAATACTCAGCACTCAGATCTCAAACAACACTGAGAATATTAATTTAACAAGGTCTCCCACGGTTCACACCAAGCATAGATGGGCACAGACTGACTATAATATTAGGATATCAGTTCCCTCAAGGTTCCATGACAGATCTTTCTGGACTGCTTTTTAGATGTCATTTTTATGAGATGATATAACTTTAATTGGTAGGTCCTTAAAGCAATGTCTCACAGTTTAATTATACTTGGCAGTAGCACCTTATGAAACCATAACAAAAGGCTCCAATACACTGAGACTAGTGTCCTCTGAGGAGAAGGGAGTTTGAACACATGCACACACACATGCACGCATGCGCGCACGCATACGGATTTGAATATGCATAGGAAATGCAGCTCCCAGAAGTAATATACCTTGCCAACACTTTGATCTTGAACTTAGAGACTTTAGAACTACTTAAAATTTTAATTTAAACTGCTCAGTCTATGACATTTTGCTGTGGTATTTCTAGAAAACTTAAAGTCCAAACTGTTCTTTCAAACATTAAATATTTTGCTCCAGGTGTGGCCTTTATTTCATGTTCCATTATATACCAATGTGCTAAAATCCCACCCTGATGCCCCATATATATCATGTGACTTCCTACCTGTACCCTTTATCTTAAGTATATCTTCCACTTGGTCTCAAATTTTTCTTACATCAAGACTAATGAAGGAGTTGATACTCTTCAACCTAGATATCTCTCTCCCTACTCATTATTTGATATTATTAAATTATATAGTGAATTGCTTATGAGATTGCAAAAGGTTTCTCAAAAATCAAACAAACCAGCCATCTCATCAGTGCTCAAAGCAGACCTGAGCCTAGAGAGAATCACTCCAAAAGCATGGGAGGGAGAAATGGGCTGACTTCAGAGAATTTTATTTACTGATTGTCCTACACTCACCATGTATGCCTTGATTTATTCAACTACTTAAGCTGGAATTCATGAGATCCAGTCTCTCCTCTCCATGATTCTGTACTAAGCACTGACAAGGCTTATACAAGTATACTTAATATAAGTAGCATAAATCTCATTCTCAGGAAGCACTATCTTTTGTAAACAAGTAAACAGTAATTCAAGCAAAAACTACTGATGACTTCTGTTCTCTCTTGCACAGTCTTACAAAGGATGAAGTTAAACGGTTGAGGATGATAGTTAATATCCTCTAGAGTCCTTCATTTTCCAGCCACATAGGAATTCCATAGTCCAGCGCCTGGGCATCTCATGTTCTATTTATCTATCTCTGTCTCTCTGTCTCTATGCTTTCTCTGTCTCTCTGTCTCTGTCTTTCAGTCTATCTCTCTCTGTCTTCTCTGTCTCTCTCTTTCCTTTCCTCTCCTCCTTCTTCTCCCTCCCTCCTTTATGATACTCTATACCATACTTCATATGAGAAAGGATAATGAATTAGAGCTATATAATAGTGTTCAAGCCACTTCACTCTACATGAGAGCTAAGGTAGTCAAAGGTGGGTGGGGTAGTTCCCATATAACATGTGAGAGTCCTTTGCTAAGCCTGGTGTCTCAGTCTGACTATATATGCCCCTGGATCTCCCATTGGCATCATGTTTAAGTCTCAGATTGCACACCTTACCTAATTGCAGAAAGCTCACCCCAAGAAAGGCTAGAAAAACAGGCATGCCATTTAAATGTTGTCACCTGGATCATTTTAACTTCACTACTTGTGATAATTTGAGATAGATAAATAATAGGGTGGTTGATCCTTGAGCTTTCTCAGAGGCTGCTAATGCTGAGATACTGCTACACCAGCCTACATGTCTACCTGTAGGACGCTTATCTCTGTTAGTTCTTTCACCTCTACTCCCCAGACTTTTGGCAGATGCTTTGACCCCTCAATTTCTTCCTCATAACTCATATCCAGGTGTTGGATCATAGTTAGCCCTAATGTCTGATTATCTCTGTGATCTAATGGCACTCATATGCCATGCTAGGCTCTACTCATCTTTTTCTCAGAAAGATAAGCAGTCCCCAAGCACATTCTCTCATTGAGTTATTCTGCCAATAGGCATAAGCCTATACCAAGAGCATGGTCCTGTCTTTAAACAGACAAAAGAAGATAAACCAAAGAAAGATGCCCATATGACTGGAACTCAGAAAAAGCTATGGTAGTACTAAGACTGCTGGCTTAACGCTTTAAGCAACACTGTGAGCACTGTTGCACTTCCCAATGGAATAGACTGAAGGACGAAAATTCAAAGGATGTTCACGATCCCTCAGGCAGGAGATGGCTAAGCACTGTGGAGCTAAGCAGTTCTACCCATTTCTTTGAGTAACTCTACTGAGATTCTGATAACCACAAATGCCAAGGTAGCTCAGAAGTTGGTGTAACATCCTTAGACATAGAGTTCTAGCAGCATGGGAAAACAGTACTGACTCTGAAAAGTAGTAAGGGGCAATGAATATGTTAGGGAACAGTTTTGTTGCCTTTAAACCTGGTGTTGACCTATTCAGTGAAAAGCAGAGGTGTGGGTTTAGGCAGGATTTTCAGAGCTGCTCGCAATTGAGTATCTTCCGGGTCCAGTAGACATACCAGGTATCCAACTAAAGCAGAGTTAGATAACACAATAAATAATTTTTGATTATTCTGAGTATATGTGAATAAATACCCTTGATGTTTGATACATATTTTGTTGTTTGTTTGGTTTGAATGCTTTGATTTCAAGTCCTCTTCTGGATAACTATCTGTTCATAGCTCAGATAAAGAAATAAAGAAGTCTCAAGTGACAACTTTATCTAAAGTAAACTGAATTTTTGAGAAGTCCTTTCCTAGACTCATTCTTGAAGAATCAAGAATCAGGGTCAGGATTGAGGGAGAAAGTTAACAAGCCACAAAAGCAGCAATGGGCACTAACTCTGTTTACTCAGCAGCCTAAAATGTACTTCTCCCATCATTTGATCCTATATTTAAAAAGAAGATATACAAAGTAAATCAAAATACTAAATAACTGCTTGTTAAGTGCCTTTTTCTTGTATACATTTAGTGCATAAATCCCAATGTAGAACAAAACAAGACAATCCATAGAAGATATTGAGTCTGACCTTGTTTCCGATGTACTAATGCTTTATAAAAAGAAAATGAAAATGATGTACATGATACTTAAAGCTGCCCCGTCTTTCTAGATTCGACTCGCAAACACAACATCTCCTTGAGTACTGTCAAAATAGTAACAAGCTTCAGACCCTGACTGTACTGATCCATTCCCCAGCAGACACCCTATACACCATTTTTTGCCTGTCAACATGGGAGCAAAAATGAAAATAACAGTACCTCTTCAACCTTGTCTTCTAGCACTGACATCTACTGCAAACACTCGAATTATGAACACCTTTTATTGTAACAGTGGATGAAATTAATATTGAAATTAAGAATGCAAAGAGGTAGTGAAATTAAATTTCACAGAAAAAAAGGTGAGGGGAGAATTGTCAAAGAACACAATTAATCAGTATGCTAATACATAGCTCTAGAGTAAAATTCTTCACTGGAAAAGGAAGCATAGAAATGTCTAGGCTTTTACAGCACTGATTTGCTCTGTTCTTAGCTAGAGAGTAACAGGTCCACAGCTAGAGCTGCCAACTACTCCCCATAGTTGTCATACCCAGCCAGAATGTGGATCCTTGGCAGGGATGTGAGATGATTTCAGAGATATTTCAGTCTCAAAGCAGTTCCTGAAACTTTGACATGACACCTAAATTCCAGCATTCAATAGCCGTTCCTTTTAGGATATTTAAAGATCTTTGGAATTTCTGAGATCTTCCCTATCGTTCTTAAAATGCATATACCCTGCTAATCTAAACCTACTCACATGTAACCAGAAAGGCTTCATGATCATCAGAATAGTGCCAGACAAAAGCCAATACCATGATATTTTGCTTAGTACAGTCCTGGGTCTTGGTAAAGGGAGAGATGGGTGGTTTAAAGCAAGACCCTGCAAGAACCAAGCAATCAATTGCATGGGTTTTCAAGTTCAAAACTGTAAGAAGAAGAAAAAAAGATAAAGCTCAAGTCAGACATAGGTTCTGAGCATATATCAACACACAATAGTATGGCAAAGAAAGCTCTCAAAATGAAGAGTCACTTCAGCAAGCAGAACTTGGTGCATGAACTCAAGCTACTCATACTCAACAGGTACCCATTTTCCTGCTGGGATTAGATCTCTAAGAAACTCTCATAGCCCAAGGCCACGGAGAACCTTCTGCACTGACTCCAGGACCTTTTTCAAAGGAGCAGAATCTTCTGGAAGGCTATGGGACCAACACCTACATTTTGTTCTTTAATATTTACCTTTTATGATAGAAAAGTTAATGATAATGGGGAAGTGTAAAGCCCTGGATGAGGTTCCACTGCCTCAGAGTGACCTTTCTGTCTGTAGTTCACTGAGATGGGTAGAGCTGGAGCCCAACAGAGTGTTTGAATGCCTTCTTATCTAACTGTGTGGTATTTTTATTTGTGGGTTTATTAGAATCAAGTGATTTTAGTTTTAAAAATTTTACCCAATGTTGACCTGCACCAGGCACCATGTGATGGTGACACTATAGAGCCAGAGAAGAAGAAGAGAAAAAAAAATCACTCAGCAAACAAACAAACATCAATCCTCAACTTCAACAGTGAGTAAACAGAACATCTACTAAAGATGGAAAAATGGACTAGTGTGGAGTTTCTTGGGGGGGGCATTAAAACCAGCATCTGAAGCTGCTCTAGAAAGGAATGCACAGCTGCATTCTAGAATTTTGTTCAATTTGGCAAAAGAATGGAAAGTACTTATAGGCAGAAGTGTGTGTATAAGAGCATATATATAGTTTCTTTGTCAAAAGCTGTGGGTATCATCCACAGTAATTGTAATTGTCAAGGTTTTGCAGCCATGATTCTATATACTCATTTTCACTAATACTGTACATTGTAGTTCCATTCATCTCACATTCTTAACATTGTAAGATCGAGTGACATAACTTTTAAATATGCACTTTTTTTTTAAAGAAACACACAACTTAAAAATAAAACCTCCTTATTTACAAAATATGTGATTGCTTGGTTTGTGAAGGGTCTTGCTTTAAACTACCCATCTCTCTCTTTACCAAGACCAAGGGCTATACTATGCCAAACACCATAGTATTAGCTTTCAACTGGTACTCTTCTGACGATCATGAAACCTTTCTGGTTACATGTGAGTACGTTTAGATTAGCAGGGTATATGCATTTTAAGAACTATAGTGAAGATCTTAGAAATTTCAAACTATGACTCAATTTGTTTACTTGGCTATTAATAAATTTAAGCATCTTTCATATGTTTGTGGATTTGGATAAATTCTTCCTTTAATTTTCCATTCAAATCTTTTGCTCATTTTTATATCATTTTGATTATTTCCCGTTTTGTGTATTGCTACTCATATTATAATAATGAGCTAGAATCTCTCAAATATCCATTGTCGGTAAATATGTCTGACTACATATTATAGTTATATTGCCTATTAACAACTATTCTTATGAGGTGATTTTAATTCTGTGTGGTATGTTTTCATTCATTTATTCATACAAAGTAGGAATCCCTATCTAAAGATGGAAGTTGATATTCCCAGCCAGACGTCTGGTTATATCAATCCTGTATACTTTTGCCTCATTGATTAATAATCTGATTGTCCAAAGTCAAGTTCTACTAATAAACAGTCTATTTCTAGAGTTCCTAATCTTCTCCACCAGTCATTGACCTTTGTCTTTGCCAAATTTCACATCTAAATTTGAGTTCTACAAAAGGATATGCAGCATTGACAACCATTTTCTAGAATCTACATTTTCTTTTTTTTAATTGGATATTTTATTTATTTATATTTCAGATGTCATCCCCTTTCCCCATTTCCCCTCCCTAGAAAAACCCTATCTCATCCTCCTCCTCCTTTTTGCTTTTATATCATTTTAATTACATGCAAGTATTAAGGTCAGTTCTAGGTTGAGGAACTAGCAATACAGTAGATGAAAATAGTCAAGGAACAAGCAACCCATCTCGAGTGTCATGTCAAATTCATGTTAGTTCTAAAATTTACAATGGTAGTCATTGCAGTTAGGAAAAAGTTTAAAGACACTTGCAGTGTATTTGGCATAATTGTAACACCACATCTCTGGATGTTTTAACTGTGCATAGTGAGATTATGAATTTAAAGAATGCTGCTTGGCTGAGCGTTGATGCGGCAGATACTGCTGATAAAATTAACCAAGGCCTGAGGTCAGTATTTCTATTTTGGTGACGCTTCAAGAATGGCATGTCAGGCTAGCCCTTTTGTCCTGGGAATACTTTTATTCCTGTGCATTGTGTTAAAGCTTGTCTTTAACAACATCAACATGTTGATAGCCGAATCTACATTTTCTAACACAGTGGCCACATGCTACTTTTGGGTATTGAGCAACTGAACTGTATTTGGCATGACTGAGGAAATAAATTTTTACTTTTATTAACTAGGAAATGAAGTTGCCAATCTCCCTTTCTACTGAGAAAAATGCAATGGCTCCTTGCTTGACAAGAATTACTTCTTACAAACTAGGCATAAAAACTTTGATATCTGTATCCGTATTCTTTTTTTTTTTTATCCGTATTCTTTAAGAACACATATACACACATTCTCAACAAAACAGGCAAATTTAGTCCAATGTATTAAAATGTTGCAGGTAAGGTTTTATAATATGAAATCCAATGTTGGATCAGCATACAAAAGTCTATCAGAATTATATGTATTAATAGACTAACATAGAAAAGTCATATGGTAGTTATAATGAACGTTAAAAAGTATTTGACAAATTTCAAAGCCCATTTATAAAAGATCTCTTAACAAATTAGGAATTGTACAAACACCATTTTATCTGATGAAGTATACCAATATATATATAAACTAAAATGGGATTGTCATCCTAATAGTGAAACCATGTCTTATTCTCTTAGATTATGAAAGAAAATAGTGTCTGTTCTGGCTGAGGATGAAGTTCAGTGGAAAACTCAAATGTGTGAAACCCTAGGTTCGATCCCCAGTAGTACAAAATATGTATGAATCAAAAATGGGTGGGACTGGCAAAAGTCCTTTCTAAGGAACTACAATCCATAGGCAACATAAGCCAGGCATGGTGGCTAAATCCTGCAACTCCAACACTCTGAGATCTGTGGCAGAAAATCTATGAGTTTGAGGGCAGCTGGTGCTACAATAGCAAGACCCTGTTTCATGCCTATTCTCATTACATTTATTTGTCTTTCCATTGGAGTTCTAAGCTAAGTAGGAAATATAAAGTAGATAAGAATTTTCAGAAAATAAAAGCAACAGCCATATATACAGAGGGTAGGATTGTCTATATAGATAACCTGAGAGTATTCACATGTAACTGTGAGTGAGATTTCATGAACACATAAACAAAGAGGTATTATAGAGTATGGGTCAACCAAGATTATCATTACTATTTTATGCATTAGCAACAAGTAATTGGAAAAATTAAAATGTTATATTCAGTACTATATAACATGTTATAGTGGCCAGAAATCCTTTAGCACTCCTCTTACCATGATATCAGGGTTTTTTAAATTGTCCTACTGATTTACATTCCAAATGTTGCCCCACTTCCCTATTCCCCCTCCAAGATTTCTTCACCCTATCCCCACTCCTCTTTACCTCTGAGAAAGTGCTCACCACCCACCCAGCCAGCCCCTTCACCCATCTGCCCCATCTACCCCACCTCTGTGTTTTTGCATTTGATAATCCTTTGACTTGCCTGACACCAACATGGTGATTACATCCTTTCCATTAGACTTTAGCAGGCCTTCTTTTGGGGGGGGACCCTGCAAATAACTGCAGCATTTTTCAGGTTCTGCCTTAATGTTTTAGCCACTCTTGAAATTTAGCTACCATGTGGTGAAAAGCCTCAAAAAGAGCACACATGAAGATTTAACAGTAGGCAGCCCTGGTTTTGGTTTACCAGCATTGCCTGCCAGCCACTGAAGTAATCCATTGTATCTCTCACTCAGGTGAACCTTTATGTGACTTCAGCATTAGCTACTCCCTGGCACCATGCTTACAAACAACTAGAAGTTAGAACCATCAAGCTAAACCAAGTCTGTAGAGGAAAGATCTTCGAAGTGTATTGTTTTGGGGCTTGACAGATAGATCAGTCAGTGAAGCACTTGCCTCGAAAGTTTAATGACATGAATTTGCTTCCTCATACTCATACCAAAAAGCTGGGCATGGTGCCATGATGGTGAAGTGGAAACAGGCAGATCCCTGGGGGCTGTCTGGCCAGGCAGCCTAGCCTATGTTGAGTTCCAGCCAGTGACACATTGTCTTCAAGGGGGCACTGAGAGAAGGGGCAACATTTGGGATATAAACAAATAAAATAATTAATGAATAAATAAATAACTATAGATTACAAACGTGCATGGTACTTGAGTACTTGAGGATTGACACTGTTCCTTGTCCTCTGACATTCACATGCACCTACCCACACATCTGCACTTACACACACACACACACACACACACACACACACACACACACAATGCACATGACGCGCAAGTTATTTCTTCAAGGCATAAACTTTTAGGGTAGTTTGCACCCTATAGTAGGCAATGAAAATAAGCATTCTATAATAGCATTGATAAAAATCAAATTTGGAATAAATTTAATGAGCATCTAGAATAGGGTAAGAAATTAAGGAGGCATAGACTGAAACTTTTCCTATCTGTAGGAAACCAGCAACTGCCTTCAAACTGATGTTGTGCTTACATGTGTTTCCCATAGCCAAGCTAAAGAATGGGCTTATTGCCTCTGGGGACCTTTGAGAATAAATGATTGTTCTTTTCACACTCAGCCTCTGGAACAGTTTGTCCTCATTTCCTACCAGAGACAGATTCTCAGTGAATACAAATGGGAAGATTTTCTGTCTTTCTTCCTTTCAAGGTGATATAGCGAGAATCTTGAGTTTTGTCTAAACTGTAGAAAGCATATACAAATCCATTTTTCTTAATGAGTCACATTTTATTCCTGAAGTGAATGTAATTCCTGGAATTTCAGAGTGTTGGCAATATAAACAAGTCAGTGGTGTGTGGGTGTCATGAAATCCCATCGGCTACCAAGGAAACAGAAAGGCTGTCTGATCCTTCACCTGAGACCCACTGCCACTTGCCTAAGTGTCCAATTTTCAGTACCTTTTTCTGTGGTAGAAGCTTTAGCAAACATTCTACTTTTTTCAAGTGCACTAGCATGGGGAGATATATTCATCCTAAAAATTATTTTATTCACATTCCAAATATTGCCCCATTTCCCAGTCCCTACTCCAAAAATTCTTCGTCCCATCCCCCTCTCCTTTGCCTCTGAGAGGGTGCTCCCCAAGCCTCCTACATTCCCACCCATCCATTTCCATACCCACTCACACAGCCCCACCCTTGCCCTGAATCCCCCTTCACTGGGGCATCAAATCTCTAAAGGATTAGGTGCATCCTTTCCCACTGAGGCCAGACAAGGCAGTCCTATGCTATATATGTGCCAGGGGCCTCAGACCAGCCCATGCATACTCTTTGGTTGATGGCTAGGTCTCTGGGAACTTCCAGAGGTTCAGGTTAGTTGACATGGTTGGTCTTCTTATAAGGTTGCTATCCCCTTCAATTCCTTCAATCCTTCCCCTATCCCTTCCAGGGCAAACAATTTACTTAATTCCTCCTGGGGATCCTCTTTTTTAATTAAATCCCAAAGTTGCAGAGATTCCCAAACCTGCTAAGAACATGATTTTAGCCCCATTTGTCACATTAAGAAATTGGTTCTTGGAGCTTGGGATGGGTGTTTCATCTGAAAACAAATTCTCTGTTTTCCCTCCAGTTCTTCCATGCTTGCTATGATCCCTCTTTGTTTACTGATGTATGTTCCTCATTAGAGAGATGAGAGAGAGGGAGAGAGAGAGAGAGAGAGAGAGAGAGAGAGAGAGAGAGAGAGATCAGCAAGTGTAAAGACTGAGATTTATTACTTTTTATGTCCCTATAGGGTTTTGCTCCGAAGATAGGGATCATATTTTACTGAGCCCTTAATTCTCAGAGGCTAGTGCATGGGCTGTAAAAGTTTCATGGGAGAGTGAATAGTAACACAAACTCACCCAACCACCTTGGCTAACAGGCAGTCAAACCCTGCCAAGGGCTATGGAAAGCTGTAAAAGTATAAATAAAATAAGATGTGGTGAATAACTTAGTAATTAGCAGTAACTGTATTTGCATTTATTTGCATAATATTTCTTTGCATATATAATGCTTACACATTCATTTTCTGGCATGAATTCACAGCAGTAATATTTAGAGCTTCTGGCATTTTTTGATGAGATTCTGTGGTTTACGCAAAGATTCAGGATTAAGAACCAGTGAGTTAGGAACTGTTATCCAGGTTTCATGACTACTCATGCACTGCTTCCCCATCAGATCACCCTTTGGCCAAGTGAAAACTTGCTTTGGCATCCAACCATTGGCAGTTGAGAGACTTGGGTCTCTCAAAAGTTTGAACCTAAATCTCTTCATGTGTAAACCTATAATACTTATTTTAATGTGCTTCCTCCCAAATGAACCATATTTATTAAAATATTTATGAATATCATTAATGTATATTAGTTTAATTTAGCACATTAATAATTTAATTTATGATATAATTAAATTCTATTACTAGAATACTATTAATACTTATTCAGAGGCACAAAAAGTCATATTTATTATTTTTTATTAAAAAACACATACATAAGATAAAATGGTAACTGATTATAATTTTTAATATATTAAAGTTCTAGGTATCATTCTAAAGATATAAGACAGATTCCAAAAAGAGCCAGAGAGCTCAGGAAGATCATGTCGTTTGTAAATCCTGTTCTCTGTTTCCTGCCTGAGGCTGGGATTCTAGTGAGGTCAAGCCTTGTGCTAACTCATAACAGTGCTTATCAATAATTCAGTAAGCCTCCAGTGCCAGGCTGGCCAGATTTCTTTGTCCTGCCCTTCAAGATGAAATTAGCTACATTGCTAATGTTTTTAATACAGCTTTTCACTCCCCATTAAGAATGCTCTTTGGGAATTATACAGACTTCTGGAAACTATCTCTTAAATTCCTAAAGGGAAACCACTGGTTGATTCTTCAACATGGAGTGCTCTAACCACCAAATAGAGTCATATTGTCTCATGATTTAAGGAGAAACACCATTTATTTGCCAGCTTGAGTGTTAACTGCAGATTAACAATCCACCAGAGAGTGGTATTATAAACAAGTATCAGATATTTTGTTGATCTAAGTCTAGATACCAACGTATTTCATTTAACTTCTAGGATGTCAATTGTACTGACAAGTGAAGTAAATGGACCTGTGAAAGTGTCAACAATTTCTTACTGAGCATAACTACATGGGGGTTTAGCAGTGAATTTGAACCTACCCTGAAATGTAAAACCTCAACTGTAGAGACACTATATTACCTTCCAGCATCCAGCGTTTGTGCTCACACTCACTGCTCCTGTTCCAGCATGCAGCGTTTGTGTTCACACTCACTGCTCCTGTTCCAGCATGCAGCGTTTGTGCTCACACTCACTGCTCCTGTTCCAGCATGCAGCGTTTGTGCTCACACTCACTGCTCCTGTTTATCTTGAATGAAGTTTTGTCTCATCTCTATCCAGAACAGTAGAGGCTTCCATTTGTGACTCATGCAACAATGAATATCTATGTCATAAATTATATGATACATAAGAAACCAGAAGCTCAACAAATATATTCAAAGCACACAGCTAGTAACAGATCTGGGTGCAAATTCTAGCCTGTTCTCATTATGTTCTTTTTCTCAGGATGAGCCAAATGCCCCCCTTCAAAAGAAAACCCTCTGTGAGCCTCCAATTCTGAATGGACTCTACATTCTCCTTCTCCATTCACTCGCCACTCTACAAAGCTGATCTGTGACAGCTCTCAATCTGTTTCTAAGGGAATGCTCTATTAAACCATGACATTCTTGAGGACACAGTATCTTCCTTCATTTCTGGTACAGATTACCCATTATCTGCCATAATTTTATTCAATTAACACAAGAGTTAGAGAGAAAAAAATTTTCTGATATATCTTGGAAGAATTTATTTTGGTTTACAAATCCTAGCTTCCTGCTTATGGTGAAAAAGCCATGGCTGCAGAAGTAAGGGGTGGTGGCCACAAAACATCAGTAGTCAGGAGGGAGAAAGAAACAGAAAATGAAACATCTATCCAACCTCAAGGCCACACCTAAGAGCCACTTTCTCTAGCAAGGCTTCATCTCCTAAAGGTTCTTTGACCTTTCAAATTTCTACCACCAACATGGACATGAAAATACTTGTTAAAAAGCTCATTTAGTCTTCACAAGAAAATTTTTTACTGTAGAAATAAAGAGAAATTGAAGCACAAAGTGAGTGATTTGTTTAAAGTCCTTGCTTCTTAAGGGTTAGTGCAAACTTAGGTCAAGCTACCATTATCATGGAATTTAGTTACTTTCTCATTACCTTGACAAAAAACACCTTTTCATAATCAATGAGAAGGGGCAGGATTTGTTTTCACTACATAGTTTTATATCAGGGAGTCAGGGTAACTTGGGTTTCTGCTTTGGTGTGGGAACATAGAGCTGGTCACACCATGGTGGTGGGCAGGAAGCAGAGAGAGACTTCTGACAGGACAAGGCTTATGCAATAACTCATAAAGTCATTCTCAGTATTTATATTCTCTACCCAGGTCTTACTTCTTAAAGGTTCCATAGTATCCAAAAACACTAGCAGCAGCCTGGGGCCAAGTATTCAAACACAAGAACATAATAGAGACAGTTCATATTCAAACAATAACCATCCCATCCCAACTGAAAACATCCCAGAATCAGGAAGCACAAGAAATGGGGCCAGGTATCTGTCTACCCACTAACTCACTCATTTTACTCTATTCTCCTAGACCTCAGATCTCCATCTTTAGGAATCTTAGGTCAATTTTGAAGTTTACTACTGTCTTAGGTAGGATTACTGTTGCTTTGTGGAAATACCATGACCAGAGCAACTTGGGAAAGAAAGGGTTAATTTTGTTTATACTTCCTCATCACTGTTCATCATTGAAAGAAGTCAGGACAAGAACTCAAATAGGGCAGAGGAAATAGAAGGGTACTTCTTATATGGATTATACTGATACTCTATAGTACCCAGGATCACCAGCCCAAGGATGACACCACCTACATGGGCTGTGCTCTCTCCCATCAGTCCTTAATTAAGAAAATGACCTACAGTTGAATATTATGGAGGCTTTTCCTCAATTGAAGCTTCCTCCTTTTAGACAACTCTAGCTTGTGTCAAGTTGATTTAAGACTACCTGGGACAATTGACTCTTTGTCAACTTGGCACACAAAACATATCACCATTAAGCCATAACCTCCCCTTTCTTAATTTTCCCCAAGATCACATGTTAATATCAACATCACAATATAAACATTCCAATTTTTAAAAGTCTCACAGTCTTTAAAAATCCCAATACTTAACTTTAGTTTCTTTTAAAGCCCCAAATCTTTTAAAATTCAAAGTCTCTCAACTATAGGCTCCTATGAAATAAAACAGAAATTGGATACTTTCTTCAGTAGGGAAAAACCAGGGCTTAGTCATAATCTGAACAAAGCAAAACAACTCTTCAACTGTGTAAATAACTCAACGTCCAATTATCTGAGATTTATTCACAATCATCTGGGATTCTCTTCAGGGCTTGGGTATGACATTGGCTACTTCTAGAACACAGGGTCTGTGTATTGACTCTGAGGAAATACTTCCCAGAAGACTTCAACTCAATGATACTGGGCTTGTTAATCAGAAGTGATTTTTTATCTCCAGCTTATCAGGCACCACAGATTGGCCTCACAAAATACCTGGTGTGTTTTTGCTTCTCTTTAAAACTTCACAGCTCTAACCTCCTTCATCTGCACTGCTCTCAACATCTACCAATCTCCTACAGAGCAGCTCAGGGAGCTCTCAACACTTAATGGATTTCTAGCCCAAAGTTACAAAATCCTTCCACAAATCCTCTCCAAATAACATGGTCATGTCTGTCATAGCAATACCCCATTATCATGATACCAACTTGTCTTTGTTAGGGTTATTATTGATATGATAAAATACCATGATCAAAGTAACTTGAGGAGGACAGAGTTTATTTGGTTCATACTTCCATATCACTGTTCATCTTCAAAGAAAGTCAGAACAGGAAAAAATAAAAGGCAAGGCAGAAACCTGGAGGCAGGAGCTGATGGAGAAGCCATAGAGGAATGCTTTTTACTGGTTTATTCCACATGGCTTGCTCAGTCTTTTTTCCCATAGAACTCAGGGCCATTAGCCCAGAGATGACACCACCCACCATGGGATGGGCCTTTCTCCATCAATTATTATTAAGAAAATGCCAGATTTTATGGCGGAATTTTCTCAAGTGAAGTTCCCTCCTTTCAGACAATTCTACCTCTACCTCGTGTCAAGATGACATAAAGCTATCCAGTACAACCTTTTTGAGAGACATCATGATGAGATTATCTGGTGTTTGAGTCCCTGGTTTTAGCATACCCAAATATCTGATAGGCACCCAATGGGCAGAAATGTTCACTGTCTGCCTCGAGAGACACCATTCTCCCTGACTTTAAAGGCCTTGTTGACTATAAGCCAGTTTACCCAAAACAGGATAAACCAGAGAGGACTGAGTGTCACACAGGTCACACTGTTTTTCAGAGGAAAACTTTGAACGTGATCTAGCTAACCTTCAAGCTCTGACCATGGTGCTACAACAGGGGTAATTAACAAAGTAGAGTTCACTTTACAAATTTCATAACTCAACAACTATGTGCCTAGGAAGTACATCTCCAGTGTGTGTGGGGGAGCACATACGAGGATCTTTTTGTATTATTGATTTTGTTTTCCTTATTTTGTGTGTCAGAGCAAGAAGTGAATTGTGTTCATTTCAACAAACTTTCCTACCTACACATATCTAACGCTCATGTCTACTTAGAAACTAGACATAATCATGTGTTTAGGAGATACTATGAGCTATACTTTGCAATAAATGAACAGCCATCACTTGCTTAGGAATACCATGTACTGGGATACTGCCTTTACCAGCAATGGACATCTCTGAATGCCAGTGTTTCCTCACTGGTCCTGTCCTGTCATTCAGGATGCATTGAAATGTTGTCTCCTCTCTCTTTGGACCAAGAAGGTCCTTCAAAGAGCTACAAACTGCTTTCAAACTTTGCCCCAAGTCTCTCCTTCAACCAAATCTTGCCATTCTTTAGCCACACCCACATGATTGCCCTCCATTCTGGTAGAGAATATATCACTCATGCTGTTCTCCCCCACCAGAGGTTTGGTGGTTTGAATGGAAGAGCCAGTTACATTCATAGAGCAAAGCTGGCACTCCTCTTCCTCTTCCCAGCTAAGATAATTTATGTATCTGATTGTCAACTTCTTTCCATAAGTCTTCAAGCTTTCTTGATCTGTTTTACCTCAATCTAAGAACAATCATTTTTAAAACACTGTCCTTTTCAGTCTCCATTCTGCTGACCTCAGGAAATGTCATCTTGTCTCATTGTGCCTCCCCCTTCCAACAATGTCTATTCTGATTTAACTCATCCATACTGCATAGTTTTAGCATTTTCTATTCTATATCCTCAATTCACCTATCTAAAACTGACAATTGGGCATGGCCTGGAGGGAAGAAAGCTCTTTCTCTGCTCAGTGAAAAAAGGGAAAAAGTCCTTTGCACTATATGCATTTTAAGCCTAGCTAACTGGCACATTCCCACGGGGTGCTCTGTGATTGCCAATAAAAAATGAGCTTTGGACCGGCCTCCCCAACTGGTGACAAATCTCTTTGACCTCCCTCATTACTCTTCACCTTTTCTACCCTGCATCTATTACTCATCTCCTTGACTCCTAGCAGCCAGAACTTGTGCCTCATTAGTCATTCCTTGGGGTTGAGGCACCACTTTGTTTTTTAACACTGCTCTTGGTTTATCTTCTCTGGAAAGGCATGTGTCCCCTTCCCATGGAGCTAGATTCTCTGACTATATTCCTGAGCTTGTATTGAACAGTAAGAGCAGTCACCGTATATTAATCAAGGTTCTAAATACACGACAAGACAAGATTGATCCACCAAAGTAAGATCCAGTGCAGGTGTGATGGTTAATCTTCACTGTCAACTTGATGGGATGAGGAATCATTTCAGAAGCAAAGTTCTGGTTGAGTCTGTGAATAGACTAGAGATTAGGCTAATTGAGATGAGAAGGCCCTAAATATGGTTAGGCACCATCTGTTAGCTTGGGGACACAGGATGAATACAAAGGAGGGATACAGACAAGACCCAGTGAATGACGTGAATAAGCATGGGGAACTGAGTTTGAATCCCAGGAAATCATGTAAATGTGAATGACTGAAGCATGGACTTGTAGGCTCAGTTCTATAGACATTGAGACTAGAGAATCCTGAAGACTTGTTGGTCAGCCAGCATAGCAGAGAGTATGAGCTGTAGGCTCTGTAAGAGTTCCTGTCTCCAAAATAAGTGGGAACAATATAGGAGGGTACTCAGTGCTGATCTCTTGCCACCAAAGCTCATGCTCAGGTGATCACATTCCCACAGACAGATGGACACACACATACATACATACATACTCACAACACACACACACACAGAGGTGGGGACCAGGGGGGATCTGAACACCAGCATTCATCTCTGTTTTCTAACCACAGATGCAGCCTGACCATCTGCTTCACATTTGCTGTCATGATAGACTGACTATATCTTCTGTAAGCCAACATGAACCCTCCCTTCTTGTGGTTATTTCTGTCATGTTTAGTCATAGCAAAGTGAGAAATAAATAGTACAACAGGGTTTTATGATGGTTTTCTTTCTGCTTTTGAATGGAGAGTGGGAGATCCGCTCTTAGCCCTCAGCTAACTCTACATTGGTACCATTGTCTGGTTTCAAGCATTCACTTACACACACAATCACAAACACCCTGCTGACTGATGATCAGCTTCCAAAGATGGCTCCATGTACACCTAGAAGCTTTCTTTCTAGGAAGCAGGCCCCAAGGACCAGCAGCCACTCAAAATCTCAGCCTGTCCAGTCAGGAGGGAGGTTAAGTCACCATACACAGATTAGTAAGAATGAATAAAATGTAGCTGGAAATTTTTGTTTCATTTTCAAAGGTAGTAATCTCCTGATTGCAAACAAAAAGCAAAAAGTGGTGTTTCAAATAATATTCCCATAATGGTTAATCCTCATATGGAAAACTCCAGGAGCATCTTTGATCATAATACAATCTAATCATAAACCTATAAAACTAAGATATCTAGCCAAACACTTAGAGAAGTGTATGCATAAAAATAAGGCAGAGTGTTAACTCTAGGAGCTGACTTTCAACTCGCTTGCTAAAGAGCAATAAATAGCAAAGAAAGCATACTCATGTTCTCAGACATAGAGGCAGGGGATGTACATAAAAGTTGAGGCCTTCTCTGTAGCAATCCAACCCCAAAAGTAAGTACTTCTTACGTGCTTACTGAATCAGTTCTCCTCTTTATTTAGGTAAAGCATGAGTTGCAACTAGAGAGTAACTCACTGACACCTGGCCTCAGTTTACCAGATTTGACTCAAGACAACCCTGTGACCAGGGGGGGCTGCCTGTAGCCTCCTCCATTATAATCTATAATCTAACAAAAGAAAATAGTCTATTTTAAGACACCCCACATCCGCTCTGGCTGAATAATGCCTGGATTTGTTATCTAGTAATTAATAAGCAAAGAAGGAAAATTGTGTTTACCTTTGCCGTTGCATTGGGCTTTCTATTACTAACCTTGAACACTTAATACCTTGCTGATTTATGATTCATCAGAGAGAGATGGCTGTATTTATAAAAGTAGGAAGCAAAGCTTAGCACTCTGAAGGATGTCTAATTTTAAAGATACGAGAGTAGAGCATGCACTTTAAAATTATAAAAATAAAAAAAAATAAACCATTTCCATCCCTGAAAGTGAGACTTTCGGGACTCACTTTTCTTGTTTTCTAAAAATCATCAGGATAATAATAATGATGTTGGTTGTTAGATCTGGACAGACCTTGCCCTATATCCATATGCTCAAAGATCAGTCTAACTTCCTTTAAGGTACAGGGTCCACACATCACCCCTACTGACCAATCTTTTAATCAATTCCCTGTTTCATGTTCCTTCTTGTGTTCATCATCAGCTTGTCTGATTGTCCAGTAGTTTCCATGTCACTCAAAGTTATTAGCATTGTGTGTATGTGAGAATGTTTGTACATGTGTATGTGTGTAAATGTGTGTGTCTGTGTGTAAGTGCATGTGTGTGCACATGCGTGCACACGTGTTTGTGTGTGTGTGTGCGTGTTCATATGGAGGCCAGAAAACAGCCTCAAATATCATTCTTCAAATGTCATGTACCTTGATTTTGAGAAGTGTCTATCACTGGCCTAAAACTCACCAGGCTGGTCAGTGAGAACCACTGATCCTCCTCTTTGTCTCCCTAGCTTGTGGTTTGTGTGTGTGTGTGTGTGTGTGTGTGTGTGTGTGTGTGTATGTTGTTTGTTTTTCAAAGACAGAAAGAAAAGGTATGAAGAGGTAGGGTAAAGGAGGAAGCAAGGACTTCCGGTCTGGGCCCGAGCATAGAGCAGGTCACAGGCAGCAGCTCCGTTCCCAACCCCAGAAAACCGAGAGAAAGAGGGACTCCCAGGAGCTTGAACTCAGGCAGGGCCCCAGATAAGGAAAAAGCAGCACTTGCCCCAAACAGGGAGCAACCGGGACCCACTGGGACCCAGGAATTCACTCCTAGCCCAAGGCACAGGTTCCTTCCAGTCTGAGCCCGAGCACTCAGCAGATCACTGGAGTCAGCTCTGCACTCATCTCTCAGAACCCAGAGGAAGTGGGGCTCCCAGGAGCTCTAACCCAAGCAGTATCTTAGGCTAGGAGTTGGCAATACTTGCCCCTAAACAGGGAGCAACTGGGACCCACTGGGAACCAGGAATTCACTCCTGGCCCGAGGCACGGGTTCCTTCCGGTCTGAGCCCGAGCACTTGGCAAATCCTGGGAATCAGCTCTGCACCCAATCTCACAGAACCCAGAGGAAGTGTGGATCCCAGGAGCTCTAACCCAAGCAGTATCCTAGGCTAGGAAGTTGCAATTCTTGGCCCAATCAGGGAGCAACCAGGACCTACTGGGACCCAGGAATCCACTCCTGACCCAGAGCCCGGACCCCTTCCAGTTTCCACCTGAGCACGGAGCATATGTTGGTCCTCAGCTCTAACCCCAGCAGCAAAACCCATCCCAAACAGTTCTGACACAACCTAGATAATAGGAAAGACAGGCCTCAGTCAGAGACAGCACAGATAGCACAAAGGTGATCCAGATGGCAAAAGGCAAGCACAAGAACACAAGCACCAGCAACCCAAGGTACTTGACATCTTCAGAACCTAGTGCTCCCACATTAGAAAGTCCTGACTTCCCCATATCACCAGGAAAGCAAGAACCAGATCTAAAATCACTTCTAATGATGATGATAGAGGACTATAAGAAGGAAATAAATAACACTATCAAAAATTTGAGGAGAACACAGGTAAACAGGATGAAGTCCTTAAAGAAACACAAAAATCCTTTAAAGAATTACAAGAAAACACAAACAAACAGATAAAGGAATTGAACAAAACCATCCAGGACATACAAATGGAAGTAGAAACAATAAAGAAATCACAAATGGAAACTACCCTGGAGATAGAAAACCTAAAAAAGAAATCAGGAGTCATAGATACAAGCATCACCAACCAAATACAAGAGATAGAAGAAAGAATCTCAGGTGCAGAAGATACCTTAGAAAATATTGACACAACTGTCAAAGAAAACACAAAATGCAAAAAGATCTTAACACAAAACATCCAGGAAATCCAGGACAAAATGAGAAGACCAAACCTAAGGATAATAGGTATAAATGAGAGTGAAGATTCCCAAATTAAAGGGCCAGTAAATATCTTCAAAAAAAATTATTGAGGAAAACTTCCCTAACCTAAGGAATGAGATGCCCATAATCACACAAGACGCCTACAGAATGCAAAACAGACTAGATAAAAAAAGAAATACCTCCCATCACATAATAATCAAGACACAAAATCCACAAAACAAAGAAAGAATTTTAAAAGCAGTAAGGGAAAAAGGCCAAGTAACATATAAAGGCAAACCTATCAGATTTACACCTGACTTCTCACCAGATACTATAAAAGCCAGAAGATCCTGGAAAATATCATACAGACCCCAAGAGAACATAAATGCCAGCCCAGGCTACTTTACCCAGCAAAACTCTCAATTACCATAGACGGAGAAACCAAGATATTCCATGACAAAACAGAATTTACACAGTATCTTCCCACAAATCCAGCACTACAAATGATAATAGCAGGAAAGCTCCAATATAAGGAGGGCAATCATACCCTAGAAAGAGCAAGAAAATAATCCTTTTCCATCAAACCCAAAAGAAGATAACCACACAAACGATGTCTCCACTATTAGCAAAAGTGACAGGAAGCAACAACATCCTATCCTTAATATCTCTTAACATCAATGGACTCAATTCCCCAATAAAAAAGCATAGGCTAACAGACTGGATACGAAAACAGGACCCAGCTTTTTGCTGCTTACAGGAAACCCACCTCAGAGACAAAGACAGACACTACCTTAGAGTAAAAGGTTGGAAAACAATTTTTCAAGCAAATGGCCCTAAGAAACAAGCTGAAGTAGCCATTCTAATATCAAATAAAATCGACTTTCAACTTAAAGCTATCAAAAAGGATAAGGAAGGACATTTCATACTTGTCAAAGGAAAAGTCAACCAACATGAACTCTCAATTCTGAATATCTATGCGCCAAATACAAGAGCACCCACTTTCATAAAAGAAACCTTATTAAAGCTCAAAGCACACATTGCACCTCACACAATAATAGTGGGAGGCTTCAACACCCCACTCTCAGCTGTGGATAGATCATGGAAACAGAAACTAAACAGAGATACAGTGAAACTAACAGAAGTTATGAACCAAATGGACTTAACAGATACCTATAGAACATTTCACCCTCAAGCAAAAGAATATACCTTTTTCTCAGCACCTCATAGTACCTTCTCCAAAGTAGACCATATAATTGGTCAAAAACCAGGCCTCAACAGATACAAAAAAATTGAAATAATCCCATGCATCCTATCAGATCACCATGGTCTAAGGCTGGTCTTCAATAATGACAAAGACAATGGAAAGCCCACATTCACATGGAAACTGAACAACACCCTACTCACTGATAATATGGTCAGGGAAGAAATAAAGAAATTAAAGACTTTTTAGAATTTAATGAAAATGATGATACATCATACCAAAATCTATAGGGTTCAATGAAAGCAGTGCTAAGAGGAAAATTCATAGCTCTAAGCACCTACAAAAAGAAACTGGAGGGAGCATACAATAGCAGCTTGACAATGCACCTGAAAGACCTAGAACAAAAAGAAGCTAATACACCCAAGAGGAGTAGACAGCAGGAAATAATCAAATTCAGGGCTTAAATCAACCAAATAGAAACAAAAAGAACTATCCAAAGAATCAATAAAACCAGGAGCTGGTTCTTTGAGAAAATCAACAAGATAGATAAAGCCTTAGCTAGACTAATCAGAGGGCAGATAGACAGTATCCAAATTAATAAAATCAGAACTGAAAAGGGTGACATAACAACAGAAACTGAGGAAATTAAAAAAATCATCAGATCCTACTACAAAAGCCTATACTCAACAAAATTGGAAAATTTGGATGAAATGGACAATTTTCTAGACAAATACCAGTTACCAATGTTAAATCAGGACCAGATAAACCATCTAAACAGTCCCATAAGCCCAAAAGAAATAGAAGCAGTCATTGAAAGTCTCCCTACAAAGAAAAGTCCGGGACCAGATGGTTTTAGTGCAGAATTCTATCAGACCTTCAAGGAAGACCTAACTCTTAATTCTCTTCAAACTGATCCACAAAATAGAAAGAGAAGGGACACTACCCAATTCATTCTATGAAGCCACAATTACACTCATACCTAAACCACACAAAGACCCAACAAAGAAAGAGAACTTCAGAACAATCTCCCTTATGAACATTGATGCAAAATTACTCAACAAAATTCTAGTGAACCGAATCCAAGAACACATCAAAACAATTATCCATCATGATCAATAGGCTTTATCCCAGGAATGCAGGATTGGTTCAATATACAGAAATCCATCAATGTAATCTACTATATAAACAAACTCAAAGAAAAAAACCACAAGATGATATCACTAGATGCTGAGAAAGCATTTGACAAAATTCAGCACCTCTTCATGATAAAAGTCTTGGAAAGATCAGGAATTCAAGGTCCATACCTAAACATAGTAAAAGCAATATACAGCAAACCAGTAGCCAGCATCAAACTAAATGGAGAGAAACTTGAAACAATCCCACTAAAATCAGGGACTAGGCAAGGCTGCCCACTCTCCCCCTACTTATTTAATATAGTATTGGAAGTCCTAGCCAGAGCAATTAGGCAACACAAGGAGGTCAAAGGGATACAAATTGGAAAGGAAGAAGTCAAAATCTCACTATTTGCAGATGACATGATAATATACTTAAGTGACCCCAACACTTCCACCAAAGTACTCCTAAACCTGATAAACAACTTTAGCAAAGTGTCTGGGTATAAAATTAACTCAAGCAAATCAGTAGCCTTCCTCTACTCAAAAGATAAACTGGCTGAGAAAGAAATTATGGAAATGACACCCTTCACAATAGTCACAGATAATATAAAATACCTTGGTATGAACCTAACCAAGCAAGTAAAAGACCTGTATGACAAGAACTTCATGCCCCTGAAGAAAGAAATCGAAGCAGATCTCAGAAGATGGAAAGATCTCCCATGCTCATGGATTGGAAAAATTAATATAGTAAAAATGGCTATTTTTCCACAAGCCATCTACAGATTTAATGCAATCCCCATCAAAATTCCCACTCAATTCTTCACAGAGATAGAAAGAGTAATCTTAAAATTCATTTGGAATAACAAAAAAAACAGGATTGCGAAAACTACTCTCAGCAATAAAAGAACTTCTGGGGGAATCACCATCCCTGACTTCAAGCTGTACTACAAAGCAATAGTGGTAAAAACTGTGTGGTATTGGAACAGAGACAAGCAGGAGGATCAGTGGAATAGAATAGATGACCCAGAAATGAACCCCCATACCTATGGTCACTTGATCTTTGAAAAAGTAGATAAAATCATCGAGTGGATAAAAGACAGCATTTTCAATAAATGGTGCTGGTCCAACTGGACATCAGCATGTAGAAAAATGCAAATTGATCCATACTTATCTCGTTGTACAAAGCTAAATTCCAAGTGGATCAAGGACCTCCACCTAAAACCAGACACACTGAAACTAATAGAAGAGAAACTGGGAAAAAGCCTGGAACACATAGGCACAGGAGAAAAGTTCCTGAACAGAACACCAATGGCCTGTGGTCTAAAACCAAGAATTGACAAATGGGACCTCATAATACTGCAAAGCTTCTGTAAAGCAAAGGACACAGTCAATAGGACAAAGTGGCAACCAACAGATTCGGAAAAGATCTTCACCAACCCTACATCTGATAAAGGGCTAATATCCAAGGTATACAAAGAACTGAAGAAATTAAACTCTAGACGATCAAAGAACCCTATTAAAAAATGTAGCCCAGAGCTGAACAAAGAATTCTCAACTGAGGAAGCTCGATTGGTTGAGAAGCACCTAAAGAAGTGTTCAGCATCCCTAGTCATCAGGGAAATGCAAATGAAAACAACACTGAGATTCCACCTCACACCAGTCAGAATGGCTAAGATCAAAAACACAGGTGACAGCACATGTTGGTGAGGATGTGGAGAAAGAGGAACACTCCTCCACTGTTGGTGGGATTGTAAAATGGTACAACCACTATGGAATGCAGTCTGGCAGTACTTCAGAAAATTGAACATAGTGTTACCTGAGGACCCAGCTATACCACTCCTGGGCATATACCCAAAAGACGTTTCAACATACAACAGGGACACATGCTCCACCATGTTCATAGCAGCCTTATTTATAGTAGCCAGAAGTTGAAAAGAACCCAGATGCCCTTCAACAGAAGAATGGATGAAGAAAATGTGGTACATTTATACAATGGAGTACTACTCAGCTATTAAAAACAATGAGTTCATGAAACTCTTAGGCAAATGGATGGAGCTGGAAAATATCATCTTGAGTGAGGTGACCCAATCTCAAAAGAACATACATGGTATGCACTCACTGATAAGTGGATATTAGCCCAAAAGCTCACAATTTCTAAGAAACAATGTATAGACCACATAAAACTCACATAGAAGAAGGAAGACCAAAGTGTAGGTGCTGTGGTCCTTTCTAGAAGGAGTATCAAAAGTTTCAACCAGAGCTCCCAAAGTGTAAACCGCCAGCCAGAGAGCACAAAGGGAGGGACTCATGCACCTATATAGGGAATTGAGGGTGACCTTGTTAGACTTCAGTGAAAGTGGAGGGCCATGGTCCCCAAAAGTTTGGATCCCCTACTGTGAGGGAATTCGAGAGCAGTCAGATGGGACTGGGAGGATGTTTGGAGCACACCCTCACAAAAATTAGGGGGAGGGGGTATGGGATAAGGGGTTTGGGGGGAGAATGGGAGAGGAGATAACATTGAAAGGTAAATAGGTATAATATCCAATAAAAAAAAACACACAGATAAAGGGTCTAAAAAAAAAGATAAGGAGAGAGTTTACTTATTTTAAATTATTTTCAAAAGTTTCTAGGAGTTGCTAATTGGCTAAGATCCTATTTTAAGCTCTCCACAAAAGAATTTAAGTCTCTGTTCAATATTTTCAAGAAATATGTAAATCCTAAATTTCCTCAACAATTGACAAAAGAGAAGTAATCTCACAAAAAGTAGAAGAAGCTATTACTAATCGATATACTATATAGTCTGATTAGTTATCGGCGGTCTATGTCAGTCCTTTGACAAAAGATTATTAATATAAATTTATATATCCTTAAATAGGGTCTTCATGACTCTCTGAGTGTTGAAGGAGCTACTGTTGGCGCTTCTGCCCTGATTTTACAAGAACTCTGAAAAATTGGCTTTAAAAACAAAAGAGGGGGAACGGTACCCCCTCAGAAGGAGTCCCCCTGAAATACTCTCCATCATGCCTTGTTCATTTTTATCTCTCTAAAGCTGAAAGCTCATGGCAAATCTGCTGCTGACTGCCTCTGGCACCACCGAGACAAACAAAACTTTGCCACAGATATGGGGAAGGATCCTCTTACCCTTAAAGGGAATGGCCCAGACCCAGTTCCCTTATGGGGCTGAGGACTGATATGCCTGTCTGATACCACAGAAGGCACAGCTAACCGGCTACCAAAAAGATTAATGAAAAATATAGATACCCCCACAAAGCCAGGCCCAACCATAAATACGATGAATAACAATTTACATCCAGGGAAGAAAAATTTCCCTGAGAATTCCCTTCTTTTTCCTTTCCAGGTAAAAATGAATCACCTGTGATGTCTACTGTTAGAAGTTCTAATCCAGATGCTGGCCTCCGAACTTATACTACTCAGACCTGTGAAGGGGCACTGACAAGAACATCAAACAGCTAGAGATTGACATCACTAATCTGAAGAAATCCCTCGTTTCACTGTCTGAAGAGACCTCCTAAAATCACAAAGTTCCTTATGGGACTTGATTTACTCTATTACAATAGAAAAGGCTGTATACAGCTCTTGACTGTGTACAACCCTCAAAGAAGAAGGTTGCCTTTACATAGACAAGACAAGGAAGGTTAAAGAGAGATTGAAATAGGTAGTGAAGGACCTAAGAAAAATCAGAGAGAGAGACAGATGAATGCTGGTACAAGAATTGGTTTTCAGCCTCTCCAAGGTTGTCAACCCTATTTCCTCCCATCCTGGGAACATTATTTGGGTTCTTTTTGCTTTTTTCTGCTGGTCCTTGGCCCTCAAATAGGCGGACTAACTCTGTGATACACAGATAAATAATTTAGTAACAAAACATACTCAGATACATTATCATAAATTAGCTATGGAGGATCACGAGAGTCAAGATGAGGTTGTTACTTTATACAGGGCGTTTCCAAAACCCATCTCCACCCAACCTAAAAGGGGGGACTTCTGTCCCTAAATCAAGCAGAGAGGGGCCACCCAGACCCCCCTCTGACAGGCGATCTGGATTCTTGCTGCGAGGCTAAGCACTGCAAGGGAATATAAATAAAAGATAAAAATATCTACCTGGGTTCCCTGAGGGACAAGCCTGACTGCATAGGGGTTGATGTCAAAAGTATCCCCTCTCCAGGAAAAAGACATTGAGATGGGTATGGCCCTCATGCCTCACTGGACAACAATAGGGGGACTGGAGCCATTACAATGTCCCCTTCAAATACTGGAGGTCAGGCCTCTATCCCCGCCTTCGCAAGCTTAGAATTGCCACAGCCCTTCTATACTTAGAGAAGGGAGGAGATGTCAGGGGCAGCCCTTCTTACACACTGAAGGCCTAAAATCAGCCATAGGCCTAAAATCAGCAATAGGCCTGTCATACATGTATACTAACACCAAGTCTTGGGTCTCAGTGGAAAAACATTGAAACAGATGGCTATAAGCTAATGTAAACAGGCAGCTTTTGTGGAAATTTACAAGCCTGAGCATAGGCCTTGTAAATAGGTAGCCTTGGCAGACAATACCAACTTAGATAAGGACAAGCGAGTCATAGGCAGAGTCACAGTGACTTGTCCCCTGAACCTTCACCCAGCCGATACCCAGTTCTGAAGATATCTGTATTCCCCCTGAACACCCACACTCCAGTGCCATTCCCTTCCCCAAATCCTGCCTTTCTGTGTTTATAATCCCTGTGTGAATGAACTATGATTTGAGAAAAAATAAATTATAATAAAAATTTTTTTTAAAAAGGAGGAAGCAAGATCAGGGAAGAGTTTGGAAAGTGTAAAAACATGATCAGAATATATTGTATGACAATTTTTTTCAATAAATAAAAGTGACACAAACATGCCTAGCTTTTTTTTTCCTGTGGATTTCAGGAATCAAACTTAGGTTCTTGTGGAGTTTACAAAGCAAATATTTTACCAACTGGACTACCTCCCTGCTCTATACATTAGAGGTTTTTAACGCTATTTATTTACTTCTCCCAGCTTTCCACCAAGCTGGATCTTTTATTCCCCTCAGCCCAATATGTTGTGTTTGCTCAAGAAGTATATATCATTTCATATATTTCACATATTCCATTTAATATATTTTACTCAAATGTACAGAATACAGAGTTTAAAGGCAAATGGTTTTCTTTGGAACATGAGGTAGAAAACTGACTCATATTTATTTTCAAAGGGAAGCTAGTTTAACTTAGGAAAAATTTCTTGTCAAATATCTTCCCATACATTTATACCAAAGAAATGAAATGAAGCTGGAACATTTATAGGCAAAGCTGAACAGATAGTGTAGGGAATCCTTGGAATTCTGGAGGGGTGACATTTGTGCTTTGAGACAATAAGACAACCTGATCAAACTGTCATTTTTCACATTCATGATAACAGTTTGCAATATTCAGTGTTCAATTTCTCTATCGTTTTCTAGATCCCTGGAAATTAAACTTTAGTTCTAACGCAATGCTTCTCAATATAACATCACTTTAGAATCACTGGAGGAGATCTGGAGAAATACAAATTCCCAATTACTATTTCCAGAAATCCATATTCAATTGATACAGCCACCTGCATTTATCAAAAGTCTCTAAAATATTTTAACTTGAAAGAAGAAGTATAAACCACTGGCATGGTTGATTTGTTCATGGTCTTCTCTAAGTTGTGCTCATTGCCTACTCCATATAACCCCAAGTGGTATAGACCAGTATAGTCTCTGCAGAGCTTCAGGAAAACAAAAACAGAAATTTATTAGATTTCAACAAAAGGGACAATACTGAAAGTATTGATAGGAAACACAGAAGCCTGGTGACAATCACAGGCACTTCAGTATACTGAGTCCTAAGTACTTCCTTCTCCCATGGAGCAACACTATGGCAGCTGGAGCAATACCCACAGTAGTGGAAACCAACCCTTATAACATTTCTCTGGCAGGGGTATGAAAGGACAGTGCCCCTCACCAAGTAACCTGATCCATCAATAGGTGACTCAGTGTTCATCCTTTCTAAGAAATGGGATGAGGAAGCCATTCTTGTAAAACAAAAAGGCCAGCTCTGAGGTCTAAGGTCCTCTTAGACAGAAGTGGAAACATGAAGATAGAAGGAAAGCAAAGGTTTTTTAAAGATTTTTAATTACCTAATCTATAGTCAAAAAAGCAAGAAGTTTTCCTATCTGCAGCATGAAGTGAACTTCATCTGCTGGAGAAGAGCCTAAAATTTTTCTAGAAAAAGAAAAGAGGTTCTTATTACATCAGATGAATCAGCCTTTAGTGTTAAGGCCTATTAATAATTGCTATTGCTAAAAAGAGCTTATTTCTCATAAGGAGAAAATGTAAAGTGGATCAAAAATAGACCCTTTGCAGGTGAAATGATTAAAAGAAAAACATTTAATTGCTGCTGTATTTATAACAGCAAGGAAATTGAATCAACATGCCCATCAATAGATTAATATACCCTGAATCAAGAGCTTCCTGCATTCATCAGTTACTAACTGGATGATGGGACCTACAACCAAGGTGAGAATCTCAGGGGAAGCAACTTGCTAAGAAAGTCAGAGGCAGGCAAAGATAATGAGTTAGTTTTAATTCTATTTGGTGCAGAGGGTACTAAAATGAACCTAACAAAGATGTAGTGAGAGTAGTATGTCTACCCCTCCAATAAGAAGCTAAATTTAGAAACTAGAATCCCATAATGATGCATTTTAGAATACATTCAAGAATAAGAGATGTGGAAGGATCAGGTGAAAGGTTATTGGTGAGTCCATCATTGCAACTTACTAAAAGTTGATGTAGAAATAAGAAGGCTTAGGACAAAGAAGGAATGTTGAGGGAAAGTGGCTCCATCATCCAGATTTCTGAGCATCCTGGATGGGTAACCATGAATCTTTTAGTCTATGTTGATTCCAAAGTCCTCACAAAAAGGAATTATAGATCAATCAGAGAAATGAAAGATCCGAAATAAATAAATAAATCTCAAAAGCAGAAGAGGATGAGAAATGAAGTTTGGGATCTGTCTCTGGAAATAAGCCCACAAATAGCATAATGACCATCATTTTCTAAAGAAGAATAAATGGTGCTTATTCCTGCATCTACCAAGAGCTTATTTTACTGTGCCAAAGACTTAACTATGTGATTGACTGTAATGATTCAACTAAAATAAGGTAGAAAAGCAAAGAGGTAGGTCCTAGATGTCCATATGAAGTAGGGGAGGGGCCATAGTGATGGGGAAGGAGACAGGTTGATGCATATAATCTTCAAAATTAAGCAAAGGCACTTGCAGAAGATAGAATTGAAGATGTCAGGAGCTGTCACCCAACAGCGCCACAGCAGTAAGAATGTCACTTCTTTACCTCACTTACATACAAGGCTTATTGAATGGTACCATAAAGAAAGCAAACAAAACCATGTTCCATCACACATTTCTTGTAGTCTAAAGACAGGGAAAGTAAAGAGATGGCATTGGTAAGAAAACTTCTGACAAACATAAGCTGAAGATGAACAGCTAGGCTACATCAAGAAGGCAGGGGGCAACAGATAGTCCTTCATTTATATTACTTTGATAGTACACATTTTGAAAGTTACTCACAGAGCTAGGGACGAACACGGTACATCATTTTCTATCAGGGAATGCTGGCATCCAAAAATCACATATTTTTCTAAAGAGAATGAACTAGAGCATAGAAATTGTTCATCCATCATCTCAGAGGTTAGAGCTGACACTCAGCAGTGAAGATGCTGATAGAAGTAAGGTCTGATACTCAACTGTGACTTGACTGGATTCTTCTGGAAGAATGATTAGAGCTCCCCATTCAGGAAACACAGATAACTGTGTTCAGTGGTGAGAGAGATATGTAACATCTATGCTTCTCAGCATCACCATCTAAGAGAGGACAGTATGTAAAAAAAGGCAAAGAAGAAAGGAAGGAAGGAAGGAAGGAAGGAAGGAAGGAAGGAAGGAAGGAAGGAAGGAAGGAAGGAAGAAAAAGAGAGGACAGTAAAGGCAAGTAATGCTAAGTCCTCAGACAAAAAGAAAGCTACATGAGAGGATGTGTTGACTCTCAGAGGTGCAAGGGCCCAAGTTCAGCCAGGGCTACCACCCTGACGTGTGACTCTGATCTAGGGCTCATACCTCTGAGGAACAAAAGGCAACATATAACATTAAAACCCTAGAAATGGACAAATCCAGTCAGTGAAGAAACAAGCACAGGTCTTCCCTATGGGAAACCCCAAGCTGGATACTCTTGTACCTTAACCAGCTCGAAAAATAAGGCTAGAAACTCCCTCTTGGATGAATCCTCATTTTCTACTGTTTCTTTGCCCTTACATAGATCCTTGCAAATATAATTTTTACTCTTCTATGTGTAGTAACAATACATTGAGAAAGAACATAGGCTTGACTCTCTTTCTCTTTCCTTCAACTGTTTGTATAACCTGGAGCAAACTTCAAACTCTGCTGAGATTTTACTCTTGTTATTTATGAAACGGAAACAAAATCCAGCCACCAGCATCTCTGAGCCACCAGCCTGCATCAGAAAAAGATTATTACTAGGGAACTTGCAAATACAGCCTCTCCTACTAAAGGCACCTGTAATCCGCTACTTTTGCACATTGCACTCTGCCGATCACACAAGGTTGCTGCATTTGGCCCTTCAAGTCCTAAGGGCTTCAAAATACATTGACTTTTTCCCCTTGACAAACTTCTAAAATTAATTGACAGATTATTTATATCGCATAATAGGAAATTAAGGGAAGAATCATCAAGAGCCAAAATGGATTCACTGTGAAAATATTTCTTGCTGAACTGACATCATTATTTTTATGTCTGATTAAAAAGTGCATTAAATACAACTGCAATAAAACACACGCCAAATGTTTCCTAATAACATTGCAGAAAAAGTTTGGCACCAGAAGCTGAAATAGGAAGCAGATGGGAGGCTCTGTGGCATGGCTGAATTACAGGATTCATGGTAATGAATTTCTAAGGTGGTACCAAGTCTCCATTCACATTCATATTCTGCTTAGCATCATTGTGTGTGACATGAATGAAAGGAGAAGACAATTGGGTTTTACTTTCCAATGACATATGTTGGGCTGAGTAGTTCATAAAGTGAACAGAATCCATCTTCCAAATGACTTCATGAAACTTATATTAATGTGGAGATACGAAGCTGATTCTGTGTCCCAGGTACCAATATTTTTTTACAATATAAATTAACATGTTAAAAACAGCTTATTTTTACAAAACATTTTTGCCTAAACAAAGCTGAAATAATATAGTTAAGATGGATATAGAAGTAGAAATGGAATCAGCTCACACAGTTGTGGAGGTTTAGAATACTATACTCTGCATTCTATACACTAGAGAACCAGAATAGCCACTGTCATTCTTTAGCCATAGCCTAAGAATCAGATGAGTTGATGGCTCAACTATTGGAAACATCTAAAGGCCCACGGGCCAGAAGCATTTACATTAAAGAAAAGACAAGATGTATATCTGAGTTCAAGCACAGAAAATCAAACCACCCTGAGTCAACTGTTACTGTTCTATGCAGGCCTTCAATCTATGAGATGAGACACATTCACACTGGAAAAGACTGTAGGTTTACCATAGTTCATTAACTTCAAGCCTAATCTTTTCTTGAAACACCTCCACAGGCTTACACAACCATCTGGGCATCTCTCAGCCCAATCAAGGTGATATAAAGTTAACCACTATAATGTGTTTCTTAGATTAGAAAAAAGGACAATTTGTGAATGGATGTGTTGTGTGCGCATGTGTGCTGGAGTTGATATTCCCAAATTTTAGGAAGGTAGGAGCAGATTCAGTGATTTTTAAAATTGGAATCATAAATGTTATATCCTTTACAACTGTGCAGTAAGTTTTTTTTCCTTCTTTCCTATGAAAAAATCTATTCTATATCCAGTTAGATGCTAACACTTGAAATATGCAAGCAACACATAGGCCTCTATTGAAGTGTCATATGACTCTAGGCCAATCAATGTCCTTATTGGATTTTCCTTAGCTGGAATTACCATGAACAGACACTATAGTCTTTCTGAAATTCCACCTTTAAGGCTCATACATGAGTCAAGAGCTAGTAAGTATTGTCTTCTATTTGTTTTACATCGAAGTCTTGCTATATAATTCAGGCTGTCCTCCTACCACAGTCTTCTTCTCTCAGCCTCCGAAGTGTAGGCTCACAGGTGTATGTTATCCCACCAAGCTAAGAATTTTATTTTCTATATAAAAGTAGACCAGAGGGGAAAACTAACAAAGTGAAGGCTAGCACAGAGACTTAACGAGATTACTCAAGTATTAGATCCATCATATTCATGTTAAATATGACTGGAGCAATCTCTCAGTCTTCTTGATGAATCATGTCTTCATTTCTAAGGTAGTGTAATAGGTTTCTGTTATTCACCATCAAAAATTCTGACCATAATTTCCTTTAAACATTAAGTGATTTATGAAGTACATGATCATTACGATTTCTGTAGCCTATAGATAAGAGTTCCTGTTATAACCTAGACTACTTAAAATTAAAAAGTGCAAGATAACTGCAAAGTTAGTTAGATACAACTCAAACTTTAAGGAGGTTGGGGTTGTGACTCAGCTCAGGATGTTTCTCATATTGTGTAGCCTAAGATACCAAATAATATAAATCTTATGCCTTTTACTAATAATGGTTTTATTTTCATGTCCTGGCAAGTTTTTAGTGTCCATATGATACCATCTATAGTCATCTAGAAAGTGGGAACCTCAAACTTTAAAAAAAATGCCTCTAGTAGATTAGCCTGTGGAAAGGTCTATGAGTCATTGACATGACTGCCAATATGTAAGAGAGCCTAGCCCACCATGGGTGGTACCATCCCTAGGCTAGTGATTTCTAAGCTGTTGTATAAGTAAGCTAGTTTACAGACAAACAGAAAAGAGTGCATTCCATGATATTTGCTTCCATTCCTGTTTGATTCTTGCCCTGGCTTCCATCAAGGATGGGTTGTAACCTGTAAGGGTAAGTGAAATAAATGCTTTTTTATACCAAATAAAAGCAAACATGAATATTGTTTTTGTCTTTCCATTGAAATTAGCTCATTTTCTAGACTTCACACATTAGCTTGAGGTTTTAGTAACTATGAAATAAAACTTCTTAGAACCAGTTGTAACGGAATAAGTTGAAAAGAAATCAAAACTATACAAATAGAAGTCTTTGTTGTGGATAAAATTCAGTGTCCTCAGACAAGGTAAACTAGACACACTGGCTATTCAAGAGATTGCATTTAAATTTATTTAAGAGAAGAAAGATAAAACAAAGTACTAGATTAATCTTGGCAATAACATAATTTCATATTCAACCATTGTTGTAATCAGACTATTTTAGAAAATGTAAATAGCCCCAATCATCCAGCTTTATTGTTTTGACTTCTGTCTCCACTTTACATTCTGCCTGATAATCCACTTTCATCTTGGACATAAATAACCATATCAATGAAATCTGAAAATAAAAGGGAAAACATTCCTAATGAAATAGAAGCTGCAAAGCATTTCTGCTACTAAAACTGAGACAGCATAGAGATTGGGGTGGTCCTGAACAAATCTCTCCATTATCTCACAGGAAGTGACTTTCAGAAAGAATTCTTCTGACTATGATTCAAGGAGGTCCATTAGCTTCTTCATGTATTCCTTATAGGTTCCTCTATTTTCAGGCAACAGCATCAAATACCTTTTATCTCTTCTTTTTCATTAGGAAAAGAGATCATTTTTGTTCTTTTATCTTTAGGGAATTGCTTTCTCTGTAGCAGGTGACAGGTGACATTAACCCTAACAGCACTATTATATTGAGGGTATACTCCGTGATACCCAGTGCAAAGGTACCCTACCCATGTTTTGAGAAGTGAAGCTTTACCTTATCTACTCAGATAAGATGAAAGCCCTAAGACTCTGAGGAATAGGAGTGGAGAACTAGAATATTTCAATAGTATAATAGAAAACCTTAACCTTATCTTCTCATGGAAGTTTGAATGACGTGCAACCAGGGTTCCCATGGTAGGATGAAAATAAGTAGGCAATGGCCTTGGGCAAACAATCAGGTAAAACAGGAAACAAACATCTTTCAAAGTATTGGATAGCACATGTCTACTTTTACAGGAAAAGTAGACATCTTTGCTATCTGAAATAAAACTAGTGCTGTAATCAATTTACTCTTCTCACAAAGAAGACATATGATTCACAAAGGAAAGGGACACTGTTGCATGCTGTGACTTCACACTCTGATCAGTCTCCTGCCAGACATTATATACAACCATATGAGAATACAATTTCTGAAAATATCTTAAATAAAAAGGAGTAGTATGAGATGAAAATTTATGTAAGAATTTATGTAAGAATGGAGGTTTTTCTTTTCATCTTTTCAAGTCTGTCTTATGGTTATATTGTTCCAAAGAATTAAAAGAGCCTTGGCGTACAAAGAAATGCTGCCTTTGGTAACTATTTCCTTAGCAATATGGCAAATATCTAGAGAGGCAAAATATACATACAAAAATAACTCATGAATCAAAAACCATTCCTGTGGGAAGTACCTTTAAAAGTACATAATTAGCCTCAAACAAAGGCAAGTGAAGGACATCTTTCAAAGGGCCTTTCCTGTTCTGTACAATTAGTGTGCTTTTCCTTCTTTTCCAAACACAAAATGACTTTCCGCGATTTTCCTCCCACACGCTATTCCAAATAAGCTTTGCAGTATGGAGCTCTTGAAATGCCAGATAAGATGTTTCAAAGGTCATATTAACATCTGAATATGGTCCGTTAACATTCTACAAATATTTAGAGGTTTTGTCTGCAGATTCACTAATTTTATGATTTTTTTTTTACTGTCAACCCTCCCAAATGACAAGTAAAGTTTACATGATTAGAAAATAATGAAATATCTTGTTCCCTTGCTCTTAGTTTCACCAACCATGTGGAAGGCCACAGTGATGGGAGGTGTTTGCATCCTATCCAGAGATAATGAAGAGAACTGTCATTTCACTTAACTTTAATAGGGGCTGAGTTAATTGAAATAACAATTTTTCACTAAATCAAGAATCAAGCCAGGCGGTGGTGGTGCACACCTTTAATCCCAGCACTTGGGAGGCAGAGGCAGGCAGATTTCTGAGTTTGAGGCCAGCCTGATCTATAGAGTGAGTTCCAGGACAGCCAGGACTACACAGAAAAACCCTGTCTCAAACCTCCCCACCCAAAGAAAAAAGAATCAAGAATCAGTAAATGGGTTCATGTTGCCATGCCCCTAGGTTCAGAGTGTCACCAAGTTTTTGTCATCATTGACATGGTGCTTCTGAATCTCTGTACAGCAAATGTTTCCATTGACCCCCATTCTACTGTTAGCCTTAGACCTACAGAAGGTGGTGCCCTCTAGTGAAGATACACTAAGACCCCTGTCTATCACTGGGTCAGTTCAGATCTCTCCCACAAGGTCATGTGACAAATTATAAATCCTTTTCCAGGAGACAACCTCTCTGACAATAGCATAGCTTCAGCCATTTCTTCTCCCAATGAAAGATTTTAGGGGAAATTCTAACTTATTGGGTAGAATCCATTCTTCCAACAGTCTGACAGGCAGAGAAAGGAAGCACAAGCATGCTTTTAGTATATATTCACTCCTGTCAGAACAGTGGATTACAGAGGCCTGACCTCACCCTGGTGGCCCACACTCATTTCTCTTTATTACTTTCTCTATAGCAAATATGAGCACTGAGATGACCGTCTTCACTCTAACCTTTGTGCACCTGCTTTTTGCTGATTACATCTCTGCAGGCATGAATTTTCCTTCCCTGAATCTTTCCTACTCGTGTTTGCTATATATACAATTTATGTTAGAATTCAGCTACGGTTTTCCCAGCTACCTTCTCTCTTTCACACTGTGACAGAGGTTCAGTGGAGGCATTGTCCATGAGTCCTTAACTAACAGAGGATCCCTGGTGCCAGATTTTTCACCTGATAAATAAGTTAGCATGAAAGTGGGCATTGGCTCTATGGAGAATTACTACCAGGGGATTAGACTCTCGCTGCTGGCTCCTTTTGTAAGACTTCAGCCACCATCAGAGGGCCAAAGAGGCTTCTATTTTGCTACATGGGCTCTGATTCTCTTCAGAGACTCTGCAATGCTGTGGCCTCTCTGTCTGCCCATGACACAAATAAGTATTGTAATATATGTCTTAATTGCTAGTATCCTAGGTACCCTCTCAATACCTCAATGCATCCAAAACCTAGCAAATTAACAAGCCTGAAATATCTATCAAGACCTACTGTGCACATGCTCTTGAGTGTCTATCATATGTTCTGAACCCCATCTCCCCATCTGCATTATAATATTTTATGAACAACAGCTCTTGTGCACTGGAATGGATCTGAAGAATATAACATTTAGTTAGATATAGGACCCACTGGACACTGCCAGTCATTTCCCAGGGATAAGCATGAATTTATATCAGTTCCTAAGTAATTCCTATAAATCATAATGAAGGGCTTGTGGCTGCAGATTAAGGAAAGGAAATGCCAGCATGTGGAAGAAGAGCTCTGTGTCACTCAGCGTTGCTCAGCAATTATGTGGGTTGCCTGTGAAAGAGAGTTTCCCCATATTTGGGGTGGGAGGGTCAAGATGGAACTAAACAGCCACTTTTATAGGCTATAGCAGAACACACTATTTCTAGTGGGGTAAAGTCTAAGACATCTATGTCTCTTATCATTACTAACTTCTATATTCCAAAGGTTAAAGGGAGTCTAAATATTAGATATGCATGTATAAATTGCTACCAATAAGGACAGAGCCTCATAAAATATAATATCTATTGCCATTAAATATAACAACTTATCACTCCACTATCCTTACCTCTTATGTGCAATTTTTATCATTATATATACACAGTCATGGGCAATATCCATTATTGACTTAGAGGGATTTAGAACTGTTGACAAATACACCTCTGAACATGTTGTTAAAGGTTTTTCTAGAAAAAAATTTCAACTATCCTGAATGTCGACTGAGGTCCCAGACTAAATGAAAGGCAAAAAGGCAGAAGTCAGGATTCATTCATCTTTGTGTGCCTCCTGACTGTGGATACAACATGAGCTGCCAACCTATGCTCACACCACCATGGTTTCCTTGCCATAATGGACTAAGTACCTAAATGAATCCTTCCTTCCTTAAATCTTGCCATATAATTTTTTCATAGCAGCCAAGAAAAGCAACTAATATTCAAATGAGATAAACAGGGAAAGTCTTATCAAATCTTTCCAAGATTGGCCTCTACAGATTCAAAAGAAAATCTGGAAAGGCAAAGTCACAGCATGTCATACTTGGTTACAACTTATAGAAGAAAAATATTACACATTGGGTTGACTAAACAGGAAATTTTTATTTCTTATGGTTCTAGAGTCTAGGAAGTTTTATAGCCAGCATCTAATGAGGGCCACTTTCTGGCTGATGTATAGCAACTTTCATACTGTGATAGCTCTTTCTCTATCTCTTGTCTTTTTATTTTTAATTTGCCCTTTGACAGCTTCATACATGTATACAATACACTGCTCACACCCACCTTCTACCCTCTCTTATCCCCATGCTCCAAACAAATCTGCATCCTACCATCCTGCCTTTCTTGTTGTTGTTTTAATTTTGTTTTTGATTCTGTTTTTGCCACTCACTGTGTTCGACCAGGGCTGCCAACATGAACATGCTGCAGAACTCCAACTGGATTCTGGGTAACCCACTAGTGGCTATACCACTGAAAGATTGATTCACCTTCCTGCAGAAGCCACCAACTCCAGATAGCTCTCTGAGAAGAGAGTAGGCTCTATGGAGGCCTCTGTAGTCACGCCTGGAAGTTTATGGGGTCCATTCTTGCAAAGGTCCTGTGCAGGTAACTATAGCTGCTATGAGTTTAGTGATGACAAGGTCATTTCATGCCTAGAAGACAAGTTTCACAGCCCTCTTCCCAATCATGTAGTTCATTCTTTCTGCCTGCCTTTTCCATAATGTTCTTTGAGTCTAGGAAAGGGTGATGTGGATATTCCATTGAGGGCTGAACATGCAACATAATGTATTTTCAGAACCTTAGTGGGCCATGAGTCACTGCATTACCCACTGTTTGAAGAACTTTTTGACCAAGGTTGAGGACAGCACTATTCTGCTGGTATGAACATAAATATTTAGGAGGCAGCTTTATAACATGTCTATTAGTAAAATAACAGTAGGATTACCCTCTAGGGCCTATATGTCCTCAGCCATAGGCCTTTAACCAGGATCACTGTAAGAGGACCCTACCACTCACTGACCAAATCTCAAAGCAGTGGCAATATATTCAATCATATCTTCAAAGGCCACTATAGCAAAGAGCTTAAAAAGAGGCCTCATTTTAACATGCCACCCTATCCTGTGGAAGAGTGGGGAATACTCCCTAAACTCCTGCATTTAACTACATGGATCCTTCTAGCAACGAAAAGAAAATGAGTTGAAATCTATATCCTGTAAAGTGAGTGAGCAGGCTGGTATATCTTTCTGGAGGTTCTGGGAAGGGGCTCAGAAGGGACCAGAGTGACTTAAAATGAAGATTATATGAAGCCTCAGCTCCCACAGTCATATGAGTTTTAAAACATGTCACATATGAAAATGCATTTCTACCCCCTCATTAATACAAATTGATGATAGACAAAGAAAAACTCTATTTGAAAACTTAAACGAATCATAGAATCTGCTTAGAGGCTATGCTTCAATGAACCATTAGAAAGAATTTTCTGGTTGAAAAGGCAATTTTCTTGAGTAGTTAAAGAAACCTTGGCAATTTTATATGCAATTAATTTTGTTAACAAATCTGTCCCTTGTAAATCGATCAAGAGTAATAGTAGATTTCCAATCAGTATGCCCTGAATTGATGACATCTTTATATGAGATGGTTTTTCCTTCTTTTTGCACAGATTATCCTGGGCTCAGTGCTCTATTCAAACTCCCACTGCTACCTGGAAATAAGAACTATGAAATCCCCACTGGCAGCTAGAGAGGTACTTAAAAATAAAGTTTCAATTAGACAATATGCCTTGTCTTGAAAGCCTTCTCTAGGATATTATCTGCCCTATGTTAGGGGCACAGAACACAGCATACTTTAAATATTCTTAGCTTAAGTGATTAGGCCATCCCTTGAAATCTTGGACCTCAAGTGTGGCCAAGGGAACTGAATTCAAAAACAAGCCTTCATGAAAGGAAACGAACTATGGTAAAAATGATGGGCATGGACTTTTAGTCAACCTACCTGAACATTCATGCTACCATTAGCTCCCTAGTGTACCAACTGGTATTCTGACATAAAATCAGTCCTCATTTGGAGGATGGGAAAAGACATCTAGATTGGAAGATAATTGGGAGCATGGATAAAGTAAAAAGGGTAGGATGAAACCTGCTATCCCTCTCAACTATCACAGTATATACATAGCAGTGTAAAATCACTAACACATACTGTACCTCTCTTAACATTAACATTACAGAATATACGATCAGTAAAGAATCATTACTCACCCTTTTCCACAATTCCTCCTCCCTTTCTCCTCTGAGAAGGTAGGAGCGCCCCTGAGAATCCCCCACCCTGGCACAATGAGACCATTTATTAATGTTCCATTGTAGCAGAGTATCAGAACAGAGTCCAAGAATAACTGATGGTGGTTTCTTCAAAAACATGGAATTGTTTTGGGGATATATTTTCATGCTCTTCCCTGATGTAGTTTATAGGATTGAGTTTACTTTAGGTTATTCATTACAACTGACTATTGTTCCTTTTTTTAATATGCCTCTATGGGAAAACACGTTTTTGACAAGTGCAGCTTATTTTTGCGTATTTTACTCATGAGACTCATCTTTACCCTGGAGTATAAATTGTCTGATGCTCTGAATAAAGTAACTAGTGTATGACTAGTCTGCTTCATGTTTAAGCTTATCTCTCTCAGGTTTAATCACATTTAGACCAATAAAAAGAAACAAACAAATAAACAAACAAAAAACCTTGAGAATAAGGCATTGATATGGACATAAGAACCCAGTATCTCAAACCTATGGTCCCACAGATGGCCTTGATTAAATAGAATGACTCACAGAGAAAAAACACATGAATGTGAGATAGAAATTTTAAGGACCAGAGATGGGTCAATAAGGATAGAAGATATAATATAGAGGATGGAGATAGGAGTGATTAGAGTGAAAAAAATATATATATATGAAGTTGCTTAAAAAAAAAGCAAGTTTAATTAATGAGAGAATGAACGTATGAATGAATGAATGAATGTATGAATGAATGAATGAATCAGTGAATCAATGAATCCCCTTTGCTTACTATGATCTCTTTCTGCCAAGTCATGAATGGCTGGCCCAGAGTCCCTGTGCTCTAAATGGATGGAAATCATGAATGACAGGAGACAGTTTCCTGAGTTGGCAGCCCCAAGCTCTTGAATGCCAGAGTTTTACAGTCCAGATTTTCAGATTCAGAGATTCATAACTCCAGTCCCTGGAACATAAGGTTTATAGAGCTACATGGTTTCAGAGCTAGACCTTTATGGCAAAAACTACTCATTTCAGAGTCTCTTGGTTTGGGCTTTGAACACCACTGCCTCTACATCCAGCAGTTAGTGTTACAACTCTCAAGCTTTGGGTATCAGAACACATGGCTCTCAACAGTAACTAACATCACAGCTCTTCAGCTTCTGGTATAGAATCCTTCACTTTGTAACACTTAACAGCTTTTTAGAACCTTTCAAGTGACCCCAGCTCACAGTCTCAGCTCTGTATAGTCGCTTATCTTAATTCATCTGTGGTCTCTCAGCTCAGTTCTGTGTATTATCTACTCTTGATCATTCTTAAATTCTCTAGCCACCTTCTTGCTACTGCTGCTGTTACTACTGCTGAAAGCTCCAGGGTCTGTGTGTCCTTTACTTTATCAGCTCAATTGGATCTACTTACAATAAATACCACAAGTCAGTGATAAGACCATGAGGAGATCATGAGGAGAAGCACCTAGGTCAATGCTCAGGAGAGTAATTTTCAGGATTAATTGAAAGAGGATTAAATAGTCTACTTATGTAGCCTGGGGAGGGGAGTTGTATGATTTATGAGTAGAGATAAGTTCCATCAACCACAAGCTTCACATATGCACAAAGAAAGACCACCAATGTGAACCAGTCACAAGCCTCCAATGTGTACACATGACCTTTTGCCAATCACAAGCTTTGTGTTGAGCCATCAGAGAAGTACTCATCCCACCCCAGGCCTGAGTGAGAATCTCTGTAAGAAGGCTGGAGCCACCCTGAGCAACTACAGGGCATCTAGTGTTCACTGATGTTTGCCAAGTTCAAAGTGAATTCTTCGAGAACTGGTGTAAGCTATCCAGGGCAGCTGTGACTGGCACAAAGCTTTCTCGAATCAGAAGTTATCTCTCATGAATACAGTGAACCTCAGAACTGAAACAGAGTTTCCACCAGGTAGTCACAAAGTGGCCAAAACAAACATTCTGCTATAATGACAATTTAGCTAGCTGGTTCCAAAGAAAGAACTCCATGACTCTGACAACATTATATTATATAAAGGACAACATTTAATAAGGGCTAGCTTACAGTTCAGGGGTTTAGTCTATTATCATCATAGTGGGAAGCTTGATGGTATGGAGATAAATGTTGTGCTGGAGAAGAAGCTGAGAGTTCTACTTCTTGATCTGCAAGCTGCAAGAAGAAGAGAACTGGCTTGAGCATCTGAGACCTCAAAACCTATCCCCTAGTGACACACCTCCTCCAGGAAAGTCACACCTTTTCAACCAAGGCCATATCTCCTAACAGTGCTACTCCCTATGGACCTACAAGAGCTGTTTTTATTCACACCATCATAACTTACCATAATATTCCTATCCTTACCTAAAATTATTAACATGCAGCCTAATACTCATAGAGAGGATTGAGCATCTCTCATTTGTTTTTTCATTACTTCCTGCTCAGGAATCTATCTTCAGGGCAAAAGCCACTGGTGGAAAAAACAGTAAAACCAAAAGGAAGCCTTTGGAGACTAGAGTATAACAATAATCGTAGCTCTATTTGCTAATTGTCTATGCTTTAAACTCTGCGCAGTGCGCATTTAGAGAAGAAGAAGAAGAAGCTAGCCTAAAGTGTTAGCTCAGTGAAGGTCATTCCACTGGTCTTGGGGGCACCTGAGATGGAAGCTCACCTTCACTGTGGTTCTTACTCTCTTTTCAAGCAATCTGGGTGTAAACAGAAAGTCTTGAGAAAAATAAATGTGGTGGGTAATGAGAACAAGCACACAAGCTCTGGCAAAGATTGATCTGATATTCTAGGCAGAGCACACTGGAGCAAAAGCCCATAAGTAGCTTACATAACTAGCCTGCTGTAGGAGAGCAATGTGCATCCAGTTACAGACAGGCAGAAGGTGTCACTGCAGGAGAATTATCTTTGTAAAACACTTTTAATTGAAAATTCAGCACGTGGTTCACTGCAGAGCAAAGAAGTCAATACCAACTACTTATAAAATCTGAACTGGAGATCAACTGTCTCATCTTGGGATGCAATGGCAACCTAGGCCTATGAGGATTATTTTGCAATAAAATGCCATGTATCTATGGGTTGGGTGTATAAAAACCAGTAAACTGAACAAAGACAGCTTTTAATACCAATTCTCTCTTAAATAATTGAACAATGAGGCTTATGGCAGATACAGGTTCTACAAAAGAGATTCATGATGGGGAATGTCAGAGAAATTCTGCATCAAGAAAGAAAGAAACAAAATAAAACTCTCAAAGAAATGAAATCACTCTTAAAACTTGGACTCCTGCTATCATCTCGGGTCCAGTTCTCTGCTTGGAATTGCTCTCCCAAGTGCTGTTCCTCAGAAAACATTTTTCTACTCAGGAGTTTGTTACTGGTCCCATCTGTCTTCCAGGATTGCTCATCACCTCAGTTAGCTGAAAGCTGTTTGTTATCAACAAATTACATAAGAACCTGGTAAATATTTTATGAAGAGAATTGTAAATATTTCCTTCTCCATTTGCAGGAAGAAGTGATATTTACTGATCCTAGCACTCCTGTTGGCTTAGCTCCTGATGTTGGGGATTGAGAAGATATCCGCAAAGCAGCTATGGGTCACCATGAAGGGCAGAGACATTTCCCTGGACAGAAATGTTAACTATTACAATCTCTCAACTGTCATCAACAAAGCCTAAAGTCAAAGGGTCAAGAAACTGGAGACACTTTTACCACTGTGATATCAGTTTACAGGAAAATTTTCTTTTATAGAAGAAAAATTATTTGTTTGGTTTTAGAGACAGAGTTTCATGTAAACTGGGCCTCAAATTCTCTATATAGTAGTCATAGCTTCTAGCAGATAAGCTACACCCCCAGCACCAGTATTGCCTGTCAAGACTATATATGTGCTCCAAAAAACATTGATGTGGGACCAGACAGACTAAATACTGACTCAGCTGCCTACTGTTCATACAAAGTTCCCTGATGTCTTGAGGTCTCTGGATTTTACACAGGACTGACATCTGTATATGACAGCCTACTGGTAAATAGAAGGTAAGACTTAGGCCATAACTTTTGGTTAAGTAGTAACTCAGCATATGTTAGTTGCCTCCTCCTGATCTCATCTTTGCCTTTGAAGCTCACATTTATAGGGAAACTTATGGGGCAGAGTAAGAGGCAGCTTGGTAGGTAAAGAAAGGCACCTAGACTCCTTTGTGAGAAACTTTGCCCAGGCCCAGCATGAACTTTTTGCCTGTAGTCACGTAAATGACTTCTCCCAATAGAAAACAAAGTTCACATTTTTCAAGGACGTAACCAAGGTCAAATCAAGCCTATTTCCTGAAACAACCAAATACTGAACTAAAATCCAAGAGTGAAACTTGTAGTCATTTAAACATGAAATCTGACAGCTCTTTTAAAATAACAGCAGTCCACAGATGGAATGTATACACTCAGAGAGTTGGTTCTGTGGCACCAATGGATAATAACCAAGTCTGGGTAGTCACTCACAGGAGATGAACTCCATTGTGTCCTAGTCTGTACTTCTGTGAGAAATATAATATATCTTCAGTCATTCATCTAACATTTGGTGAGCCCCTGTGCAAACTATGAGTGTGACATTGGACAAGGTCCTTACCCTCTCTAATCCTCTGTACACTCTTCTAAAAGGAGGGAATTAAGAATATTTTTCAAGGGGTATGGATGACTTTTAATTATGATAATATATGTACAGCTCTTTCACAGAGTGACCAGCACATAAACTTTTATGATTGTAAACATTATTATTGTAGATTATAAGACTGCACCATTACTAAGATATGATTATCATAATATCCCAGGCTCAGTTATTAGGGTATCTATAGGATTATCTACAATCCTAGATAAACCATTCAAAATCTTTTGGCATTGTTCTTTATCTATAAATTAGAAATGCTTATGTATACATAATGGTATGACATGATACATAGATGGTAGACAGATAGACAGACAGACAGATAGATGCATAAGTAGATAAAACATACATAGTGTGTCCTTTCTTTGAACTAGAAAATGTTCTCTAAGTACTTGGCCATAAATAGGACATCTATATAAAACCCTAGATGTAATCAAGGCTTAGAGACCATCTAAGAAGACATGGAAGAAACAATTTAAAGAGCTAGAAATCAGGGATAATGAGACCAAAACAATGTCTTCTGAACATGACAGAACCACAGCACTCATGAGCTCACAGCAGCTGTGATAGCTTGCACAAGGCATGCACAAGATCAAGCTAGTCAGTATCCCAGAATCTAGTGGGGAGGGGCTCACGAGCCTCCATCCCCAGCTGAGAGGCTCTTGGCAGTTGATAGTTTCTTGTGGCAGAAGACTGGTTTCTGTAAGAACGTGGTTACTGGTGGGTTAACCACACTCAAGTGAATGGTCCCAAAGCTATGGATATATAGTCAGTACAAATAAAAACTGATGAGTTATTGGTGGTAGAAGTACTAAAATTGAGAGGAAGTAGAGACAGAACTTGGAAGTGTTATAGGCAGGAGATAGACATGATTAAAATAACATTGTGTGCATATGTTAAATTTTCAAAGGATTAGTAAAAATACTAATTAAAAATCTTCCACATAGAAATGACTGCCAGGACACTGTAGGTCAGGGTTAAGCTAGATTTCCAGTAGTATGTTTGCTCTCTTCCCTTCAAACTCTGTCATTGTTCAGAATATGTCAGGCCTGAGAGAACACATTTTAGCTACCTTTCTTTTTTCCCTAGAACTGATTAAAAATACCATCACCTTCTCTTGCTTGATTCATCCATCTCTCCATCTTTCTCCAAGTTATTCTTTGATCCACAGATAACAGATGCTCAAGTGGCACCGTGCTTCAGTTCTACATAAAGAAGCCCTTCTACCACCAGAATCTGTGCAGCAATGGAGAACTGGTGAGCCCCTCCTCACTGGGGCTCCCACAAGAAAATCTAATTGAGGCTTTGCAGCTGGTTACCTAATTTGTATAGCCCAACCCCAAAAGAAAAAGGTCAGAATTTCAAATCATTCAGGATTTTACCAGGGCCATAGCAGAGCATTATTAATCTGTCTGAAAATCTTTCTGTATGTAGTATCTTGAACAAGGTCAGACACACAATCCTGAAGCTGGTACTGACTGAGTTTTCCATATTAGGGGGAAAGATCAGAAGATATCCAAAACACTTCCAAGCTATACTTCAAGACCAGACCATGTCATTGGTGCTTCAACAGCTGGAGAGAGAAACGTGCTACAAATGATGTTTTGGAAGATATAATTAGTTATGGGCCTTTTTGTGTTGTGTTATAGGGTTCATTTTACTCTCTGTGCTTGAAAGGACAGTTGTATGTATGGGAAAACAAGAACTCTGAATTACAGTGAAGAGCTATGATTGGCATCCAGCCCCATAAGAGTCTGGATTGGAGAATCATCCCTGAAAAGGCAGCAGTAGGAGATTGAGGCATATGTAGAACAGGTTATCCACATATCAGTGGAAAATAAAAGCCATTCTCTTTATCTACAAAGGACATTCTGATTTGGCCCGAGAGCTAAGGGCACGATACTCGGACATTAGGAATTTCTCAGCTCTCCCCACTCATCCCATCAACACATAGTTCTTCTTCCCAGGCTCAGATCTGTCTTCTTCATTCCCATTTACTGAGGTTCCTTTAGAACTTTCTAGAATGTATATAGAAACTCTTTGCCAGTTTCTTTGATGTCCTTTCAGTGTGGAAAGCTGGGGGATCCTAGAAATTCTGTCTGTGAATTGCTTCTTGGAATAAAACAATTTTTAAAGGCTTCAGCAAAGCCTTAGATCATCAGATGATCTTCTTCCCTTCCTTAGCCCACATGAATTTTCCCACTCCCTGTGACCTTGCACTTGACCAAAGCTGTGTTTTGGTCCCTTCTATTTGTAAGGGACTAAAGTTTTCTCAAAGACAGTCCCACAGACCATATTAGTCTTGTTTGTCCTCCCCAGAGAAATGGGCTGCATGATAGAATCTGTACTGTGCCACCTCTGCCTCCTTCTATTGCAGTAGATTTTTCTCTCTCTCACTCTAGGACTCCTGTCTCAGGGAGATGTAAAGTTGTTGTGCCTGGGGATGTTCTGCCTGCATCCCCAGGAGAAGTGTGTGTGTGTGTGTGTGTGTGTGTGTGTGTGTGTGTGTGTTGTTTGTGTGTGTGTGTTATGTTATATTGTGCCATATGATATAATATGATGTGTCATATAATACAAACACACACACACACACACACACACACACACACACACACACACACTATTGATTCTGTTCCACTGCAGAGCTCTCTGTAATGCATCCACATTAGGCACTGGGATTTCAAAGCTCTTTATTTCATGCTGAGTCACAGTTATTTCCTGCTCATCTATATGTCAGAAGTTTTTTCTGTCCTGAGAAATTGAGGACAATAAGAATATTGTGCCTAAGAAATGTCCTATGTCCCACTGACCAATATGGAAAAGACAGAAGGGATACCTATATGGACACTCTCATTTGCAAGAGCCCCTTAAGACACATGAAAGCTTCTAACTCTGGCTCTTCAGTAGGCTTAGTCCAGACTTTCACCCTTTGGAAAAAAACCTAAAGGTATTATCTTATGGAATTTGATATGCCTATGGAATTATTCTGAGAATTATCTTTTGTATACAATAAGAGTTTTCTGACCCTGGGAATCTGGGAATGCAAAACAATGTAAATCCTCTAGACCTACATTCTCCTTTTCTGCATTTATACACACAGATAAGCACACATACACAAGCACACATATATATAGACTAGAGATAATGAAAATCTCAGCCCACAAAACTAAATATCTCAGCAGTACTAATCTTGGTGGAGGGCTGAGAGATTCCTGGCTTTCTATCTAACTTGAAAGGTAAAAACTGCAGTGTGATACTGGAGAAGGAAAACAATAGAAGTAGCAAAATACAGAATGGACACTTTGGCTCTGGAAGGAGTGGAGCGCAAAGGGAAACCACTGTCTTCAGACCAATGAGAAGGCACTATGCACTGAAAAGAGAATCTCTTGCTCACTTAGTAGCCTCTTCTTAAAATGCCCTCCCAGTCATGCCCGAAGGCACATCTTCTAACTGATTCCAATGAAGTTGACAATTGTGACTATCTAGCACAAGAGGTAAAAATATATTTTATCAAAGTTAGATATTGTAAGGCTATAGGTCAGTAGTAGAGTACTTGATCTTGCTCAGGCCTTGGGTCTAGATCACATAACCACACGCAGAAAACCACAGCAAACAGTGAGTTATTTGTCTAGCTATGGTGGCAAGCGGCTCCTCAAAAATCTCAGCTACAAAAATGACTGAGGCAGAATTGTAGCTTTGGGGGTAGCCTAAGCTTTATAGCTAATTTCAGGCTAGCTTGGCTGGGCATCCAGGGCAACCTAGAAAAAGTGTATCTCAAAATAATTGGGACCTGAGGGAGATGGAACTGAGATGGAGATGAAACGTCTGTCACCACATTGCTCAGTAGGGTTGAATCTTCTGATCTGAGTGTCTAGGTGGCTGCACTTTTCTCTATCATCACTCCATATGCATTTTTCTTAAAGCTGTACCCTTGATTAAAGAGAATCACCTTCCCATGACGGAAAATGATCAGTCTTTAATCATATATGTACCAATAGCTATGTTCTTCCATTGGAACCTCCAATTTTGTCCTCAAATTCAACAAACAAAATGGACAGGGATTGTTCTTGCTTAGAATGTGCAGTATCAAGTATTACAAAGAAAAAGGGTACCATGTGAAATGTCATGCTTTCCCACTGCCCCTCCTTCCAACTTTCAAATTCTCCATGCATATTTTTCCAACATCATTCTCCTTGGCCTTTATCTTTTCACTAGACCTCAAGGACTTGGAGAGAACGGGATATATCTATTATCAGGAGGCTTCACCTTAGTTCTACTTCCTCATCTTCCTCTGTACTCAGCCTCACTAAGGAGCATAAAACAAACAAACCTGTTTAAATGAACAACTCATTCAAGGCACTGTCTGTAGTATAGTCAGCTTAGCCTCAAAGAACGAGAATGACCAGCTTCCTGGAACACAGCTTTCTTCTCTGGGAAGTTCACATTACTCGATGGATGAATTCCTTTCCAATGGGCTATGTTGGACTCCTCTCCATACCACCATTTAACACTGGTGTTCCCATAAATAATCCCTTCTTGGAAGCTTTTTCTTTGAGAGTCAAGTTGTTCCCTCTCTAATTTCCCTAGCTTATAAGACCCAGAAGCCTTGACGTCAAGGTGAGAGGCTGAGCAGCTAAGATGCTATGTTGTTCCAGGATTTCAGAGGCACCATTCAGCCTCTGCCAAAAGCATGATCTCTGGCTGTCAGTCTGCTCCATTTCCAGGGAGCACACTGAACTCAAAAGCCCTAATTGCATCCTGTGGAAATTATGATTCCTCCTATGAGCTTTTGAGACTGCCTGCTTTCAATTCAGCCAGAAAATGCAGACTCTCTAGGAAAGCACTTTCTGATGAATGGGGGGCTGGCGGAGGGGGTGGGGAGAAAAGGGAAGAAATGTTCTTTCCCTGAGGTTCAGGTCCCTGGGTCTTAGTCACACTTCTGATATTGGTGTGTTTAGGGAACATCTACTTATCCACACCCTGCTTTTTGCAATTTAAAAAGAGAAATGTGTGATTTTGTCATCATATCTCCCCTAGCCCAAACAATACCAAATTAGCCAACAAGTCATCTCTCTGTGGATTCTTAAAATTTGTATCTTCTCAGAGGCTAGAAAGTCATCAGCCTTGAGTCAAAGGTAATAGCAGGTAAGCACTGTGGTATAAGCACAAGACCAAAGAAAGTAAAGGCTAAAAGCTGAGACTCAGGGGCTATCACTCCACAAAATGTTTCCCAAATATCACCACTTTCTTGGGAAATATCTTAGTACTGCCACATTTCAAAAAAATAAACTAATATCCTGTAGTCTAATAAATTTAGATGTTTAGTCATGCAAGTTTTTCTTTATTCAGGTCTTCTCAGAGTATTTAACATGCCAATAGAGTCACAGGAACCCTGGAGATGTGCCAAAAACATTGCAGAGAGAAACTTTAGAAAACCCACTTTGAAAAATACTCATTTACAAGAAGGTCCAAACATCCACAAAGCTGTCTGCATACGGCCTAGACCAAGTTATCCCTGATAAGTACACCTTTGAAAGTGGCCTGAGAAATGAGTTATAGGCTGCGGATAGATTCTACATTGAATGTGTGCATGTTGACAAGCAGTTTGTTGAATGTTTAATAAGTGTTTCCTAGATATTTCTCAATAGTTAGGCTTGTGCTAGAAAAATAAAACTATATTTATAAGGGAGGGAGGTGTGTGTGTGTGTGTGTGTGTGTGTGTGTGTGTGCGCGCGCGTTCTTATCCAGAGGAAATATAATGAAAGAAATTCTGTTCTGAGTCCCATCATCTAGTCAGTTGGTCCTGTAAAGCCAGGCTGTGGGAGATGGACCCTGAGATTGGATCAGCTGGAGAGGAGTAATCAGAGAAATCTTTGGGGAGCTGGGATGCAGACAGTCTACTAGAAATCCAATCAAGTGTGGAGTAGGTGATAACCTGACAGAAGGGAACACATAAGATTTATCTCCATTTACAAGTCTAGAGCTGATAAAGCATGAACAGTGAATAATTGGAGGCACAGCCATAACACGAAGATTACTTTTCTATGCCTGGAGGCCATTACTGTGTAAGACCATTTCTCACCTAGTCTTAAATACATAATCCTTCCTGCCCTCCTCTCACTCAATACTAACAATCCTGGTACCTGTCCTCTGGGTTTCACTGATTCATGTAAATTAATTTCCATTGCAAACCCCAATTTGTTGCGAGACTCTGAAGAAGTCTTAAGAAAAATGGTGTGCATCTTACCTGTCCCACCATTTATTTCCACTGTGGAGCTCCTGGTTTCAATGACTCCATGCTCATAGGTCTGGTACTTACATGCATTTATAGCTGACTGAGACCCCTAACATTGAGGATCACATATTTGTGGACAGGAGTGATCATTCTCATTTCCCTGTGTATTATACAAATAATACATGCTCTCCAGGGCTGTGAACCTAAATGAGAGTGTATGGCTTCCGAAGCCTCCTTGTATAGAACTCTCTAACGCCTATCCTGGCCTCTTGAAACAGTCCTTCTTGAAAGTCTCAGTAGATGAAGACAGTATCTACATCAACAACTTCCCAACTCTGAATTAGCTACACTAGGAGACTTGAGACCCGTAGAGACAACCTAATAATGCCATATGGATAGGGAAGTATCAGGGAGGACCACAGGAAAGGAGCTTGCTTGAAAGACTATCTCGTGCCACAGTCATCCCAGTTGATGCTATATATGTCCAAGTCAAACAAATAGATAAGGGCTTCCTGAACTTCTGACCCACAAGACTAGGAACAGATCTTCATGTAAAGACACTAAACTTGGAAGAAGGTTGGTTATGCAACAACACATAACCACGATTTTTGCTGTAAACCAATCTGGGAGCAAAGGTCAAACAGAAAAAATTCACAAACTAAGTTTCGATGAGTGGCATAAGAAAGTGGCCTGAAGTGTCTGGCAAGAATTTTATGACTTCATTCTCTTAGTTAGATAACTGCCAATTTTAGTGAGAAAGGAAACCAGGGGCCCCTGGATCGTTTTATTGGGCAAATGTGAAGGATGGAGAAGGAAGAAAATGTGTACTGAGCACTATTCCAGGCGTGGATGTCTATATTCTCCTGTTCAACCTACATCAGCAGCCTCTTAGAATGGTCACATATATTTACTTTATAGATCAGAAAACTGCAGTAGGTAGAGATGAATAGCATGCCTGGGTAGCAAAGCTGGAATGATTATGCTTTTTCTTACCGGGGCTGGAAAGCTGCCTTCACCAACTCACAGGGGGTATTACTTGCAGCTCTCCTTCAAGGTCGATTTGGTCAATAGAGTTGGTAATGGAGCTGGCAGCCTCTGGGCAAGGCCAGAACTAGCTCCTAGAAATTACTTATAAAGGATCTTATATTCTAATCTAAGTCCTTATAATGTCTGATTTAAGCCTCATTAGCCCACTTTGAAGAAATCCCCTTGCATGTGTAATTACTGAGTAACTTTTACACTAATGCTTCAAAGATGAGTAATAACAACTTTGTTTTGTTTTGATCAAGGTCTCCTTATCTGAATATTAAAATGTAATGACTTACTCTTTTCTTTCTATGTCAGCTTCTAAACTTGATTCCAGTTATCTGAGCTGGCCTCATACTCAGTCTGCCGTGCCTATGCCTGTGCCTGTGCCTGTGCCTGTGCCTGTGCCTGTGCCTCTGCCTCTGCCTCTGCGTCTGCCTCTGCCTCTGCCTCTGTCTGCCTCTGCCTCTGCCTCTCTGCCCCTGCCTCTCTGCCCCTGCCTCTCTGCCCCTGCCTCTCTGCCCCTGCCTCTCTGCCTCTGCCTCTGCGCCTCTGCCTCTGCCTCTCTGCCTCTGCCTCTGCCTCTGCCTCAGCGCCCCTGCCTCTGACTCTGCCCCTCTCTGCCTCTCTCCTCCCCTCTGCCTCTCCGCCTCTCCAACTCTGCATCTCTGCATCTCTGTGTCTTTCAGTCTCTCCGTCTCTCCGTCTCTCCATCTCTCCGTCTCTCCGTCTCTCCGTCTCTCCGTCTCTCTGTCTCCTCGTCTCCCCGTCTCCCCGTCTCTCCGTCTCTCTCTGCCTCTCTGCCTCTCTGCCTCTCTGCCTCTCTGCCTCTCTCTCTCTCTCTGCCTCTCTGCCTCTCTGCCTCTCTCTCTGCCTCTCTGCCTCTCTGCCTCTCTGCCTCTCTGCCTCTCTG